>NC_136426.1:174766278-175366278 GCF_052849685.1 Lactuca virosa
TATATATATATATATATATATATATATATATATATATATGGAAAAGTTTAATAGAGAACCATTATTAATCAAGGAACCAAGGAACCAATCCAAAGCGTCAGAATTTAAATCGATCAACGGCAAAAAGAAGGGTTGTAAACTTTTATAATGGACGCACATGTACCAGATTATAACAAAACTCACTTCCTTTTTTTCATTTAAAATTTTTTTTAGGCCAAGTTTTTTATCGAAAAAAAAAAACCGAATATACCGTTGTTCACGATTTTTCGTCTTCTTTCCATAGAGATCCATGATGATATATAAAAACAAATTTTTTTTTTCGAAAAAACCCCACTTAATTTTCTTAGTTTTTTCAATATTTAAGTTTATTTTTATAAAAAAAAAATTAATTATACCAAAAATATTAATTTTTTGTACTCTGTTAATAAACATCAACACCGATTAAAAAAAAAAAAAAAAACCTCGAATAGTGTAGATTCACACTGTGCATCTAAACTGTAAATATTTCAATTTTTAACATTCACAATATGAAAAATCTCGAACAGTTCAGATTCACATTGTGAATCTGAATTACTATTATGCACACTGTGAATCTGAGAGGTTCACAAAAAAAAAAAAAAAAAAAAAAAAAAAAAACCTCGTTCAGTATACATTCACACTGTGAATCTAAACTGTAAATATTTCAAATTTTAACATTCACAATGTGAAAAAGCTCCGATCAGTTCAGATTCACACTGTGAATCTGACTTATTATTATGCACACTGTGAATCTGAGGAGGTTCACAATGTGAATCTGAACAGGTTTACAATATGAATCTGAACTGAAATATCGTTTTTTTTTAACATGAATATGAATTTTGATATATTTATTAATTTTTTTTCTATAAAAAAATAGACCTTAACTTTTTTCATCAAAGAAAATGAAGTGAGTTTTTTCGAAAAAAAAAAATTCTTTTTTATATAATATCATGAATCTCTATGTTTAAAAAGTACAAAAAATATGAATTTTGATATATTTATTAATTTTTTTTTCTATAAAAAAATAGACCTTAACTTTTTTCATCAAAGAAAATGAAGTTGGTTTTTTCGAAAAAAAAAATCGTTTTTTATATATCATCATGGATCTCTATGGAAAGAGGACGAAAAATCGTGAACAACGGTATATTCGTTTTTTTTTTCGATAAAAAACATGGTCTAAAAAAAATTTAAATGAAAAAATGTGGTGGGTTTTTTTTGTAAATGGTGGATTTTTTAGTATAATCCGGTGTGTGTGCGTCCAATGTAAAAGTGTACATCTATTTCCTTGGCCGTTGATCGTTATGATTTCCGACGTTCACGATTGGTTCCTTGGTTTCTTGATTAATTATGGTTCTCTATTGAATATCACCATATATATATATATATATATATATATATATATATATATATATATATATATATATATATATATATATATATATATATATATATATATATATATGACGCTTCACCTTGGTTCAACAATGTCCTGTAACTTTCCTTCAACTTTGGTAGGTAATTAACATTCGCTGTTTGCAAGTAAGACATCTTACCATTAGAATGGACTTGACAAAATTGATCACCAACCAGAGGTTTGATGACCACAAAATTTGCATAAATTCATTACTAAGCATCCCAACTAATAACCTCAAAATTATAATCCTTTGGTATATTTCTTCCCTTGCTAATTGTGAGCTCCTGATAAGCAAAGTTTTCTACCCCAAATGGGAAATGAATCCAATCCAAACAAGCCCCATTATGACATAACCATGTCAAGAAGAACCCGAAAACCACATTCAAGAGCACTCTTTGGAGAGAAGGTGAGTGCTTTGAATGACGATGATGAAGACAAACAAGTTGGAAAGCAGAAGGGGAAAAAGTTCATTGAAATTATCAGTGAAAAGGAAGAGGATGCTGAATGCAGAAGCTCACTTGAGGAATATTTCACGGAGGAAGACAATCAACTTCATTTGGTGGTGAAACAACATGAAAAGGGAGTTGATGGGGTAAATCTGAAGAAAATGGTGAGTCGTTGTGCCAAAATGTGGGGACATATGATTAAGATCAAAGGAGGATCTAGAAAAAAGCGTGTTCTTCAGCTTACCATGTGACAGACTAATGATCAAGGTGGGATGACGTTTTTCTATCCTCGATCTATATATATTTTTGATACAAACATATCTTATTAAAGGAAAGTAGTATATAAATGATTGTGCATAAGATAAATAATGTTTTGAGTGGCTTTATTATGCACAAGTCTATTGTAGATTTGTAGGTCCATTTAATGGATCATGCAACCTATTTTTGAACATCGTTCGTTCCTACTATACGACAAATACTACTTTACATATTAATGTATGGGTTTATGTATATATACATACAGACAAAGCACGTTGACAATTAGGAAAGATTTGTTTTTTGCTTGCATTAGGTAGAAATGAGTAGAACTGTTGAAGTATAACTAACATGTAACATATGATGAGCCCATCACATTTTTGTCTTGGTAACAGTTGTACACGTTACATGAGTCTTTTATATCCATCTTAAATCGGGGAAAAAAACAAACAAATGGTAGTTTACAAGATAAAGCTACATTATATATGATTACCTATTGTTAGTCGATTACATTTCATATGCTATATTTTAGAATTGACATATGCCTAACAAACTTTTAACCAGTACCATACACATATTGGATGAATAGTATCATAAACTATGCATCACTTATGATTATTGACATACAATTATTACATTTTTGACATTTACCGTTACATGTTGGACACCTAGGTGTTGTTTTTTTATCGAAGCAAAAATTCCTGAAGTCTGTGGCAATAGAAGAGATGGACCAAACGGAAACATGTTTGTTTTTTAACATCTGCAGACTACTGCAGTAAACTGAAATTTAAATAAACTAATTTTATAATCTGAAAATAGTTCTCAATATCAAAATTTTAATAATTCTACTCTTAAAACATTGAAAGAATACTAAAAAGAACATGTAAAAAATCAAAATTTTAAAATTTCTAAAAAAAATTAAAAAAATATAAAAGAAGTTATCAGTTTTATTTTAGAAAACAACTAATTTTAAAAAACATAAAAAAGAAAATAAAAAAAATTAAGAAAATATTACAAACAATGTCTACAAAGTTCGTAAAAGAATTACATAGGTTAAAAAATGCAACCGAAACTGGAAATATTATTAACAGAAACGGTAAAAAAAATTAACAAAATCAAAGTTTTTTTAAAAATTAGGTTATAACAAATTATTATAAAAAGAAATTTTATCAAATCCGTAAATCAAAAAAGAAAATCTCAGTTTAAGAAAAAATAAGTTATACCAAATTTCTTAAAAAAATCACTTAGAAAAAATGAAAACCGAAGAGGTTTGAAAAGGCAGATCAAGTGTTGTGCCGCACAGTACACGCAGATGTTTTGCAGTTTGAAGCCTTCCAAAAAACCAACTGTTGCGAGAGAGCAAGTGGTGCGTCTGTGCTGCGCCGTACAGCAAAAAGTGGTCTGAAATTTTTTTTTAAAAACAAACAACACCTTACTATTCATCCAATATGTGCATGGTACTAGTTAAAAGTTTGTTAGGTATATGTCAGTCTAGAATATAGCAGATGAAATGTAATCTGGTAACAATAGTTAGTCATATGTCATGTATATAAAATAATTTCTATATAAGGATCGTTGATCTAATGGAATAAGACAGAACGGAAATTTGTGAAATGAGTTTACTCTCAAATTTATTGTTGTTTTTAATTTCTTAATAGCATATTATATATCTCAAATATATCATCCAAGAATTCAACTCATACGATCAGATTATCTATTAGTAATATCATCCAAGCATTCAATAAATATACGATCAAATACTCTCATGTCTATTATTATTATTATTTGAATACTAACCAACATAAAAGAGGTGAGTGACAAAATCCCCATAACAAGATAAATGATGCATTGGCTTGAGTATGAGTCTTACAATTTTTAACAACTATAAACCTTACAACTTTCCATCGTGTGTTTGATTGTGAAAATACCCGTTAGAATTTGTTATGTATTTCATTTCTGTAAATAATACAGTAAAGATACAGTATTTACATAAAAGACTATTGACTATACATGATACGAAAAAAAAAATTTACAATATTGAACATGCCCCTTCAGTTTGAATAAAATGTTTGTGTATGTTTAAACTCTTCCGAAACACTACAAATAATTGTTTAAAGTCCCTTTGTAAAGATATCTACAAACTGATAAGTTGATGGAACACATATATTATTTACATAAGAGACCCTAGATTATACATGATATGAAAATCAGAAACAATTTACAATATTTAACATTCATATCAATTTGAGTGTAAGGTTCACGTTTGCTAAAGCTGTTCCGAAAATCCGAAAATCTAGAAATAACTGTGAGAATCTTTTTATAAATATATCTGCAAACTGATAAATTGGTACGACATTCAAGACATACACATGTACACTTGATTGTAGAGTAGATGTCACTCTAACCTAACCAACTATTAGGTTTTGGTTTAAAAGGTACTTGATATATTTTATTTGGTAGTCTAGGTCATTAAACTTATATGTGATCTGTTAATTGTACGAACAACGTATTTTTGTCCGGTTTTACCGGTTACAACCATGAATTAAATGTAAAAGTTTTGTTGACTTCAACCATGAATTCCAACCACCGCCATTCTTCCACCCTTGACCCCATACCACCTTCTACTACCACAAACCAACCTTATTCCTTAATAACAGTCAACCCTTCTCCACCCTTATATCCACCATATCAGCGACCATCAAGCACCAAAACATCACTAATACCACCACCATCCGCCACCTTATACCTCTGACCAACACCAACTCTCTCCCAACAGCCTTCATACCCACCAAAATACCTCCCTTATTCTTCCACTCCAGCCACCATCAAATACCTTCGAGGCCCATCTTCATCCTTATATCCAGCAACCACCGTCAATACCCCCTCACCTGTTTTTAATTTAGCAATTACAGCCCCACCATCGAACATCAACCTCCCATCCTAGAAAACCAGAAAAAGAAATTATCACCTGAAATTCGAGAAGTAAAGGTGAAGAGGGTGTGATTTTGTGCAACTTTGAGAAGAGATGAGAGTGGGATCAGGAGGGTAACCGATAAAACCAGATAAAAAAGTATATTATTGGTATAATTAACAGAACACATAAGTTTACATGTTTACATCTAAGTACCTTTTAAACCAAAACTCAATAGTTTGTTGGGGTACAGTGACATTCATCTGTGCAAATGACATTGAATACCCCTCCCCAATCATCATTAAATTATACACCTAAAAAGCCTTTGTTCACGCACATTACCATCTTTAAAGCATTAGAGCCCATACAAATTTTTTAAAGAAAAAAAAATGCAAAGAGAACACAAAACAAGGCCGATTCGATATACATACACACACACAAAAAAAAAACCTAAAAACAAAATAATCATATAGATTACATCACATCCTCAGACAGTGGCATAATCCTAGGTTAGAATGTTGGAATGACAAAACATGTCTGATGTACAACTACAGAACCACAACCAACCACTTTCTAGTTTCTATCATATGAATCAACACCTTTAGATAATGCCACTGTAGCAAAAGACCATTATACCCCCAACCATTCCATTCCAAGAGTATGGAGCATTAGTGAGTTGAGTTTAAAGGAAGTAATCGGGTGTCCTTCTGGTTACATCAGGTTCCCCTCTCCTAGGAGCAGGTTCAAACTGCAATATCAAATTCAAATCATTAATTGGAATCCAACGGAATTGGTGATTCCATTCCAATGCAAACAAACCTGGATAAATGTGTGACCCTTGCAATCATCAACCTCCAAGATAGAAGCCATATTCCCACATCTGTAACAATAATTTGGTGCACTAAAGATAGTAACCACCTTTTGATCCTGTCATCCAAAATTCAACATTTTTAATTTTTTATTTAAAAATAAATAAATAAAGATTTTTCAATTAAAAGTAAAATTACATGTCCCCAGTTGAATCCCTCCATCACCAGTTGATGGGCTCGAGCAATAAGCTTTAGGTTGTTGGTGTGGTTAAATTGCTCTGAAATATCCTGGAAACAAATTATTTAATATTATTATTATATATATTATATAATGGCATAAACAATTTAAAGAATAAAGATACTACTATTATTAGTTTTCCATTATTTTGCATTCAACCCTTTCAAAGACTTTTTTTATTTTTTTCATGTCAAACCTTTTTTTAACAAAAACTATCTTTATAAACCTTTCCAAAAGCTTATATTAACAATTTAAAATTTATTCTCATTTTCAAAAAGCTTATTAATAATTTAAAATTTATTCTTATTAGGTTCATCACATACCATTTTATGCAGTTATAAAAGGGATTAATCTCATAAAAGACCTTATATTTTGTGTTTTTTCCGGATTAAACCTCAAATTTATTTTTTGCCTGAAAAAGACCCTTGCGTTTTTATTTTTCCAATCTGGCCCTTTTAGTCATTTTTTTCCGAAAAAACTTGCAAAATGTGAGGGTTTTTTCGGAAACAGTTTGAAAGTTTGAGGGTTTTTTTTGGAAAAAAAAATGAAAAGTTGAGGGTTTTTTTGGAAACTACGAGGTCTTTTACTGGAAAAAAAAAAATAAAGTTGAGGTTTAATCCAGAAAAAACACAAAATATAAGGTCTTTTATGAGATTAACCCAAAATATTATATCGTTCCTATGTTTTTTTTTATATATTTGATATTGGAGTCATTTTGATCGTCTTGATAAGAGCTTTTCAATGATATAAAAAATTAATTAGTGAAAAATTAAAAAATTAAAAATAATACCTGGCCAAAAGTGTAACCGGCCCCACGAGGTGAAATGCCCCACCCACAACGGTCATCAGGGTCAGACCAAAGAAGGTCACACATTGGACCTTCATGTGGGACCTCTTGAACACGATCAAAATTTCTTATACTATCAAGAGTTTCAATAGAAGGTGATAATCCTCCATGAAGACAAAATATCTCTGATTCAACCTTAATTCAAACAACCAACCAAAATCAAATAATTTAACAATCCCAAACTTAATTAGGCTGTGTTTGGCGCGCCACAGCTAGCTTATTTTTCGAGCTTTTTTTAAGTTGTGTCATGTTTGGCAAGCCAAAGAGTAGCTGATAAGGTAGCGTTTTAAAAAGCTACTTAAACTAACTTTTTAGGAGCTTTTTTGAAATTTTCCAAATATACCCCTTAATTAATTATACAAAACACATTCTTTTAAATGTCCTTTTATATCATTTTACATATCTTTCAGCTAGCTTTTAAGCTAGTTTTACCAAACATTTTTTTTTATCAGCTAGCTTTTCAGCTATCAGCTTAGCTTGTTATTTAACAGTTGTAGTTTTTCAGCTAACAGCTAGCTGTTAGCTGAAAAGCTAGCTGATAACTGAAAAGCTGGTAGTTGAAAAGCTAGCTGATAAAAAATAAATGTTTGGTAAAACTAGCTTAAAAGCTAGCTGAAAGATATATAAAATGACATAAAAGGACATTTAAAAGAATGTGTTTCTATAATTAATTAAGGTGTATATTTGGAAAATTTTAAAAAAGCTCCTAAAAATCTAGTCTAAGTAGCTTTTTAAAAAGCTACCTTATAAGCTACTTTTTAGCTGGCCAAACATGACAAAACTTAAAAAAGCTCGAAAAATAAGTTAGTTGTAGCGCACCAAACACAGCCTTAATTAGTCATTTTACTACATAGCAATATGACAAAATTTCACAAATGATCCTTCTGGTTTTCATTTTTTCCCTAAAATAGTCCTTGTGAAACCTTTTTTTGCATGAATTGTCCCTTTAGAGCAAAGAAAAGGACCATTCATGCAAAAAAAGGTTTCACAAGGACTATTTTAGGGATAAAATGAAAACCATAAGGACCATTTTATTGATATAAATGTTAGAATTAATATATTTGATATTGATACTAACCAATGCAGTGAGTGGGAAATAATCGAAAAGATCAGTAAATGTTTTCCAAACATTTGCATTGCCATACCTGTAAATCAATAATTTGTGTTAAAAAAATAATATAAGAATGAAAAGATTCAACAAGGAATAAAATCCATAAAATGTAAAAAAAGGGTTATTTTTAAGTGAAAAGTTTATGCTCAAAAGATGAAGAAATAAATGGAAGAAACTTACTTTCGAAGGCATTCATCATAAAACCCATAGACTTGAGTAATCTGCACATAAAGAAAAATTTTTATTTATATAAGTCACATATACACTAAAAACATATATACAATAGAACTCACTATCATCAATTTTTTATGGAATTATAATTATTGATATGAATATTTTATAAAGTACCTGTCGACTTTCATGATTCCCTCTTAAAATTGTAATTCTTTGAGGGTACCTTACTTTCAGAGCCACCAAGAGCTGAATAAAAAAACATGTTAAAAAAGTAGACTTCACCAATAAAAGGAGAAATATTAGTGTTAAGAAAACCACTTATATAATATTACATTAGATTTTGGAAGATATTGCTATAAGTTGATAGAATTTTTTAACTTTGATAGAAAGAAATGGAAGTAGAATGATATAATAAACAAATCAATAAAAGTACATTGCTACTTCATTCATTAAATCCTTCATAGTAAGACAAACCAGATTCTTTATGTATTTCACAGACTCATTAGTTAAAACAAACATAAATCTCAGAATATCTTCTAGATAACTTAAAAGTGAAACGTATGTTTACACACAAAAAAAGATACATTGAAAAGGTTTTAATTTGAGATCCACTTACAGTGACAGTTTCAACAGAATAATACCCTCGATCCACATAATCACCCATAAACAAGTAATTTGTATCTGGACACTGTCATGGCATAACAAATGATATCAATGTATTGCAAATTTGTAATCATGTATGATGTAATGTAACAAGAACAAAAGTATAATCTAGAATGTATAACAATCCAAAGTTTAATAACTTAACTCCAACTTGAAATGAAACAAAACAGATGTGAAAATAGAATACCTTTCCTCCAATACGAAAAAGTTCAGCAAGATCATGGAATTGTCCATGAATGTCACCACAGATAGTAACAGGGCTTCTTACAGGCTGCATAGTATTATAAAATTATAAAATTATAAAATGTCATTAGGAGACAAAAAGATATATGAAGAGCTTGAGGTAGAGAAAAGATGAAGAAATCACGAAAAAATGAAAAAAAACTCATACCTGAACGTTGCTTTCATCCATTAGTATCTCTTTCGCCTTCTCACATAATGTCCTAACCTACATCAACAAATATCTAAAAGTTCATTTTCTTTTTATAGAATTGATATTACATTAAGTACTGGTCTAATTCATTCAAGAACACCCAAGAAGTATACTTTGGATTGATTGAGATACAGTATAGGATAACTTAACAATAACAGCATATGCTGAAAAGTAGATAACAAGTTATCCTTGAAAAATCCAGGAGTTTTCTGATGCAAATTATTGTTGATTGTTTTGAAAACTAGATAGAATAATTCTATCCATAGAATCTGTGCTGCTTAAGAGTTTACAGTAGTATATTAATTTTGAAGTAGAAAACTACTATTTTGAAGTAGAAGGTGTGATTTTCTTCCGCAATATTGATAAATCGCTTTATAAATTTGGTAGCCAAAAGATACGAGTCAAGAAAACAGATCGACTAGTGAATAAGAATACGGCAATTTATCCAAAAAGAAACACACTTGACACGATATTCTATTCAATCAAAACCTTTTGCGAGTTTAAAGAGCTCAGATCCATCAAAAACCACATAGACTAAGTTGTAAAAAACCAAGAATTACGATGAACATGTAATTCAAATCACAGAAACCCTAAAATGCAAATCAAGCAAAATTAAGGATGAGAAAGAAAACCTCAGGTTCGGTTAAGGGTTTGCACTCCATGAGCTGTGAAATCTGCTCGTCCAGATTCCCATGGGTGTTCGAAGCCAGCTCCACATTCATCTTGCTGTATCTGTATGTGTATATATATTTTTGTGCATATATACACACACAAACAGGGATTCTAATAAAAGAATCCTTCGATCGATTGAGATTATCTGAAGCTGAATAAAATCCAGATATTTGATATTACAGAGGGAGTGATGAAGACGATGACGATGAATACGGAGGAGACGAAAACCCTCGAAAACTGCCGAGATCGATTTATCGATTCCTGTTTCGCTTTTCCGAAAATATTAAACGAACCCTTGAACTCTTTGCATTTTGACATTTTATACCCCTTCAACTTTCATTTAAAGTAAACTATTTTTAGTAGATAATAGTGGAAATTCAGAAAAGTACAACATAATTTCATTATTTTTCAATGTCACGACTAACATATTTTTCATCCCCAATTAAACAGTTAAACTGCTATTAACATAGTGAAAATCATGTTTTTGTTGGTTTTTCATGTTTTATAAATAAATTTTGCTAAAGTTGGTATGTCTATAAGGGGTTAATAATTTTATTTATAGCAATTTATTTGTGTGTTTGTTTGGGAGAGAAAATATTTAGTGATTTTTATATCGACCAAAATTTAAAGTTTTCTAAACAACGTAGAAAGAAATCAAACCAATTTAACTCATTGAAAAGTTCAAATTTTAAGGTATAATGACCGTGAGAAGTAGTATTGATTACATATGAGTAATATATAACTTATAAAATATAAAGAAAAAAATTAAGTTAATTTTTATAAATAAATAAATAAAATCAAAATTTAAGCAAAAAGTTAAATTTTTTCATAAATATCTATGATTTTTACAGGTACATCAATGAATTTTGAAGGTATCATCTACCAAATGGTTAATGAGATGTAAAATAGATCAAATGAACTTGTGGTCGGGTCATCTATATATAAAGCAATTTTTTTCATTATCTTTAATTTTTAAACCATAAAATCTCTTTCAATCTAACACTTTATTTTACTAATATAAAACTCTTCTTTTGATGTAAAAAAGGTTTTCAAAATTCTTTACACAAAAAATAATAATAATAACAAATATTAAAAAAAAAAAATAAAAAAAAAAATAACTACCAATTTCACATGTGAACAATGGTTATGCAAAGTTGAAATTCTTCACAAGTTAAAATTCTCTTTTTTTTTTTTTTTGCTGGTCAAAACTACAATATAAATTTTATTGTTGTGAATATGGTTTGTGAAAGTTCCTAAAAAAAACATTTTTTTTCGACGCAGCTGAAGCCTTATGAGACGAACTATCTCACTCATGATTTGGAGCTGGGTCGGGCGGTGGTTTTTGCCTTCAAGATTTGACGTCATTACTTGTATGGGGTTCGTTGTATCATCTACGAGGACCACAACAGTTTTAGGTATTTGATGGATCAGTAAAATTTGAATATAAACCAGCGCAGGTGGCTCGATGTGGTGAAGGATTATGATTGTGAGATCCTTTATCACCCTGAGAAGCCAATGTAGTGGCCGATGCTCTTAGCCGCAAGACGGTCGGTACCCCTATAAGAGATGTATGTTTGAGGATGGCAGTGATTACCTCACTCTTGGAGCAGATCCGAGAGGCTCAGGTGGAGGCTATGAAAGAGGAGCACCGGAAGAGTGAGTGTATAGTGCGTCAGGTGTCCTCTTTTGATTATAATAGTTGGGGATTATTGACCCTTCATCGAAGAGTTTGGGTTCCATATTTTGGGGGTACGCGGTAGATTTTGATGGAGGAGGCATACAAGTCGAAGTTTTATATTCATTTAGATGTGACAAAGATGTATAGACACCTCCGGCTTGATTATTAATGGTCCTGCATGAAGCGGGATGTGGTCTGGTACGTGGAGAGGTGCTTGACTTGTGGGAAAGTCAAGGTCGAGCATCAACGACCTCACGGCAAGATGGAGTCGTTGGGTGTTCCTGTTTGGAAATGGGAAGAGATTACGATGAATTTTATCATGAAGCTACCGTGGACTGCGCGAGGGGTGGATTTGATTTGGGTCATCGTAGATCTATTGACCAACAGTGTGCACTTCATTCCTATTCAGGAGAGCACTTCTGCGGAGAAGTTGGCGGATGTCTACATCCGGGAGGTTGTGGCACGACATGGGGTTCCAATCTCGGTGGTTTCGGATCGGGATGTTCGATTCACTTCCAGGTTTTGGAAGAGAATCCATGAGGAGTTGGGTACTCGTCTACTCTTCAGCACGACTTTTCATCTACAAATCGATGGTCGGAGTGAGCGGACTATCCAGACCTTGGAGGATATGTTACTGTAACATCCCAAAATTTAAGACCAAAAATTTCATTTTAATTAAGTTATTATATAAAACCAACAGTATAAAAACATTCATAATAATATCTCATGTCAAAACCAAAGTGTCAATAATCAAAACATATTATCATAAAACCATATCAGAGTGTAATCCCAAAGATCTCATGTGCGGAAAACATAGTGTGATGCGCTGCGATCGAGCCGGCTCCTTTCCTTGAAAACAATGCACCTAAAACCAAAACTGTAAACCGTAAGCACGAAGCTTAGTGAGTTCCCCCATCATACCACATACCATACAAATCACATTATGTCAGGCATACCGGGGTGCCCGACCTACCCCATGTCAGGCATATCTGGGTGCCCGACCTACCCTGTTGAGCATACTAGGGTGCTCGACCTACCCCTGTTAGGCATACCGGGGTGCCCAACCTACCCCTTCGGTCCTGTCAACCGGTAACCGGGGACTATTTCACCCCCTACTACTACCACATAATATCATATCACAGACATCATAATCTGTCTAGCATGGCTGGGTACTAAACTACCCCTTCGGCCCTATCGACCGGTAACCGGGGACTATTCCCCCTACTACCACTACCACATAACAACATATCATAAACATACTGTCACACATATCTGGGGTGCCCGACCTACCTTTCGGTCCTAACAACCGTAATACGGGGACTATTCCTCCTACTGCTACTATCACATAACATCATATCAGGCTAGCACATAAAACACATCAGGTAGTAGCAAACCTAGATAATTATCACAAAGACAATCATCTAACATACAACTCCTACTAGTGGGCCGACATTGTGGTCGTAGACCCACCATTACTGGAAGGTAACTCACCTCATACTGGTGAAGTCCACTGCAAGAAATCCTTACTCCTGCCCTGACGACTCCTCAAGCTATCAATATCACAATACCACCCAATTAGCAATTGGGCCCTAAATCATAATCCATAATCCATACTTGGGGTGAAATGACCGTTTCACCCCCGAACCATCGAGGTCCATACTATATAATCCATGAACGCCCATTAATGGCCCAAGTCTAAACCAATCAAGCCCAAAGCTCCAAAATCCATAAAGGTCTACCAATGGCCCACTAATGGCCCAATTTTCCAAATTGGGCCCAACCTCACCCTAAGCCCAATAACTTATTTCCAGTCCAAATTTACATCCTTAACTAGTCCAACAATCCACAACCCAAATAATAGCCCAAACCCAAAATGGCCCACAAGGCCCAATAAGGCCCAAATCTATCTTGGACCTAACCCAAGAAGGCCCAATCTCCAAAAAGGCCTGAAATACTAAATGGGCTACCCTATCCAACTCCTGGTCCATGGTCCAAGGCCCAAAAAGGTCAACAAAACAAAGTGAGTCAATCAGGCTGAGTACGCCCTGCGTACCCATATGGTACGCTCAGCGTATGCCACTTTGGGCTAGTACGCGCAGCGTACCAGATGTACGCCCAGCGTACTCCCCTGAAGTCCAACCCTCTCCAAATAAGCACTTAATCACTTCAGCCCTTGCTCCAACTCTCCAGTCTGACTTCTATAGGTGACTTTTCAAGTAAAGTTGGCAACTTTACTAACATGCATGGCTTAGTGGGACTCTAGAGCTCAAAAGAGCTTAATGGGTGGTCTTAACTCATGCTTGGACTCAAACACTTCACAAAGCTTGCACCTTTATGAGAGATGGGACCTTAGAATGTCCAGACCTACAAGTTTGAGTCCCCAAAACGACCCTAGCTCACCAAGACCAAGCAAAAGACTAAAAATGGCCAAAACCAACCCATGAAATGAAAGGTCAAGATCAGAGCTTTTTACCTCCAATAGGTTGACAAATATGAGAACTTTTTGGATCTACAAGCTCCCATCCAAGATCAACATTTGAACACCACCTTCTCTTCTTGCACACACACACAAAAGTCTTCTTTCAAGCTCTAAGCTTCATCCAAGGTCATTTAGGGTTTCATGGTCGTGAAAAGGGGTGGAGGCTAATCTGAAATGACCTAGGGAAGGATATAATGTGGCTTATATAGGGCACAAGTAGAGGAATTAGGGTTTTGGGCACTCTGAACGTACGATGGGCGTACGCCTCTCCGCACCCGCGACCATATGTCCTTATACGCTGAGCGTAACCCAATTTACGCTGGGCGTACCCAGCTAAACACACGCATGCATTCCATGCATGCATGGGCTGACTTTGTCACAAAACTCCATTAGGGACTAAAATTGACAATAACTTCAAAGTGCTATAACTCTTCCATTCTAAGTCTGTTTCCGATGAACTTTATATCCACGAAAAGGTGGCGAGAAGCCCTACGCTCCTAGAATCACACTCGAGCCTTAAAACCTTCCGAATAAAGCCTAAAATGCATAACAGGCCAAGATATCAATTTACAGTCATACCCTTGGCTCCCGAAGACACAATCGAATACATGGTCACTTGAATCATAGCAACTTCATCCGAAATGGGCTAAATCCTTCCTTTACCAAAGCTCTAATCCCCATGACAACTAATGATTGAGCCGAAGCCCCAATTAATAAGGCCAATCTGAAACCGGGTGTTACAGTTACGAGCATATGTGTTGTATTTTAGCGTAGTTGGGATACGTATCTCCCATTGGCTGAGTTTTCTTACAACAACAATACCATGTCAATATTGATCGACCTCCTTTCGATATGCTCTATGGGAGGAAGTGTCGGACCCCGATTTGTTGGGGCAAGATCGGTCAGCGAGTCATGGGTAGCATGAAAGTGGTGCTTCGGACTACCGAGTTGATATACCAAGTGCATGGAAGATTGCAGACCGTGCAGAGCTGGCAGAAGAGCTATGCTGATAGACGCCATTAAGACCTGGAATTTCAGGTTGGTGATATGGTACTACTGAATGTATCACCTTGGATATATTGTTCCTTTCAGGGTTATTGCCCGGGTCGGTAGGGTTGCTTACTGTTTAGAGCTGCTCGAGGAACTTAGTCAAATTCACAACATTTTTCACATCTCTCAGTTACGGAAGTGTTTGGTAGATGATTCTACGGTGGTGCCATTGGAGGACATTCAGGTGGACGAGCGCCAGAACTACATAGAGATACCGGTTGCGATTCTTGACAGGAAAATGAAGGCTTTGCGAAACAAGGTGGTGGGTTTAGTGAAAGTGCAATGATAGCACTGGAAGGTTTCAAAGTGGATATAGGAGCCTGAGGAATATATGAGGGACCATTACCTAGATTTATTTGTGTCGACGGACTTCGAGGACGAAGTCTAATTCAAGTGGGGGAGAATTGTAACGCTCGGTTCCCATGTAATTTCTTTTAAGATTTATATATTAATTTTTATTGCAAATGGGTTAGTACGCAGAGCGTACTCATGCTGAATGCAAACCCTAATTTTAGGTTCTTGGACCGTATTTAAGGACCTTAAACCTTTTGAAACCCTCCTTACCATCAGCCACCACCCTCTCTCTTATCCCACACAAAACCCTAGCTTCATTTGTGAGGTTCTTGAGCTCTTAGAGTGGAACTTTGTATGTTTTGGTGCATATTGAAGAAGAAGGAGTCCATTGGTGAGGTGTTAGGAGCTTGGAGCTTGAGGATCCAAACTTGGTTTTTCAGCTTGCATCTTTTGGAGGTATAAAGCTTCAAACTTTATGGCTCTTTAGTGTAGATCTAGTTTTGGGTTATGTTTTGGGAATGTTTTGGTCCCATGGCTTGGATCTTGTGAGTAGAAGTTACTCCAAAACCTTTGAGCATCATTTCTAGCCATTTCCGAGGTCATTAAGTCATAAAAATCAGATCTTGAGGGTTGTAGTCCACTCATGCATGAGTTGTTGGTCTTTTTATGAAGTTACAGACCTAGGGTTTAGTTTTGGGTCCTAATAAGCCATGAAAAAAGCTTAAAGTTACCAAATTTATCAGTCAAGACCTTCCTAAGAGTTAGATATGTGAATTGGACATTTGGGCTTTAAGCATTAATAGCTTAATGATAAGTTTCGGTCAACAGTGGAGTACGACGGGTGTACCCACTAGGTATGCGCAGTGTAGCCTCTAGGTACGCACAACGTAACAGGTTTAGCCCGATTGCCTTTTCTGTTGAAGCCCGATACACAGGGCGTAATGGGGGTGGTACGCATGACGTACTCACCAGAAGGCGATTTGGGTAATTTTTGGGCCTTGGGTCATTATGGGTTTGGGTCATGGTTAGATGGGTCAAGCAGGGAAGGGTAAAATGGTCTTTTACCCTTAGCATGATAGAATATGATATAGACCATTTATTATGGGTTATTACCCTGATTATTAATTAGGGTTGATCTTGGATATGTTCAGTGTGAGGAGTCGTGGTAGCAGCAGCTCAAGCGTGTGATTTGTTTATCATCATATTGAGGTGAGTCTCCTCACTTTACTTATGGGTCAAAGGCACCAATGTCGGCCCACTAAATTATGTTATATGATAGTAGTGGTCTTCGTGACACTTACTGATATGCATGTATGTGCTTGTTGTCTTTGTGAATCTTGCTAGTATGATTGTATGCTTAGATGTAGGGGTGAAATAGATTCGTACCGGTTGAAAGATACGGAAGGAGTCGGAAGGGACTCAGATAGTCGGAAGGGACTCAAAAAGTCGGAAGGGACTCAGGGGTGAAATAGACCCATTACAGCTTTAGGCTGATATGTATGTATGATGTGTATGTATGGTATGCAGTATTTTGGAGAACTCACTAAGCTTTGTGCTTACGGTTTATGTTTAAATGTTTTTTAGGTACTTCTAGTTCAAAAGGGAAGGGTCTGGCATGATCGCATCACATCCACTTGTGTTTGGCATTTTAGGATTTTAGGATTGTACTCTGATAACTATTTTTCTACTATGACATACTTGATGGTTTTTGAAATATATGGTTGATGGTTTGGTTGATTTTAAATAAAATTTGTACTTAGTATTTGTGGGATGTTACACTAACTATACTATCAAACATTCCACTTATTCAAAAGACATAATAGACTTAAAGTCATGTTAGCTACTATTAATTTCTACAACCTCTCTTGGTAGTAATTAATATTACATAAACTACTAATTCATCTAGTAATAGTATTATAGTCACCAAGACTACCATCACTCTTCTACAAAAATCCTTCAAACATTGCGTTACACTAAGTCCGCCATTGATTTGCATTTCTCCACTGATGATATTATAGCCACTAAGGCTACCATCATAAACTAACAATTCCAATAATTTCTATAATTATGCTACTCTAGAACTTCCAATACACATTACCGATTCATATTTCTTAATAGTATACAAGTATAGCGTTCAAACATTAAGTTCGCCATTACCTTGTATTAACCAATATTAATGTACAAGTATAGCATTTAGACACTAAGTTCGCCATTGACCTGTAATTCTTTGATACCAAACTACAAGTATAACCCTACGGGTTCTAATCCTAAACATAACAAATCACAATAATCATACTATTGTATTTAACATGTAATCAACACAATATAATAATAACATACATCTAGACAATACATATCTAGAAAAGAAGTGAGGTTACTCACCTAGTTAGTTAGTGAAGACTAACTATGATTCCGACCCCAAGCTCTTTACTGCTTCCCAATCCATCACTTACCCAGACCTATTTGGACAATATATCAAGCTCATTAGAACTTTTCTAAACTTACTTCTATATCAACCACAATGATCAATAACCTGATCACTAACTAAACCTAGTAATCATTTGTTACCAAATTAATCAGATTTCCAAATACAATCACCTAACGACTTAACCCCGTAAGTCGTTAGCCCAAGAGACAAATCTAGGTAACCTAGGGTATATAACCATTTCCGTTCAAATTAAACACTTAACTGATCACCAGGTTCGTAATAGCACCATATCGCGAAATCCTATAACACATACTCAGGTCTAACAACCGTCTACAAAATATTACATAAACGTATTTACGTAGTAACGGGGTAAAAGATACCTCGACTCATCCTGTAACTCAACCCTCATTCTCCCGTACACCCTCATTCTCCCGTACACCGGTACAATCTTCTGGTGATAAGCCCCCGAGAACCTCCATAGCTTCTGTTGAGTTCGAATTATGTTGTGAGGTGTCGAAGTACAATTTGGCTAGTAAAGTTTCGAAGTAGGGATGAGCATACGACCCGTGGGACCGGACCAGGCCGGAAAAAAACTGGGACCGGACCCGGACCGAATCGGATTATCATATTAGTGGGCCGGTTTTCGGGTTTGGTTTTTATCAATAATCGAGTTTCGGGTTTGGACCGGACCGTACCCGAATTAAAGGATTTAACCCGGAACGGACCGGAAAACCAAAAGTTATTTTTTTATCGACAAACAATAAGCGAGAAGTACCAAAATAAAAAAAAATGTTGTCCGATTGAATTGATTCGGCCTCTCCTGTGGATCATATTATAGTGTCAATTGTATTTGGTTTCGGCCTCTTCTTTTGATCACACTATGGTGTCGATTTTTTTTTCTCGAAAAAGAAAAAGTTATTTCCTAGTACAATTTTTTTTATTAAAAATAGTGCAGTTTTTTTTCTTTTAAACAATGCAGTATTTTTTAATAAAAATAATGTTGTTAAGTGCAAAAATTTTATAAAAATAGTACAGTTTTGTTTTATAAAAATAGTGCAGTTTTTTTTATAAAAATAGTGGTGTTAAGTGTAGATTTTTTATATAAAAATAGTGCAGTTTTTTTATAAAAATAGTGTAGTTTTTAGTAACGTTTGTATTTGTCTGCATACATCTCATTTGCATGTGTTCTAATTAGAGTCTCGCAACGTACCGTTGTATTCATATTCTTTTATGTATTTTTTAGTCGAATTGTGCAAAAAACAAAGATACGAATGATGGATCTTACATAATAAGATTATAATTTGAAATAGTATGCTAGAGAGTAACATGACAAACAAAACCTGAAACCGTAAACAACAAACATATGAAACCCAATTTGGTACCAGGAACAGGATTATACCGAAACCCTAATCAACACTACCAAATTCTAATTTGGTCCAAAAACCCAAAACCCAGTTTAGTACCCGGAACCGGACCGGACCGAACCCGGACCTGCTACACCCAAAAACGATCCAGTTTTTGGGTAAGGTAATTCACGATTTTCGGTCTTCGAGTCGGGCCGGTCCGGGTTCGGCCCGTTGCTCATCCCTATTTCGAAGTCTGTATTTTAGATTCAAATGTATGTATTGCATAAGGCACTGTTTAGAGTTCAAAACGTTCATGTCTAAGTCCTTATGTATTTTTTGTTTGCTTCTGTTGTTCCTATAAATAGGGATAGGTATAAGGGTTAGAGTAACTTTTTGCACTCTTGTGAACTTTACTCTTTCAGACTCGTGTATTCTTTCAGAAGCATTAATAGAGCCAAACATATCTTATTTACATTTTGCGTTCTTAATTCAATATGTACTCTGATTTCATTTCCAATACTCGATTCAGACGAACTTCATTTGGTATCAGAGCAGGATTCATTCTGTTGATTTCTGATTTTTCTCGTTCTTTCAAAAGTTTTGAATCGCTATTTTCGACTCAGAAATTTTCCGCACTTTTGATTTAGAAAATATGATCCAATCAAATGATTTGATTGGATTCTGCTTTTTGTTTGACTAATCGAGTGTTCTCTGATCTGTTGCTGAAAGAATCATCCATTAGATTCTATTTTCTGAAGCTTTTCATCATCTTCATCCGTACAACAATGGCGAACTTTAACATGAATACAATGTCTGGTTTCTCTCATCTTCTCGGTTTTTCTACCAAAATTCTGATGCTGATTCCGAATATTACGATAAATGGGCGGATAAGATGGAAGATTACCTCAATGGTATAGACGAGGATCTTTGGCACTGTATTACCAGTGGAAATTATCGTCCAGGAAGGCTTGAACAGGTAGGAACGGCCGGTTCATCTACTGATGTTGTTGTGCAAGCTGAAAAACAGAAAGGGAATGACAAAAGATGTATGCGTGAACTTCGCGCCGCTCTTCCACCGGTGGTTTACAATTACGTTCGTGGATACAAAACAGCAAAGGAAATCTGGGAGACTTTGAAGGATAAGTATCAAGGAAGCAAGAAGACGAAGAAAAGTTTAATGAAACAATGTTTACTTGAACCCGGAGAATTCAAACAGAAGGAAGGTGAAAACATCGAACTCTATTACGATCGTCTTAACGAATTGATCTTCAAATGAATTCGTTATGGAGTCAATCATTCTACTCTCGAGTACAATCTCACTTTCTCAATGGGACTTCGAAAGGAGTGGAGAAAAATTATTTTGATGATCAAGACACAACAGAGCTTCAATAACTATTCGCTGGGAGATCTCTATAATGTTCTAAAAGCTCACGAAAGTGAAATTAACGAAATAACTAAAGAAGGAAAAATGAATTTGGGAGGTCCACTTGCTTTGGTTTCGAAGGTATCAGGAAAAGAGTCTGAAGTCGAGTCTGCTGAGATTTATGGTTCTGGTGATGAGGGTTTTCTTATGAATTCGGAAGATGAAACTGTGGCTTATTACTCGAACAACAAATTTAAGAAGTTCTTTAAGAAGCCATTCAATCCGAAGTTCAAAGGAAACTCATCATATCGAAAGAGTGTTAGAGAAGAGTCAGAAGGTTGAGAAGAATAAGAGTAAGATTGTTGGTGAGAAGGTGGCGAAGAAGCTAAAAGGAGATTCTGGTTTTGATTATAACTATTGCAATGGTGCGAACCATTTGGCAGTGGGTTATATGTTGAGGAAAAGGGAGGAGAAGAAGGAAAGAGTAAAGGATGAAGCCTACTATGTCGAAAGGCTGGAGGAAGTAAGGTCAAAGACGAAGCGAATGTCACTCGTAGCAAATGGAAGTGGTGATGGGGATGGTACCTATCAAATCTGGTCATCTGGATCAGATGGTGAGGAGATGAGGAACCCCATACATGGAGTGATGTATGCGAGGTATGAGGAAAGGAGTTCTGAGGAAGAGAAAGTAACAGTAAAGTGCTTTGTTTCGAATGGAGCTGAAAAATATCCAATAACTTCGAAGGTATATTCTCTTCTCAAATCCTTTGATATTCCTTTCAGTTCATATGATGTTTTTTTATCTGACTTTGATGATACTTTATCTTACATTAAAGGCATGCTTATTTCTGTTAGTAGCGATGCTGAAAAATCAAAATCATTGTTGCTAGAAACTCAGAAATGGTTGGAGACAAAGAGGAGTAGAGTAGATAATCTCAAACTTCAATTGAAAAATATTACTATTGATAGGGATAATGTTAGAGCTGATAATTGTATTTTGATGAAACAACGTAACATTTACTGCAATTCAGCTAAACGATTATATGCTAAACTAACAGATCTACATCATTCTTCTGATATAAGTAAGGAACAACATAGGAAACTATTACCCTTCTTGGTATTCGAAAGAGAGAGAAGTATTGCAAACCCATTTGTACTCTTTCTAGAACTAATGAGAGCTAAACCCATATTTATTTACTATTGTGTTCTTCGTGTTCATGATTCTTGTATGATTCACTAAATCATTTCATATTCCGCATATGTCATCATGATTAACACCACTACAATTGGGAGAAAATAGATTCGACATCCTATGATTGTGAGAAAAAGATCTCTGAATTTGATAAGGTCCCAAATGACTCTTATGCATATGGTATTGTCAAAATAGATGAATGTTTAGATGTTAATGATTTGGTACATATTGTGAATGAGACTTTGACTAAGACTGAACAAATCAAAATTTTGAAAAAGACTGAGAATTCGACATTTGACTCTCAACATAATTTTGCTGATATCGAAGATGATTCTGACAATATCAGTGAGATTGAGGGAGAGGAAATTGTTGATTGTTCTTAGTTGTCTATCATCAATGTCACTTCGATGGCCAAGGGTAAAGGAATTTGTAATGATTCATTGGAAAAGGTTAACACTGATCAACCCTCGACATCAAAAGTTCATGACTATGACCGTATGATTGTCGAAGATAGTCAAGCTGATAGTGATACTGATAAGGATGAGGTTCCAATTGAAACAACTATTGCGGGAGTTGTTGTCGATCAAGTGTATGAGGAAACAGAGAAATTCGAAAAAGTAATAAAGGAAAAAGGTCCTCATTATCTCGAATCGAACTTAGTTGTATATCCGTCTTTCAAGTGCACGGATGATTTGGTGTTTCCCAATTAGGTGTTTGTCACTACAGGAAATAGAGACAAAGTGAATCCTAAAATCAACAAAATTGTTGATGAAGACAACAAAGGAGCAACAAAAGTTGGGTTTTTTTCTCAAACCAAAGCATATTCGAAAATAACCTAAACAAAAACTCATTGAAATTTCAAAGGCAAAAACCAAAAAGAATCTGGGAAGAAAATTCAGAAAAAGGAAAAGTTGTTGATCAAACAAATCCGTTTCAGAAAATCAAAAGACACAAGCACAAATTTTCAATGAAGAAATTCAAAAAGTTTCAAAGGAAGAAGGATTTTCGATGTCAAAGGCACGAAAGAAAATTTATTGGAAAATGTTAAGTCTTTTAAGAAACAAAAAGCGTTTTCACAAAAATCGTCTGAACAAGTTAAGACTTTTTTCACAAAATATGTCTTTTGATCAGAAAAAACCCTCTCAAAAACAAAATGATTTTTCAAAAGATAGTTCAGAAGTTCAAAAACCAATTCGAACACCTATTGTTCCAAAACCAAGAAATGAAAATTTTGTTCAAAACCAACAAAGGAATTTTGTTCCTAATCGTCAAAATGCAAGGTTTTCAGAAAAAAAATCAAGAAAAGGGTTTTCAAGCTAACGAAAAAAGACATGTTCATAAATCTCATGGTCAAGAAAGATTTTCGAATGGACAACAAGTTTTTAATCGAACATTCGTCGGTTATAACAAACATTTTCAAAATAGGTTTCAAAATCCTTTGGAACAATGTTTTCCAAAACGAAAGTTTGAAAAGTTGGAAGTTAATGGAAAGAGAAATGTATAATTTAAACCAACTCAACCTAACTTTCCAAATCCAGATTCGAAGAAGAAAGTCAATGCCTCATTCAGTAAAAGGAAAACTGATGTGAAGAACATTAACCATTGGCTCGAAGGTAAAGGAAATCCATATCAATCTGGAAAGTTTTCTCAAGAGGAAATCAGGTATGCTTACGAAAGCTACTTGAATGAGTCACAAATTGGGAGTTCTTCATCACTATAATCGAACCCTTCAGTTCGAAAATGGAAAGAAGTTACAAAAGCAAAGGTTGAGGCAAAACGAACTGTTGAAGGAAAAGGGAAAGTCAGTGTTGAACTTAAACCAATGAATGATTTCATTTCGATACCTAAGTCAGTAGAAGTTGACTTAATTGATAGTTTGAAGTTGGGTGTTAGGTTCTTCGTTTCACAATGCATTTCACTCTAATAACCAAGGACCCGAAAAACTTTGGGGACCTAAATTTTTTAATTGATTGCAGGTACTATGTGACGAGCAATACGATGAACACTGGTACATCGATAGTGGTTTCTCTCGTCACATGATAGGTCGGAAGGAAAATTTGCGTGATTTTAGAAGTTTGGAAAATGTCGGTGTTGTGAAGTTCGGAAATAACCAAAAGTGCAAGGTTAAAGGCTATGGGAAAGTAACAAATGGAATGTTTACAGTCAATCGAGTGGCATACGTCGAAGGTCTTTAACACAACTTGATAAGTGTTTCGCAACTTGTTATGGGCACTGGTAATCAAGTAGTCTTCGATGAGGAAGGTAATGTCATTTCTAACAAAGAAACCAAAGAGGTTTTGCTCAAGTCTAAGAGGAAAGGTGATATGTTCACCCTTGACATCAAGCCAATCGTTGGTGTTCCCTCAGTTTGCTTACTTTCGAAGGCATCGTCTGAATTGAGCTGGCCGTGGCATTGAAGACTATCTCACTTGAATTTCAAAATTTTGAACAAATTGGTGGTAAATGATCTTGTTCGAGGCTTACCCGTTTTAAAATTTGATAACGATTCGTTATATGTAACATGTGAACAGAGGAGGCAACACCGTCAAGGTCATCCTATCTTCATCGATTCGAAAATCATTGAACCACTGGAACTTCTTCACATTGACCTTTTTGGACCTTCGATTATTGAGACTCTCAACAAGAAAAGGTACATATTGGTCAGTGTCCATGATTTTTCAAGGTTCACTTGGGTTTTCTTTCTTCGTCAGAAGTCTGAAACTAGGTATGTGCTTCGGGCCGGAACCGAACAAAACCCGAATAACCCAAAACTTGAATTGGATGAAAAGTGGGAACCGAAACCCGGACCGATTATACCAATACGGACCGGTTCAGTTTGGGTAATACGGGTTTCAGTTCGGTTATTAACCCGAAAGGACCGAAATAACCCAAAAAAACATTTACATTATGTTTTTGAACCGAATAACCCAAATAAACTGAAATGACCCGAATAACCCAAATAAACCGAAATGACCCGAATAACCCAAATAAGGAAATTCTATATCTAGTTCAAGAAAAAAATTTATTAATTTAATATTTTTTTTCTTGAACTAAATATAGAATTTCCTTATTTGGGTTATGCGGGCCATTTCGGTTTATTTTGGTTATTCGGGTCATTTCGGTTTATTTGGGTTATTCGGTTCAAGTGACTATTCACTTTCCGGGTCGGTCTTTTTGGCCCGATTAAACCTTCATTCGGGTAACCTGGACCGAATAACCCGAAACCCGAATTGGGCAAAAATAGATACCCGAGAACTGACCCAAATAACTTATTCGGTCCTAATTCGGGTCGGTCCGGTCCGGGTTTCGGTTTCGGTTCGGGTATTCGGTCCAAACGCACATCCCTATCTGAAACTGCCCAAGTAATGATTGATTTTATCAAGAACATTGAGCTCAGTCTAAGAAAGAAAGTCAAAAAGATCAAAAGCGATAATGGCGCAGAATTCAAGAATCACGTTATGGATTCATTTTTGGCTGAACTAAGGATTACGCATAATTTTTCATCACCTTACACACCACAACAAAATGGTGTTGTCAAAAGGAGGAACAGATCTCTATGCGAAGCTGTTAGGACAATGTTGACCTATGCAAACTTAGCTCAATATCTCTGGGCAGAAGCAGTATCGACAACGTGTTTTACTCAAAACCGTTCATTCATTCATTATCATTTTAACATCACTCCATATGAAATTATCAACAATCGAAAACCAAATATAAAAATTTTCCATGTCTTTGGTTGTAGGTGCTGCATAATGAATCTCAAAGATAACGTTTCGAAATTTCAGTCCAAAGCTGATGAAGGGATATTCTTGGGATATTCACTAAATTCAGTAGCATATCGAGTGTTGAATAAGCGAACAAGGAAGATTGAAGAAACTTTCAATCTAACTTTCGATGATTACTATGTCAAACGTGTTGACAATACTTTTGAACAGAAGCCTATTATTCCAGAAACAAATGATGAGTCAGCAATTACTAATTCTTTCGATTTTGATTATGACTTAATTTTTGGTGTTCCTGACAGGGCAATAGATGCAGAAGTTCATGCTGATGATAATCAGATTCCTGAAGCATCAAAACATTCTGATGATTCGACAGTAACTTGGGAAGATGATAATTCTTATTTTACCTCGAACTCTCAAATACATGTAGAAAGTCTCCCTTTGTTGCATGGTGATCAAGTCGAGGGGGAGCATGGACATTCGAATACTAATGTTGAGGGGGAGCATCAAAATTCGAATCCAACCGTCATGGGGGAGCATCATAATTCTAATCCAACTGTCGAGGGGGAGCATCAAAATTCTAATCAAATTGTTGAGGGGGAGCACAATGGATTAATACCTAATACTTCAAATGAACAAAATGGTGTTTTTCATGATGTATCTAGTAATATGTCCAATGCAGGTGAAGGTTCTGAAACAGATGAAATGTTCGAAGATGCACCTTTGGATTTCGATCCTGCATATCCACCACTGGACAGATGGACACCAAATCATCCTAAAGAACAAGTTCTTGGTGATCCTCAAGCTGGAGTTTTAATAAGGGCTCAGCTTCGTGCCAAAAATGAGGTACTGAATGCTCACCAAGAATATTGCATGTTTAATGTTTTTATATAAAAAATGGAACCAAAAACAGTTAAGGTTGCTATGGAAGATCCTGATTGGATTGTTTCCATGCAATCTGAACTTACTGAATTCGAAAGAAATAAGGTTTGGCGATTACTTCCACAACCTGATGATGTGTTTGTTATTGGATTGAAGTGGATCTTTAAAAATAAAACTGACAAATAAGGTAATGTGGTTCGAAATAAAGCAAGGTTAGTTGTTAAAGGATATTCGCAACAAGAAGGTATTGACTATGATGAAACCTTTGCCCCTGTCGCAAGACTCGAGGCTGTTCTAATATTTCTTGCTTATGCAACACACAAGGACTTTGATGTTTATCAAATGGATGTCAAGTGTGCTTTTCTAAATGGGGTACTCGAAGAAACTGTATACATTGAGCAACCACCCGGTCTTGTAAATGATAAATTCCTTGATCATTGTTATATTCTTGATAAGGCAGTGTATGGATTAAAACAAGCACCTCGAGCCTGGTATGCAACTCTTACCAATTTTTTGAAACTCTCTAAATTTAACTAAGGATCTATTGATCCCACTCTATTTCGAAAGAAAGTGGGGGATCATCTGATGCTCATTCAAATTTACGTAGATGATATTATTTTTGGCTCGACTGACCCTTCATTGTCTAGAGAATTTGAGAAAATGATGAAAAGCCAATTCAAGATGAGTATGATGGGTAAAATCAATAATTTTCTGGGATTAAATATTAGTCAAAGCAGATATGGAATTTTCATAAATAAAGAGAAATACTCTCGTAATACGCTTGAGAAGTTTGGAATGAAAAATAGTTCAAAATTGCGAGTACCTATGGCAGTCGGCACACGCTTAGGTACTTCGTTGGATAAAAATGTTGTTGATCTTACGTTGTACAGGAACATGATAGGTTCGTTACTATACTTAACTGCTAGTAGACCTGATATTATGTTCGTTATTTGCAACTATGCCAGGTATCAGTCGAATCCCAGAGAACCCCATCTAACAGCTGTAAAGAATATATTTCGATATCTCAAAGGAATTGTGTAGTTGGGATTTGGTACCCTTCGAATACTGGTTTCTTCATTCAGGCGTTTTCAGATGCAGACCTTGGTGGGTGTCAACTCGATAGGAAAATCACTATTGGTGGATGTCAATTCTTGGATGGGAAGATTGTTAGCTGACAATCGAAGAAACAAACATGTGTTTCAATTTCCACAGCAGAAGCAAAATATGTTTCTATAAATCAAAAATTCCAAAAAGATTGTCTTTATTTTTTTTTAATTTTCAAAAACACAAAAACTCCAAAAAGATTTTCTTATTTTTGTCTTTCAATTTTCAAAAACAAAAATCCCAAATTTTTTTTCTTATTTTTGTCTTTTAAATTTCAAAAACAAAAATCCAAAAATATTTTCTTTGTTGTTGTTTTGTGTGTTTAATATTTTTTTAGTGTTCGTCTTGATCAACATATATTGGTGGACATTGCTTCGTAACTGTGGGACATGTATAACTTTGAATCTTTGTACTAGATAGGTGTCCCTAGAAGCATGCTATTGTATGTCGACCTAAGCCTCATAGACTCAATGTGTTTCGAAGCCTTAATGGATCACTCACTATGAGAGTTCTTTCCCAATCAGGCTATATTCACATTAGTCGACGAGTTACCTTTCTCTTCTCATTGTGAGTTAAGAGATTTCTGCTAAGTCAATATCATTCGCAGAGGTACATAATGTTCCTTAAACAATCTTTTTTATCAACTTTGTTCTTCACGATTCATACACTTCAATTGCATATCCTCAACATCTCTGGTAGAAACCAACCAGAATGTAGATACTGCACATGTTTGTGTTCATGATCCTGATTCATGAGTCCATAATGATGGTGAAATCCAACATTCCCAACTCATCAAGGAATTGACGTTGAACTTTATGTTCAATATTTTCACGAGACATTTATTTATGTACCTTACTTCGATATTCAAAATCGTATTCATTCGTTATGCGTGGTCTTGACAAAATGTTCTTTTCCCAAGATATTTTTGCCCAACAGGATCTAGTATTTTCTTTTTCATGGAATATGATTTCTGTTTGAATATCAGTTCATACCTTTGTCACTTTTAAAATTTATCTCACCTTTGCTTGTCCCTGACTACACTGGTCATACAAGTAATTTTGATCATTTAACTCACACTTATGTTAAGTTGTGGTTATGAAAAAAAATTGAGCCTGCCTTCGAAGCTTAAGGAAAAGAAGCCATTCGATACTCCTTCATGAGTATTTGATTGTATTTCATGGGATACTACACAAGCAGTTCGATGTCTCTATTGATATCGAATGAAGTGATATTTTCCTGGGATCATCCTGCTTTTACATCGAATGTTTATTTGATTTCACTCTACATACATTTTTTACCTTGGTTCCCACTATTTCGTTGGCACATTTTTGCACTGAAATCCTCGAGGTCTTGGGTAATACCAACTCAAACCTAAATTTTGCAAGTCTGGCTATGCTTTCGTTTCTCATACCAAAAGAGAATGAGCCCTGCCTCAAAACGAAGGTCCAATGACAGTTCTTATCCTCTTGGGGCAAACGAAAAGTTTGATTGATGTGACGGTTTGGTTACTTCCCGATTTTCAAGGGAAAAGTGCTCATTACTTTTCAGACGTGACGATTTTTACGGTAACTGGCCCACTCTTCAAGGTTACACCTGGCAGAATTTCAATGGTGGTCATTTCAAATTCAAATTGTGCATTGAGTATAAAAGGAATTTGGTGGTCTAAAATTAAAACTTTACGCAATTTGGTTTAATTTTTCCTCAAATCTTCTTTCCTTATACTTATTTCTTCAGACAATTCTCCAAAACCCTAACAATGGCGGCTCAACCTGGTCATGTTGGTCCATCCAACACAACTGAAGATGCAACATTGCAACCGATTTTGAAGATTCAAAGTTCAAATTATCGTGTTCAGCTTGATGTTTTGAAATATCCAGAAGAATTGAAGACGTTGATTGTTTCCCTCAATCATTTAGTTCTTTCCACTGTAATGCCTGCTTCTTTTTCGGTGCCCATGACATGGTTGTCCTTGGCTGGTTCTACAGATGTGCCAACAAGACATCCAAAGTGGTGACGTTTCAACTCACCAATGACAAGAAGTATAAACTCATGAATAAGCAGTTTTCTCAAATCTTAAAGATTCCTAATGTTGGTCCGTTTTACGAAGTTACCAATGAACAAGTGGTTCATATGTTCAATGAGATGGGTCATCAACCCCCACTTACCGGAATCAGTTAGTTCAAGAAGTATGGTTTACCTTGTGTGTGGAACTTCTTGTTTGGGATATGTCTCCATTGTCTAATAGGTCGCAGTGTTGGTCTTGATAAAGAAAAACTAGAAATATATGCCATGATTGTTGGGCTATACTATGATATGAATGTTGATTATGCTACTCAATTATGGGAGGAGTTCAGATCCAGTATCTCTGACACCAATGTTGCGAATGGTGTTTCCTGTGCCAGATATTGGAGTTTAATTCTCCGAGATGTCTATGAGAAAGAAGGTATCATGGTTCCAACAGATGATGCGAAGGCGGAGTTCTCTATCTATAAACATCCTAAAACTGTTGAAAATGATCCTAATTTGTTTCCATCTGTGGCACGAATTCCTGATGCAATGCTTCGAAAGGTGGATCCAGTTAATCTGGTTCTTGTTGCTTATATGTCAACAATCAACCCTGATGCACAAATAAGGGTTTTGTTGCCCAAAGGAATCGAAGGAACCTCGAAGGCTGGTAAAGGTTCAAAGAAGTCTAAGAAGGTTGAAAAATCGCATCCAGTTCAAAACTCAATCGAGAAGGAAGTTATTAAACGAGTTCCAGAACCTGTTCAAGAACCCATTGCCAAAGAAATTCAAAAGGAAGTTGTTCCTTCGAAGACCGATGTTCTTAAACGCACCAAGAAGCCAGCACATAGACCTCGTCATTCTCCAGAATGACGTATTATTCCAGATGTTCCTGTTGAGCCTTTGTCTTCTTAAAAGGAAGGTTTTGTGTCGAAATTCAATAAAATTTGCAAACCCCAGCTCAATCGAAGGGGTGTGCTAATTCGAGAGGTTCTAGCTCCTGTTTCATCAGCTTCGAAGAAGGGCAAAGTTGAGGCTATGGTGAAAAAGATTTAGAAAAAGAAGAAGCAATTGGAAGATCCTCTTGATGAGGTTGTGGTAGAAACTGAATTCGAAGACGACAGTGATCAATCGCCAATTCGAAATGATAATATTGGCTTCGAATCTCCACAAAGGGACACTCCAGTTAAGTCAACTTTCTAGGAGACTGGAAGTCTTGGTGGCTCTGTGAAAGTATCTAATATGGACACAACCACTAATTTGGGTGATCCTACTTCAACAACCATCCCTGCGAAGACAGTAGTCATACCACCCGAGGTCTCGATGGCTAAATCCGTTTCGGAGGAGGTTTGAACCTCAGGCATTACTGTGAACATATCTAATATGGAAACAAATGTCAAGGTTGAAGGGGTGATGCATTCCTAAGCTCAAGGTACTACCTCTATTGTTGATGGGTTTTGAGCACTATAACAATCCTATGGTGCACATACAACCCTAATGCTTTGGATCTAAGTTTTCGTAAGTTATACATGCAATTTCATTTCCTCCAAAAACATAAACCCTAACTAGCATATAAATATAGGTATTACAACATAAATCAAGTTAGATGAATACCTCTTGTTGTAGCTTGTGAATCTTGGCCTTTCAAGAGCTTAGTACCTCAAATGAGTCACAAACACCAAAAGCAAATGGAGGATTATGAGAGAGAGGCTAAAAGGCACCAAAATCGGCTAGGGTTTCATCTAGGAAGTGGTGGCCGATTTTGGGGAGGTTAAGGGTTACATTTATAGTGTGGAATTCCTAGGGTTTTACACTTTGAAACCCTAATCCATTACTTAAGCCTTTAAGTAATCTAATAATCCATATGATAGACCCTTTGGACTAAATCTTCATGGACTCTCACATAGATTTAGTCCATCCCTAATCAACATGGATCATTAGCCTAAACTATATGTATTACTGATTTACCTAATCAGTCCCCGTTAATTTAATCAGTCTCTTTTGATCACTAAATTAATTCCAAATTAATTCTTGATCAATACAAATTAAATAATATGATTTCTCAATTAATATATTATTCATATAATATATTAATAAATCACAAATAACCTCTTTCTCAAAAAAACCATCCTATCAAATTGCTATGGTGAAAGCAACCCAAAAGGACCATGCTACTATCGGGTCAAGTACATATCAATTATAGTTATGGGCTTAGACACCTAATCCAACAGTCTCCTACTTGGATAAGTCTAATAAATATAACTGCCAATGCAATTTTAAATCCGATTAGCAATCGTAGCTCTTAAAAGCCGCTGTCGAACTCTGATCTTATCAGTAACGCGTCCTTTAGATAAGGGATCAAATATTTCCCTCCTTTCTACAAGATATCCTATAGACATGAGACATGGATTATAGTCATTCTCACTGTCCAAGTTCTGTTTCCCGATTTTCGATTTATGATGACTGACTAATTGAACAAATCGAATCAGTCCAGGCTTGGCCAAGCACTTAGGGTGTCATCACTAAATCATCGAGGGGCCCACACATATCGCTTTTATCTCATTAAGGGTAAAAGGAACGGATAAACTTCGACTCATATGCTTGTACTATTTACTCATCAAATCACACACAACAATACGTTTTATAACATCAAGTTACTGATGCGTTTACACATTATTAATGTGCAACCGACTTGTAAACAACAACTATATGTCTACGTTTGAAGAATATAAGATATTATCGTCTTACAATCACTCATGATAAAATCAATGAAGTGATTCACGTGAGTGTGGGTTTAATCCAATACTCAAATTCCTATTTCAGGAGTACTCATGAACACTGTAGCAAACATTTGCTATGTCTAAGCTTTTAGAGAATCTACAAATGGATTCATGACAGTCTTTCCTCATTACTTACTTCCAAAGTATGATAGACTGTGGATGTTTGAATAACCTAGTTATTCGGGAAGTAAAACATGCGAAGTGAAACAGAAGAATAATCTAATCCAATATGGTCTCAACACTTTTGAATATAAATAAAACACTTATTATTTAATCACCATGTTGATTACACATTATTCATTGTATAATGTTTCGACTAATCAACTTAATACTTGAATTGAAACAATAGTTATCCCATGCTCCAAGCATGCACACTATGTTTACCTATGGTCCTTACTTTGTGAAATATATCAATTGAACACATTTCCAATGATGCTCATTTCACAATTCCAAATCCTTATCATAAGTGTAAGAATACCAAATTCTTCTACTATTAGAATGTGTTAGATTCTAATCTATCATGCAATGATCATTTTGTAATGTCTAGGCACCAAAGTCACAGAGGCTTTGCCAATTACAAAACATTCCATTGGGGATTGTTACAAGACAGTTCCATAGATACGAAGTCTCATATTCAAAGTACATTCCTTTGAACATCCTTCTTGCATAAAAGTTTCTACACATAGATTCTTAATATCCAACTCCCATTATGGAAACATTTCCATATTTGCCATATGACAATTCATTCTAAATAGAATCCTATCTATTCATGATTATGTCAATATGGTCCATTCATTACTATGCTTCCAACTGCCCACAAGTGACCAATCCTTAGCGAACCTTAGATCGTCCTTGACAGTTGTTTAATTACTTTAGTCATATCCGGTTGTGGTCCCTTTTCCCTCTTAATGCCCTAGGCGTTTGGAAAATCAGAACAAGCGAATATTATAACATATGCAATCGATCATATACCCGAAGCATATGGGATACGATTCATAATAAAGATATGATACTTTACCAATCTCTCGTTATAATATTTCCATATATGGAATTTCCAACGTTGAAACATTTCAACTTGCTATTCATATATGCTCATGACTAAGTTCGATTAATACTTCAATCTAAACTTTTAAATTCGAAATAAAGTATAAATATCCTCTCCCTTACTATATCAAAAAAACTTTTCAAACTTTGCAACTTTGCAAATCAAAACTTTGTTTCCTATAAATAGCATTGCTAACTCGCAACACCTATCATAATGATTATGCTCCCACTAGCACAATAATTATGTCCTTACTAGCATAACACTTATGCTCCCACTAGCTTTGATATGTACCCAGAAATCAGCTGGACTTCTAAAAATCAATACTTATTGGCTTTCTTACCAAAGTTCATATTTCTGATACAAAATGCTTCGATAAGACTTTATCTAGGCTTCTCAAACTCATACATGATACACCTTTCATTAGATAGCTCATATGTGTGTCTAAACTATTTCAGAACTTACAGCAGTAAGTCCCGAATGTTCAGACTATTTTCCATTTCTCACAATTCGAACTATGAAGAGGGATGTCGTAATCATAATCGAATTTGAGAATGTAATTAACACAATTGCTATCTCTTTAAATCTACTTAGTGAAAGCGTTTCCTCACAATCCTTTTATGAAGCGGAGAGAAACCTTTGCCACTTAGATTTTATGGTGTATGTATTCCTATCCATGTGAATTTGTCATAACCATAATTACAAGACAATGTTTATGACAAATCCAAACTCATATGGACTGAACTTGTTCAATCTTAATTTCTTGCCACTTAGTAGTACAGGGCCTACCATTGCTTCTAGGTTGTTGAGCAGCTCACATATACTAGTCAATGTACTTTCATTGATTAAGGTGCTTTGCCTTGTGCAATCAAATGAGAACTCATAGAACTCACATGTATAGTCAACTTAATTGGAACGGGCACAGAAACAATAATATGTCAACACGATAGGTTGCAAACCTCAAGTTGTGTGCTAGTGATTAACAACAAGTTTATTCTTGATTAGTTCTTGAAACTTTTCAAGATCTTTTAAGACTCCCACTGACCTCTTAACATATAAGATTCTCTTGTTAAGGAACATTCATTGACAAACAAATATTCAAGAATTAGTCCGGGTTCTCATCAAGAACAACACTTCATATGATTGGTTTTGGTCTTTGTTTTATCCAAAACATCACAATTTCCAATCTCAAATGTACATGAGTAAGAAAACTTTTCTACTCTACATTTTATGATGTGTTTATAAACCTACTTAGGATATGTCACTCAATATACAATCTCTGAGTATGACTCTAAGACTTGATTTTGGAACGAAGTATGACTCACCTTCTTGATTTAACCATTTTAACAATTCTCGATTCCTCTTCTTAGTCATACTTATGCACTAAGGTGTCCATTGAGGATCAATCGTGATATGGTTCCATAATCATTAGGATGATCATAAAACACGATACTAAAGTACTCTCCTTTCTATTCAGATTGAAGAAACTTTTATCTTTTTGTCCAATTTGATTCTTCTTATTTGTTCTGCTATACTTTGCAACTTTTCAATGTATCAGAATTACACTTAAACTTGTAAGCATAACCATATTTACTGAACTGTCACACCCCCAAACCTGAACGGCGGAAACGTTCGGGGGCGGAGGACGTCATGTTCAGTATCATAACAATTGAATAGTAAAGAAAGTACACACCACCATAATATAAATATATTTGAAAAGTTTACATGATTGTATGTGTTACATGTTTGAATATCAAATACAATATGGTGATCCAAAATATGTTACTAACGCCAGCGCGTTAGTCTTCAAAAGTAGTTGCTACCTGGTTTAGTGTTTTCCTGAGAATACAAGTTATTTCAAAGAAAAAGTGTCAACAATAAAGTTGGTGAGTTCATAAGTAGTGTTTTGAGAAAATGTATGCCATTCGAAAATTCGTGTATGTTTTCCAGAAAATCAGATATTTTCTAACAAATGTATGAAATGAGTATGAAAGATTGTTGTATAAATTGTATGTATTTGAAACAGGAAAATCCTATATTTTCCTAAAAGTGAAATGCAGTCTCAAATGATCAAGACCATAACCTGTAAGCAACTATGACATGCTCAAAAGAATGATGTATAGTTTTATTATAAAACAAAACTATAAGAAGATTTGTATTTGAATGTGAAAAGAACTGTATCTGTTACTTTTCCCGTGAAAACGTAATACCATAATAATTGTCTATCCAGTGAGTTTTCATAACCGTACTATCATAATTTGCCTGTAGCGACGTTCTTCAGGTGTCGAAATGAGATGACACTTGTCACCCCGGGGACTGTACCTAACAGTCAGGGCGCGGGATCATTAGTCCCGTATAGATCTATACACACTTGTTACGTTCTCCGGACGGGAGATTCTGGTTATAAACAGGACTTCTAGCAGTACCTTAATAGGTATATTGAAGATGAATGACTCACGAATTCCCAATTAAGTCCCGTATTAAAATGAATGTATTTGTTTCTGAAATGTTTATCCTTTTCAACGATATTAACAAAGGCATAATAGAGATTGATATGTTCTTGTGAATATACAATGTTGTAGTTGAAATGTTTACTCTATAATATGCAAACTTATAAACAAAACATATTTCATTTATAAAGCATGTTGTTTTCCCAAGAGATTAAAGTTGTGTTATGAGATATTTTGCATGATGATGACTTCATGAGATAGTTAAAACAACAGTATGAAAAGTATATCCAAGATTGACGTTTCACACGATGTTAGCCGTGTGTTTACTTGTATTCCCCCCCTTAAAAGCATTTAAAAAAAGTATTTAAAAACGTAGTGATAGGGGTATGAACTCACTTGGTTGAAGTGGCGGTTTGAAGAAGATGAGACAAGAATCGAGCAGAACTTCGACTGGAAAAAGCTGATTTCTCGGGATTCTCGGGAGCGTAAAACTTCCTTCGGAACTTGGATATGAAAACCGGGAAGTCGGGATGGCTTCGAGGGGTTAAACGCAGAGCAAAAGCACGGGAATGAGAAGAATTGAGCAGTTATGCCGGGACCCTCACATCCTATTTATAGGAGGCTGAACCGCCTCCGTACGCTGGGCGTACTCACCCCAGGTACGCCGGGCGTAGTGGGTCGTCAACGCTTACGTCACGAGCCTCTGATGCCCGATGGGAGGTCTGTTGGCCGAAGGGACAAGGCCCTTATCGCCTGGTACGCGGGGCGTAATGTGAATTTCTAAACTTCTAAATTACGTAACTCTCGCGTACGAGCTCCGTTTTTGGCGTTCTTTATATCCACGCGTAGGTGAGACTGTACTCTACAACTTTCGTTTAGACTCCGTTGCCTAGTTTTGGACTTTATCTTTAATAACATATTTTTAACAGGCCGGGACTGGAAAAGTCCGTTGAAAATCCATAACTTCTTCATCCGACGTCCGTTTTCGTCTGTCTTTTTACCGTTGTATTACTATTGTTGAGATCTTCGATTATCGTTTAGGTTGCATTGGCCAAAAGTCACTCGATCTCTATTTCGAGTTTTTAGCTGTCTACCGCTATGTCCGAAACTTCGAAAAATCATAACTTCCTCATACGAAGTCAGATTTGGGCGTTCTTTTTATGCACGTTCACGGTTGAATGATATCTACGACTTTCATTTAGATACCTAAGGCTAAAAAGTATTTTATTGAAATTTCTCGTTTTACGCTTAATAGCGTCTTACCGGAATTGTTACGGACCTTCAATTGGTCATAACTCCTTCGTTACAACTCGGATTTTAGTGTTCTTTATATTTTTGGAAACCTTATTATGATATCTACCACTTAGTATACTCAAACTGAGATTTTTTTTGAACATTTCATTTTTGACTCTATTTTTATTAATTCACAAAGAGATTTCAGCATTTGACTCTTAGTCATTACATTGATCGGAAAATAACGGGTTGTTACATCATCCCCCGATAGAGGGAATTTCTTCCCGAAATTAATTACAAAGTAAAAGTTTATGGACTAGGGAAAAGATGCGGGTACTTTTGTTGCATCTGATCTTCTCGCTCCCAAGTGAATTCAGGTCCTCGCTTAGCATTCCAGCGAAACTTCACTATTGGTATGCGACTCTGTTTAGTTCGTTTGATTTCCTTATCCATGATCTCGACGGGTTCTTCCACAAAGTTAACATTTTCATTTAGTTCGATTTCCTCGATTGGAATTACAAGAGTTTCGTCGGATAGACATTTCTTCAAATTAGATATATGAAACACCGGGTGTACTTTGTTAAGTTCGACTGGTAGTTGAAGTCTATAAGCTACTGGACCAATCCTTGAAGTAATTTCGAAGGGTCCAATGTACCTTGGGTTTAGTTTTCCACGCTTCCCGAAGCGTATCATGCCCTTCCAGGGTGAGACCTTCAGTAGAACGCGGTCACCAACCTGAAATTCCAAGGGTTTTCGTCTTCTGTCGGCATAGCTCTTTTGTCTATCCCTCGAGGCTTTCAGTCGCTCTCGAATTTGAACGATCTTTTCAGTCGTTTCCCTAATGATCTCCGGACCAGTGAGAGTGCTATCATGGACTAGACCTCTCGCTAACTGCGTGTTGCCTACTTCCGCCCAACACAGAGGTGATCTGCACTTGCGGCCGTACAGGGCTTCAAATGGAGCAGTCTTGATACTAGTGTGATAACTGTTGTTATAAGAGAACTCAACTAATGGTAAGTGGATGTCCCACGCTTTACCAAAGTCGATCACACATGCTCGCAACATGTCTTCTAGGGTTTGGATCGTTCTCTCACTCTGCCCGTCAGTTTGTGGGTGATAGGCTGTACTCATATCTAGCGTAGTACCTAAGGCCTTCTGTAGCGTTTGCCAGAACCTTGAAGTGAATCTACTGTCTCTGTCCGAGATGATAGATATCGGCACTCCATGAAGGCGCATGATCTATCGGATGTAGGTTCTTGTTAGTTTCTCCATCTTATCGGTCTCTTTGATCGGCAAGAAGTGGGCAGATTTGGTTAACCTGTCGACGATCACCCAAATAGTATCGTGACCACCCTGTTTCTTGGGTAGTTTGGTTATGAAGTCCATGGAAATCTGCTCCAACTTCCACTCAGGTATTTCGGGCTGATGGAGTAGACCTGAGGGCTTCTGATTTTCTACTTTGATCTTGGCGCAAGTCAAGCACTTGCCCACATAGGTTGCAATTTCTGCTTTCATGTTTGGCCACCAGTAGAGTTGTTTGAGATCCAGATACATCTTATATGAACCTGGGTGCACGGAGTATGGGGTCTTGTGTGCTTCGTCCATAACCATTTCTCTGAACCCACCGAACTTCGATGTCCAGATTCGGTTCATGAGGTAACGTACTCTGTCACTCTTGATCTCAAGATTCTTGTCCATCCCTCTAAGTGTTTCACCTGTCACATTTTCGGGTTTCAAGGCTTCCAGTTGAGCTTCCTTGATTTGTGTTGACAGGTGCGAATGGATCGTCATGGTTAATGACTTCACTCTTCGACCAGAGCACTCCTTACGACTAAGGGCATCTGCCACCACATTGGCTTTTCCCGGATGATAACGAATCTCACATTCGTAGTCGTTGAGTAGCTACACCCAACGTCTTTGCCTCATATTGAGCTCTTTCTGATCGAATATATGTTGAAGGCTCTTGTGGTCTGTGAAGATGGTGCACTTTGTACCGTATAGGTAGTGCCTCCAGATTTTTAGGGCGAACACCACTGCTCCAAGTTCTAAGTCGTGAGTGGTGTAGTTGACCTCATGCGTTTTTAGTTGTCGTGAGGCGTACGCAATAACCTTTCCTCGCTGCATTAGTACACAACCCAACCCTTGTTTGGATGCATCGCAGTATACTACAAAGTCTTATGTCCCCTCTGGAAGAGACAAAATGGGTGCACTGCACATGGCTTGCTTCAAGGTTTGGAATGCAGTATCTTGCTTTTCCCCCCAGTTGTAGGTTACACCCTTCTGAGTCAGGGAGGTAAGAGGTTTTGCAATGCTGGAGAAGTTCTGTATGAACCTGCGGTAATAGCCAGCAAGGCCTAGAAATTAGCGAATTTCGGTTGGCGTTGTTGGCGCAGACCAATTCTGGATAACCTTAATCTTGGAAGGGTCTACGTGGATTCCCTCTTTGCTGACCACGTGACCTAGGAAGTCCACCTTCCTAATCCAAAACTCGCATTTTGAGAATTTCGCATAAATCTTCTCAGTTCTTAGTGTCTCTAAGACTTGTCTCAGGTGCTGACCATGTTTTTCTTTACTTTTTGAATAGATGAGTATGTCATCTATGAATACTATCACAAATTTGTCCAGGAACGAACGACATACCCGATTCATTAAGTCCATGAACACGGCGGGTGCATTGGTTAGTCCGAACGGCATCACTACGAATTCGTAGTGACCGTATCTAGTTCGGAAGGTCATCTTAGGAACATCGCTCTCTAGGACTCTTAGCTGGTGATATCCCGATCTCAGATCGATCTTCGAAAAGTAGTTTGCTCCTTGGAGTTGATCGAAAAAATCGTCTATTCGTGGTAGGGGTACCAGTTCTTAATGGTAAGTTTGTTGAGTTCTTGGTAGTCGATGCACATTCTGAACGATCCATCTTTCTTTTTCACGAAAAGCACTGGTGCTCCCCAAGGTGAGAAGCTTGGTCGGATGAATCCTTTGCTGAGAAGTTCGTTTAGTTGACTGGATAGTTCTTGCATCTCTGCTGGGGCTAAGCGATACGGTGCTTTGGCAACAGGGGTGGCTCCAGGAATTAAGTCGATTCTGAATTCGACTTGCCTTGCAGGAGGTATTCCCGGAAGATCCTCAGGAAAGATATCGGGAAAGTCATAGACGTCAGGCACGCTCTTGATGTCTTCTACTCCTCGTTTCACATCCACAATATGTGCCAAGAACGCGTGGCATTCCTTGTGCAGATATTTTTGAGCCTTGATGCAAGAGATGATACGAAGAGGGGTGCTAGGTTTGTCGCCCTAAATAACGAGGGCTTCGCCATTTGGCAAATTAAGGCGAACGGCCTTATCGTAACATAAAATGTCCGCACGATGAGAACTTAGCCAATCCATGCTTATGATGACGTCGAAACTTTTTATTGAGACTGGCATGAGGTTGATTGGAAAGGATGTATTGTTTAATGAGAGGGTACAGTTTAAGTATATTTCCTTAGCGCCTTCTGTTTTCCCGTTAGCCATTTCTACTATAAAAGTTTCACTTAATGATTGAGGGATTTGTTTGAGTAGATTTTTAAAACTATGACTCACAAAACGCCTCTCCGCTCCACTATCAAATAACATGCATGCATATGAGTTATCGAGGAGAAACGTACCCATAACAACAGTGGGGTCTGCCACGGCTTCCTCCTGGCCCATTGCGAATACTCGGCCACTTCCCCCAAGATTCCCATTGTTTGCTTTCGGGCAGTCCCTTCGGAAGTGTCCCGTTGCTCCACAATCGTAACAAGTACAACCTATTCCCACATTTGCGGCTGGAGCTGCTGGTTGGGTTGGTTCCTTGCAGAAGCGGACAATGTGTCCCTTCCGTTTGCACTTGGTGCAATGCATCTCACGGCAGGGTCCGTGGTGATGAAAGTTGCACCTATTGCACTTCGACAGATTGCCGATGTACGACTTTGTTGGTGTGGTGGTGGTAGGGACAGTAACAGCGTGAGCTGTCACTAATTGTTGCCTCTTGGGGTTCTCTTGCGGGGCTTCCCCCTTTCTCTTGTTCCAGGGTTTCCTTCGGTCCTCTACCTCCTTCGGTGGGTCAGCAGCAACTGTGATGGTACCCTGTTTAACCCCGCAATCGATTAATCGTTGTGCCAAGCGCTTCGCGCTGTTGAATGTGACTGGGTTGGAAGCCAAAACATGCCCTTGAATCTGGGGTGACAGCCCCCATATGTATCTTTCCACTTTCTTTGGTTCCAGGTTGACCATACCCGGGCACAGAGCTGACAAGTCACTGAACCTGGACGTGTAGGTGGCTAGGTCGGACCCAGTCATCTTTAGGTTCCATAACTCCTGCTCCAGTTTTTGAATTTCGCCTCTTGGGCAGTATTCTTCTAATAGCAGGACTTTTAAGTCCTCCCAGCTCATGGCGTTGGCGACTGGAAGAGATACCGATTTCACTTGACCCTTCCACCATGTGAGGGCTCGGTCTGTGAAAGTACAAGCAATAAATTTTACCTTGCTTGCTTCTTGGCATGAATAGATTTCAAAGACCATCTTGGTCTTTTCGAACCATTGCATAAGTGCAATGACTCCTCCAGTGCCGTTGAACATCTTTGGCTTTGCGTTTGAGAACTCTTTGTATGTGCATTCCCTGACCTGACCATGACCAGTGCCATGGTTACGATGATTGGTACTACTTCCGGCCCCTCCATTGCCGTTAGAGTTTATTTGTGTCAGTGCAGCTGCTACTGCTGCGGTGATAGCAGCCTGCACCATGTTGGGGTCATAATGGGGAGGTGGTGGTGGTGGCGTTGGTGTTGTGTTGTTTACCCTGCGAGCAGATCTGCGAGGCGGCATCGTGATGTCAAAGAAATAACAATGAAGACAATAAGTCTTTAATGATTGAAAGTCGCATGTTAATGAGTTAGTTATTTTAAACGTTTCATGAATTGGATTTGACCTAAACAAGGTTTTGAGTTTGATTCATAATGAGAGTTTATATATTAATAGATAAACTTATGAATTTGAGTGATAACCAAGAAATTTTTACACGCAAAGGAAATACTTCATTATATATATAAGTTGGGTTACGTCATAGTGTTAGGAAAATTTTGACCTTTCTAAAGGTCTCCGATACAGAAGTTAAAGAAAAGTAGGACTTTTAGCCGAGATCCTATACTATAACAAAATTTTGGGGTCGAGTAAGTACTACTTGCGACGCGGGTGGAGCTTGGAGCTAGACTCCGCGTCTGATTGTTTGGCTTCCATTAGACCCCTCTCAAAGATGGCTTGTTGCTCCCTCATTTCCCTTATTTCGGAGAGGGCTGCATCCATTTGGCCTTGGAGTACATCAGTGTGGAGTTGGGCATTTTCCTGCAATCCGTCCAAACGACGAATGTCGGCAGCGTTATCTTGTACCTCTACGTTGATTTCACGAACCCGGTTTGCTGAGACTCCGGATTGGTAGGCCTGGTTAGCTAACTTGCCCACAATGATTGGGAGTGCCCGGTCAGCTGAACTTCCATTGCTAACGTTGTAGAAGTCTCGACACATCCTATATGGAGGACGTAATCCTTGTTGTTGACTCCAGTGGTGAATGTGACTTCCCCAAATGGGAGTTGGTCCCTGAAAACCTATCCTAACAGCAGGAGGTCGGACGGCTAGTGGATTGATTACTTCTGATTCTGAGTCTGTCCCGTCAGAGCCTTCCTCTTCCTCCTCTTCCATGGGTTCCTCATCCTCTTCTGGGTCGTCTTCCACCCATCCTCCGTTGCCTTGATTGGGGTAGTAGGGGTCTCCGGGTAGATGGAATCCAGCCATTGTGTCTATACGAGAATAGGGTTAAGAATTGACTATAAACTAAAGCACATACTGTAGTATCAAAGTTTAAACTTATTGCATTTACCAAATACTCCTATAGTATTCTAAATGTTATGTTTGATTCAAAAAGGTTATGCTTTTGGTAATTTTTTTTTAGACTTGTTGTCCACTGCAGCTACTCCCTGGCATACGTTAGTCGGCTCTCGGACAAATATAGTTGATAAGGCTATATTCATCCCAGTTCCGATTACATGTTCCAAGGCATACCTGCACTGCACAACTCATCTATAATACTTTTATATTGTTTTCAATATGATACTGACCCTGTTATGCAATGTATGCATGTATACTTTATAAAAAGTTCATTTTAAAAGTATTACTCTCAATCAGAGTGTTTTTGCCCAGTTGTGTTTATAGTTGTATATCAAAAATGGTTTTGATATACTTAGTTCACTATAAACAAAGCTCTGATACCAATCTGTCACACCCCCAAACCTGAAGAGCGGAAACGTTCGGGGGTGGAGGACGTCATGTTCAGTATCATAACAATTGAATAGTAAAGAAAGTACACACCACCATAATATAAATATATTTGAAAAGTTTACATGATTATATGTGTTACATGTTTGAATATCAAATACAATATGGTGATCCAAAATATGTTACTAACGCCAGCGCGTTAGTCTTCAAAAGTAGTTGCTACCTGGTTTAGTGTTTTCCTGAGAATACAAGTTATTTCAAAGAAAAAGTGTCAACAATAAAGTTGGTGAGTTCATAAGTAGTGTTTTGAGAAAATGTATGCCATTCGAAAATTCGTGTATGTTTTCCAGAAAATTCGATATTTTCTAACAAATGTATGAAATAAGTATGAAAGATTGTTGTATAAATTGTACGTATTTGAACTAGGAAAATCCTATATTTTCCTAAAAGTGAAATGCAGTCTCAAATGATCAAGACCGTAACCTGTAAGCAACTATGACATGCTCAAAAGAATGATGTATAGTTTTATTATAAAACAAAACTATAAGAAGATTTATATTTGATTGTGAAAAGAACTGTATCTGTTACTTTTCCTGTGAAAACGTAATACCATAATAACTGTCTATCCAATGAGTTTTCATAACCGTACTATCATAATTTGCCTGTAGCGACGTTCTTCAGGCGTCGAAATGAGATGACACTTGTCACCCCGGGGACTGTAGCTAACAGTCAGGGCGCGGGATCATTAGTCCCGTATAGATCTATACACACTTGTCACGTTCTCCGGACGGGAGATTCTGGTTATAAACAGGACTTCTAGCGGTACCTAAATAGGTATATTGAAGATGAATGACTCACGAATTCTCAATTAAGTCCCGTATTAAAATGAATGTATTTGTTTCTGAAATGTTTATCCTTTTCAACGATATTAACAAAGGCATAATAGAGATTGATATGTTCTTGTGAATATACAATGTTGTAGTTGAAATGTTTACTCTATAATATGCAAACTTATAAACAAAACATATTTCATTTATAAAGCATGTTGTTTTCCCAAGAGAGTAAAGTTGTGTTATGAGGTATTTTGCATGATGATGACTTCATAAGATAGTTAAAACAACAGTATGAAAAGTATATCCAAGATTGACGTTTCACACGATGTTAGCCGTGTGTTTACTTGTATTCCCCCCCCCCCCTTAAAAGCATTTAAAAAAAGTATTTAAAAACGTAGTGATAGGGGTATGAACTCACTTGGTTGAAGTGGCGGTTTGAAGAAGATGAGACAAGAATCGAGCAGAATTTCGACTGGAAAAAGCTGATTTCTCGGGATTCTCGGGAGCGTAAAACTTCCTTCGGAACTTGGATATGAAAACCAGGAAGTCGGGATGGCTTCGAGGGGTTAAACGCAGAGCAAAAGCACGGGAATGAGAAGAATTGAGCAGTTATGCCCGGAACCCTCGCATCCTATTTAAAGGAGGCTGAACCGCCTCCGTAAGCTGGGCGTACTCACCCCAGGTACGCTGGGCGAAGTGGGTCGTCAGCGCTTACGTCACGAGCCTCTGATGCCCGATGGGAGGTCTGCTGGCCGAAGGGACAAGGCCCTTATCGCCTGGTACGCGGGGCGTAATCCGTTACGCGGGGCGTAATGTGAATTTCCAAACTTCTAAATTACGTAAATCTCGCGTACGAGCTCCGTTTTTGGCGTTCTTTATATCCACGTGTAAGTGAGACTGTACTCTACAACTTTCGTTTAGACTCCGTTGGCTAGTTTTGGACTTTATCTTTAATAATATATTTTTAAAAGACCGGGACTGGAAAAGTCCGTTAAAAATCCATAACTTCTTCATCCGACGTCCGTTTTCGTCTGTCTTTTTACCGTTGTATTACTATTGTCGAGATCTTCGATTCTCGTTTAGGTTGCATTGGCCAAAAGTCACTCGATCTCTATTTCGAGTTTTTAGTTGTCTACCGCTATGTCTGAAACTTCGAAAAATCATAATTTCCTCATACGAAGTCAGATTTGGGCGTTCTTTTTATGCACGTTCACGGTTTAATGATATCTACGACTTTCATTTAGATACCTAAGGCTAAAAAGTATTTTATTAAAATTTCTCGTTTTACGCTTAATAGCGTCTTACCGAAATTGTTACGAACCTTCAATTGGTCATAACTCCTTCGTTACAACTCGGATTTTAGTGTTTTTTATATTTTTGGAAACCTTATTATGATATCTACCACTTAGTATACTCAAACTGAGCTTTTTTTTTGAACATTTCATTTTTGACGCTATTTTTATTAATTCACAAAGAGATTACAGCATTTGACTCTTAGTCATTACATTGATCGGAAAATAACGGGTTGTTACATGAACCATCAGTAAATCATGACGAATAGACTTATTGTCCTTTGTGGTGGATCTGACCAGTCCACATCAATGTGCACTAGATCCTTCAGTCTTTCACTTGACTCACATACATATGTGAATAAGGAATCAGTCCCAATTTCCCAAGGATCATGATTCTCATACATCATATAATTCCAAGTTTCTGTCCAATTGAAATTTGGGTGACGAGAATCCTTACTTGGCTAATTACGACACTACCACAACTGATATGACCAAGAATCAAATCCATTTTTCAACATTGCTAATAATAGAAATATATAAACACGAATTTTCCATAAATGCTATTGCAAGGAAACATAAAGTAAATAAAACAATTTTACTAATAATGTGCGGAAAACTTATCCTAACGCAAATACACATGAAAAATATGTTTCTAAACATTTCTAAGCAATCTATCAGAACTCCTAAGTAGCAGCTCAAAAATATGATCATCGAACCATGCGGCCGAAATCCACTTCTTCATGATCAGACTCAACTTACTTTTCTTTTAAGCTTCCTTCTTTCTCTTAGATTCTACAAAACATCAAAATGTAACTTTACATCATGTAATAAGAATCTATAAATAGGAACTTAATAGAGTTAGATAGTGAATGTACCTAAAGTAGAGCCATACAATTTGACTTTACCATCTCTTAGATCTCTCAGGTAGTCAGGGCAGCTTTGCTTCCAATGCCCCTTCAATTGGCAGTAAAAACAAATGGACTCTTTAGGAGTGACACATGGAACAATCCCAGACCTGGCCTTTCTCTTATGGTCAAACTTTTCGACCATGGCCAATTTATCTCCCTTAGGAGAAGAAATATTTTCTGGATTATCATTGCCATTGCCTATGCCTATGGAAATTCTGGAGGTAGATCTTCCAATCAAATTTGCTTTACCAGTGCGCCAAATCATTTCTGATTCAGAAACAATCATCAAATATGTCAGATCAATGAGGGTCATGTTGTGATCTGTCACACAGTAGTCATTAACAAACTGACTATATGACTCGGGAAGTGACAGGAGAACCAAGTCAACAACAAGCTTCCTTGGGAAAACGTCACCCAATATTCCTAGTCTATCAATATGTAACTTCATCTCCAAGACGTGAGCACATACAGACTTTCCATCTTCGTGTTTACTTGCCAATAGGGCTTGAGTGATCTTGAACTTTTCAAGTCGAAAAAATGTGGGCCAGGGAGAATTATTGGAGGAGGTGGAGGAAGAGAAGTTCCACCAACACACGAGGAAAAGATTGATCTTTCACCTTGATCGTCACGTGGAATATCATCTTCATGAGGAAAGCTTTTTCCAAAAGATTCAGGAAGACCATAATTGTCAGAACTAGACATCTACAAGGGAGAAATTCAAGTTAGTTGATTCAATCCTTAATATAACACCCAAATGAAATATTAAGGCTAGGACCCAACACAATAATTCACAATTCGGAAGAGAGATGCCGTAATCTAATTGTAAATTATTTGTCAGTAAGTAAATGACGATTTACCAATTCCAGCATGAAAACAAAATCTTAAACGAATTAGTTTATTAAATGAAACTCCTAGATCTTTTGAGATTCATTGAACATTTCAATGACATGTTTAATCTCGATCATTCCCTTCAAGTTTGTGACTGGGATACCAAGGATCACAAACAAGGTGTGCATAACCATGCAAATCAGCTTGGTACTCTCGAAGTCATTTATCACCTAATCAATGTGCCGGTTAGCCATACACGCTCCATTGATCTATGATAACCTACGAGCTACCCATTGCCATCCTTCATTAGTCCCATATTAGTGTGCCGGTTAACCACACACGCTCCACTAACAACCAATAAGGTGCAATGTGCAATTTCATGGGTTAGCATCAAATTCACATTTTTTCTTAAGTAACTAAGATTGAGAACTTATAAAAGGTTTAGTTACTTGTATTTTCATTATACTTATTAATGAGAATGTCATATCCTACCCGTTCGGATAATGACCCTCCACTAGTCAAGAGTGCGGTAGGTAAGAGTGTATACCCAATGGCGGTCATTTTACAGGCCGGTTCCTTAAACACCCCTTATAGACCATCTTCGTGAATGAGGACTACCAACGGTAATACTAACTTTTAACTTATACACATATAATATATTAGACTTTTAATTTTATATAGTATAAGGGTGTATTTTAAACATTTAAAATACTAGGAGGTTTAATCTTTTAAATAAATTAGACTTTTAATTCAATTAAAACTTTAAACCATTCAATTATGGATTTATTAATACTCTTTTAATTAATTATCAACAAAGCCATAATTATTCCTTCTAGTTGTGTCCATTTAAATTTCCAAAAATAAAACCTTTAATTCTAAATTTAAATTATGAAACCAAAAGGATGTATTTTAAACATTTAAAATACTAAGGTTTTAGAATTTAATATTTCACAATTAAAACTTTTAATTAAATTTTAAATTCCAAAACTTGAGGGCAAGTTTTGAAACTTTTCAAAAACTCTTGGATCAATTTGAAAACAATTAAATTAATCATATAATTTATCTATATCACAAAATTGACCTAATCTACTATCATATAACAAGATGATTCAAATCAAATTCTACAAATAATTAGTTTTTCAAAAAATCAAGTAATTATCTTAAAATTTGACAATCATCATTCAACTGGATGAGGATAATCATTACCTTATCAGAAAAATTGAATTTTATCAGTCAAAACAGTTTGTGGTAATGATCCTAATCCAAATCTGGCCAAAAACTCGAAAAATCTGTCAACAGATGATCCAACTCGTCGAGTTCATGGCATGGACTCGTCGAGTTCATCACCAGATGATCCAACTCGTTGAGTTCCCTCATGGGAATCGTCGAGTCCAGCAGTTAGAGGCAAAAAATGAAACTTTTTCAGCTTTGAAAACAATACCATTGCATCAATATAACAGAAAACACCCTAAGCTCTGATACCACTGATGGGTTTTGAGCACTATAACAATCCTATGGTGCACATACAACCCTAATGCTTTGGATCTAAGTTTTCTCAAGTTACACATGCAATTTCATTTCATCCAAAAACATAAACCCTAACTAGCATACAAATATAAGATTTACAACATAAAACAAGTTAGATGAATACCTCTTGTTATAGCTTGTGAATCTTGGCCTTTCAAGAGCTTAGTACCTCAAATGTGATACCTCAAATGAGTCACAAACACCAAAAGCAATTGGAGGATTATGAGAGAGAGGCTAAAAGGCACCGAAATCGGCTAGGGTTTCATCTAGGAAGTGTTGGCCGATTTTGGGGAGGTTAAGGGTTACATTTATAGTGTGGAATTCCTAGGGTTTTACACTTTGAAACCCTAATCCATTACTTAAGCCTTTAAGTAACTTAATAATCCATATGATAGACCCTTTGGACTAAATCTTCATGGAATCTCACATAGATTTAGTCCATCCCTAATCAACATGGATCATTAGCCCAAACTATATGTATTACTGATTTACCTAATCAGTCCCCGTTGATTTAATCAGTCTCTTTTGATCACTAAATTAATTCAAAATTAATTCTTGATCAATACAAATTAAATAATATGATTTCTCAATTAATATATTATTCATATAATATATTAATAAATCTCAAATAACCTCTTTCTCAAAAAATCCATCCTATCAAATTGTTGTGGTGAAGACAACCCAAAAGGATCATGCTACTATCGGGTCAAGTACATACCAATTATAGTTATGAGCTTAGACACCTAATCCAACAGTTGTAACTTCCCCTATTCCAATCACCACACTTATTTTATCTTCAACCATCGAAACTACACTCATCGATACATCTATTACTTTACCATTTTTCACTTCACCAATCCCATGTTCATTACCTGCTTCCACTATTTCACCTACTTTTTCAACTGTTATGGAACAACCCATTACTTCACTTTTCTCTTCTCAATCCACTGAAGGTGAAAAGTCTATTCCAGATGAAGATCACGATGATGATGATGTGATGGTCTCTTTTGCTGAGATTCAGTTCGACCCAGAGGAGGAGAACATTCCTGATCATATTCTTATGTCAGGAAAGCATTTTAAGATTTTAAATCACAAACTGAATTCGTTGTTACAGCTTCTGGCTGATACTGGAGGTCGAAATACTATTTTTGGGATTGAGGTTGATATGATGGTTAAATCACAAGAGCATCGGTTGAAGTTGGCTATGGAGAATACTAACAGACAAAATGAAGATCGTTTGAAGCTCCAAGCTACAAACTTTTAGTATGAACTCAAGAAGCTTCGAGATGTAGCCAAAGAATGTCATCTTCTTTTTGTTGAAGAAGTAAAGAAGGTTCAGGAGTCTGTCAATCTTAAAATGGAAGAGCTCAAATCTGAAATGTCGAAGGAGGTTGCCAAACTTGATCAAAATTATTCAACTCTTCATTCCAAGGTTGATGTAATTGCTGAAGCTGTAACAAAGGTTGTGGAGTATTAAAATTCTCTTACAACTAAGTTTGCTACTAAAACAGAGTCTGATTTGTAAAGTTGGAAGAATTTTTGGGGAGTTTGAAGGAGTCAATTTTGAAGATTGATACTTCTCCTCAATCTTCGGTTTCTCAGGAGTCTCTTTCGCAGATGTTTCTTCCTTAGAAACGAATCTCAAAGTTGAACTTGCTCTTGTTCTTAAGCTTGTAAGTATGATGCCAACAGATGCCCCACCTGTCAAACCAGTGGTGTAAGGGGGAGATAAGGATGTTGGCTCATCGAAAGACCCTGATCAAGGAAAGGTTGTTGGGAAGGTGATATCCCCACAGATTTCAACATCACTTCCAGTCTCTATGTCAACAACTTCAACCACAATGACTTCAAGGCCATTAACCAAAGGCATAGTCATTGGTACTGCTGTTGGGGGTTCAAGTTCAAAGCCACCACCTTCGAAACAAGATAAAGGTGATAGAGGAAAGGGAATCGAGAAAGTACTTTCAGAGGAGGAGAAAAAGAAGGATCTTGAAAAAGAGATCGAAAGACAGAGGCAGATTAATAGCATCATTCGAGAAAGGCAAAGTGATCCACCAGGTCTTGATAAAGGTGATCCAAACAAGCAATTTTGTTACGAGACAATCAAACAAATTGTTTCTTCTGGTGAGATGCATGATTTTGAGAAGATTCCTGTAAAGAGTTATGAGATTGAAAATACTAATTTCAATCAATTGGATTTTCCCATCAATCACATGATGTTTATGTTAGCTCAATATCAGTTGGTGGATAAGTTCAATGATAAGGAAGAATACAATAGATTAAAGTTTAGATTTCATGCAGTTCTTGGAAAGAAGGAAGAGGAATTCTGGTCCTTGGTGAAAACTGTCAAAGTTCTAGGTGTTTCCAAGGATACATTGTTCGAAGGATTACTACAGAACTTTCGATATCATGTGGTTTGAGCTAACAATGTTGTGTGTGATTTCTCAGTCGTTGATTTTACTCTCATGAATCTAAATGACCTCATCTGTGTTGTGAAATTTTTTAGTGTTGTTGATTTGTCAAAACTTCAAGTTAATAGCAAAGAAGATTTCTTGATTGGTTTTGCACATATCAAGCTGTTCATAGACAATTACTATGATTGTCTAGCTCTGACAGATGTTAAACTTGCTTTGGCAATGAATCGACAAGTGACAATACCTCAATCGATGTTGAAAGGTCAAGGAAGTCTCAAGAATTTTGAAGATGGAGAGATTGTCCTTAAGCCTTTAGGAGTAGTTTTTGTTGGGAGGAACAAGTAGAACAAAGCTACAAAGTTTTTATTCCAAGTTAGTGATGTGGAAAGGTATACAAATTCGCAGCACACGAATCTTCTTGTTCGTCTTAATAACTGCAAAAGGAATACAACAGGAGATAAGACTGAGATCCGAAAGACGACTATTTGGTACACGGAGATTCGCAGAGTACTTCATCAAGCCACGAAGATGTTAATCACTTAGATTCGACACTTCTCACAAAGGGGGGGGGGATTGTTGAGTTCGAATTATGTTGTGAGGTGTAACATCCCAAAAATACCAGCTAAAAATTTCATTTTTAAATTAGGTTAATACATAAAAACATCGTTACAAAACATTCATAATATTAATTTATGTCTGAAAACCGGTAACATCATAGTAAAATATTCAGAGTACATCCCAGAAAATCCATAGTGCGGAAACAAGAGTGTGTGTGATATGCCGCTACCGCGCCAGCTCCTTTCCCCTAGCTGAAGAGATACCTGAAAACAAAACTATAAAACGTAAGCACGAAGCTTAGTGAGTTTCCCCCAACGAACCTCATACCATACAATCACATAGCATACATGTCTGCCGGGCATTTCTGGGTGCCCGACCTTCCCCTTCGGTCCTGTCGACCGGATACTGCCTAGCATATCTGGGTGTTGGCCTACCCCTTCGGTCCTGTCGACCGGATCGGGGACTGTTTCACCCCCTACTACTGCTACCACATAATAACATATCACATAACCCATACATCATAATCTGCTAGCACATAAAGCATATCAGGTAGTAACAAACCTAGATGATTATCACACAGACAGTCATCTATCATACGACTCCTACTAGTGGGCCGACATTGTGGCCTTAGACCCACTTCTACTGGAAGGTAACTCACCTCGAGGGTAGCTGCTGAAAACCCGCTCAACCTACGCCTGGCTGCCGCACCGGTAACCCTCCGGCTATAAATTTGTAATCATGGATTAGGTACTCATAAATACCCCTTAGGTCAAATAACTGGTCAAAGTCAACTTCTTGGTCAAAGTCAACTCTCTGATTGACTGGACTCGCCGAGTCCATATAGCGACTCGTCGAGTCCTTCTACGTCTAGCCTGACTCTGACTCATCGGGTCCCTGTTCCCACTCACTGAGTCAGCCTGACTCACTAAACGGGGACAACTAACAAACCCGCGACTGGACTCGCCGAGTCCAAGGGGGGACTCGCCGAGTTCGACGAACAGATCTCACAATTCGCTCCAATCTTCCATCAGAACATCAACCTTAGAGATTTGGAGATTCTGGGACTATAGCTACACGTTAAATTGCTAATTCCACGTGCGACTACGAAGGGTTGGACCTCCTACACTTAAACCCTTCTTATCCTAGTGACAGTTCATATGGCTCGCCGAGTTTGAAGAACAACTCGCCGAGTTCAAGGCTATATTCAAGGGACTCGCCGAGTTTGAAGAACGACTCGCCGAGTACCAGGCAATCTTCATAGGACTCGCTGAGTTGTTCATCCAACTCGTCGAGTCTAAGGCCATCTTCATGGAACTCGCCGAGTGCACTTTGGCACTCGCCGAGTTCCCTTCGACTCTTCACCTAATCTAGCCAAATCTAAGACATGCATCTGATCCAACTCATGGGTCTCAGTTCCTAGGGTCTGGTTATCACATATACACACGAAATCTGGGGGTTTTAAGGCTTGAAGATCAACCATTGGGGACAAAAAGGAACCTAAGAGCTAATGAGCAAAGTGAGGGTTTTATTACCTGATTTGATGCCTTCCCCAGAGTAGATTTCGGGTCTACCTTCACTTCTGGAACATTCCAACTTCCTCCTCCTTCTTCTAAGCTCCAGAACCTTCTTTGGAAGATCAAAATCACTCAAGAACACTAAAGGAGCTAGGGTTGTTCTCTACTGTTCTCTGGGAGGAAAATGGGACGAAATGGGTGTTTTAGAATGGGTAAAATAGGGTGCAAAGTCTGAAAATAAAGTTTCATCCAGACAGGTGGACTCGCCGAGTCCATATGTCGACTCGCCGAGTTCCCAGCTTAAATCCCGTGTCCACCTCGCTGCTACTCGGCGAGTCGGAACGCAGACTCGCCGAGTTCATGGCAAAAATTTAAGAAAATACTTAAATAAAATCGTACCAGGAATCGGGTGTTACAAATCTCCCCCACTTATTTTAGACTTCGTCCTCGAAGTCTGCTGCTCCCTCCCGGAACAGCTCCGGATAATGCTCCACCATCTCATCCGCGGGTTCCCAAGTCCATTCCGAGCCCTTCCGGTGCTGCCATTGCACCTTCACCAGCTCCACCCTCTTGTTCCTCAGTTCCTTCGACTTCCGGTCTAGGATAGCCACAGGCCGCTCGATATAATTCAGGCTGTCATCAACCTGGATGTCCTCCAAAGGTACCACCGCTGAGTCGTCCACCAGGCACTTCCGCAACTGGGAGACGTGGAAAGTGCTGTGGATCTGACTGAGTTCGGCTGGCAGATCCAGCCGGTATGCCACCTTGCCCACTCGGGCTGCAACCCTAAACGGTCCAATATACCTGGGACCCAACTTTCCCCTCTTCCTGAATCGGATGACGCCCTTCCAAGGCGACACTTTCAGGAGAACCATATCCCCAACCTGGAACTCCAAGTCTGATCGGCGCCTATCGGTATAACTCTTCTGCCGACTCTGAGCAGTCTGAAGCCTGCTCCGGACCTGCTGAATCTTCTCCGTCGTCTTGAGCACTACTTCGGTGCTCCCCATGACTCTCTGTCCAACCTCGCCCCAACATATCGGGGTCCTGCACTTCCTCCCGTACAACATCTCGAAGGGAGGACAGTCAATACTCGCGTGATAGCTGTTATTGTATGAAAACTCGGCTAAAGGAAGATAGGTATCCCAGCTACCACCGAAGTCTAAAACACACGCCCGCAACATGTCCTCCAGAGTCTGGATGGTCCGCTCGCTCTGGCTATCCGTCTGTGGGTGGAAGGCTGTACTAAAATGCAGACGAGTACCCAGCTCGTCATGAAACTTCTTCCAGAACCTGGAAGTGAACCGCACATCCCTATCCGAAATCACTGAAACTGGCACCCCATGCCGTGCTACTACCTCTCTGATGTAGATATCGGCCAATTTCTCGGCCGAGATGCTCTCCTGAATCGGGATAAAGTGGGCGCTCTTGGTCAATCGGTCGACAATAACCTAGATTGAATCCATTCCCCGCGCGGTCCTGGGAAGCTTGGTGATAAAATCCATCGTGATGTCTTCCCATTTCCACAGCGGGATATCCAACGGCTGCATCTTGCCGTGCAGTCTCTGGTGTTCGGCCTTGACCTTCCTGCAGGTCAGGCATCGCTCAACGTACCATGCTACATCCCGCTTCATGCAGGGCCACCAATAGTCCAGACGAAGATCCCTATACATCTTCGTTGCCCCTGGATGAATGGAGAATCGGGATTTGTGCGCCTCCTCCATCAGGACCTGGCGCACGCCTCCGAGGTATGGAACCCACACCCTGCGGTGTAATGTCAATAATCCCCTGCTGTCATGGTCGAAGGAGGAAACCTGTCCCACAATCCACTCACTTTTCCGAGGTTCCTCCTTCATAGCCTCCTGCTGAGCCTCCCGGATCCGCTCCAGAAGCGGAGTCATCACCGTCATCCTCAAACAGATATCCCTGATCGGTGCTGCCTTGCGGCTAAGCGTATCGTCCACGACATTGGCCTTCCCTGGGTGGTAGAGGATCTCACATTCGTAATCCTTTACCACATCAAGCCACCGACGCTGCCTCATATTCAGATTTGGCTGGTCCATGAGGTACCTCAAACTCTTGTGGTCCGTGTAAATCGTACAGCGAACCCCATAGAGGTAATGACGCCAAATCTTGAGGGCGAACACAACGGCCCCCAACTCCAAATCATGCGTCGGGTAGTTCGCCTCATGAGGCTTCAGCTGCCTCGACGCGTAAGCGATGACATGCCCTCTCTGCATCAATACTGCGCCCAAACCTGAGGTGGACGCATCGCAGTATACAACAAAATCCTCCATGCCCTCTGGCAAGGCTAAGATTGGCGCCTCGCACAATCTCTGTCTCAGTGTCTCGAATGCTGCCTGCTGCTCAGGCCCCCAACGAAATACCATGGCCTTCCTCGTTAACCTGGTCAGGGGTAATGCTATCTTGGAGAAATCCTGGATGAATCTCCGATAGTAGCCAGCCAATCCCAGGAAACTCCGAATCTCAGATGGAGATTTCGGAACCTCCCATCTCATCACGGCCTCCACCTTGGCCAGATCCACCGAAATCCCGTTCTGGTTGACAAGGTGCCCAAGAAACTGCACCTCGCGCAACCAGAACTCACACTTGGAGAACTTGGCATACAAGTTCTCCCTCCTCAAGGTCTATAGAACCTCTCGCAAATGCTCCTCATGCTGCTTTCGCGTCTTGGAGTAAACCAAGATATCATCAATAAATACTACCACCGACCGGTCTAACATCGGTCTACACATGCGGTTCATGAGGTCCATGAACGCGGCAGGAGCATTGGTGAGCCCGAAAGGCATCATCACGAACTCATAGTGGCCATAACGTGTCCGAAATGTCGTCTTCTGCACATCCTCCTCTCTGACCCTCACCTGGTGATACCCTGAACGCAAATCTATCTTGGAGAACCAAGATGCTCCCTGAAGCTGGTCAAAGAGGTCGTCAATCCTCGGGAGTGGGTAGCGGTTCTTCACCGTTACCTTATTCAGCTCCCTATAATCGATACACATCCGATGCGACCCGTCCTTCTTCTTCACAAACAGAATCGGGGCTCCCCAGGGTGAACTGCTCGGTCGAATGAAACCCCTGTCTAACAGCTCCTGAAGCTGTGTAGACAACTCCTGCATCTCAGGAGGAGCCAACCGATACGGTGCCTTGGCTATCGGAGCCGCACCAGGGACTAGGTCGATCCTGAACTCCACCTGTCGCTCCGGAGGTATCCCAGGCAGCTCCTTATCCTAGTGACAGTTCATATGGCTCGCCGAGTTTGAAGAACAACTCGCCGAGTTCAAGGCTATATTCAAGGGACTCGCCGAGTTTGAAGAACGACTCGCCGAGTACCAGGCAATCTTCATAGGACTCGCTGAGTTGTTCATCCAACTCGTCGAGTCTAAGGCCATCTTCATGGAACTCGCCGAGTGCACTTTGGCACTCGCCGAGTTCCCTTCGACTCTTCATCCAATCTGGCCAAATCTGAGACATGCAACTGATCCAACTCATGGGTCTCAGTTCCTAGGGTCTGGTTATCACATATACACACGAAATCTGGGGGTTTTAAGGCTTGAAGATCAACCATTGGGGACAAAAAGGAACCTAAGAGCTAATGAGCAAAGTGAGGGTTTTATTACTTGATTTGATGCCTTCCCCAGAGTAGATTTCGGGTCTACCTTCACTTCTGGAACACTCCAACTTCCTCCTTCTTCTTCTAAGCTCCAGAACCTTCTTTGGAAGATCAAAATCACTCAAGAACACTAAAGGAGCTAGGGTTGTTCTCTACTGTTCTCTGGGAGGAAAATGGGACGAAATGGGTGTTTTAGAATGGGTAAAATAGGGTGCAAAGTCTGAAAATAGAGTTTCATCCAGACAGGTGGACTCGCCGAGTCCATATGTCGACTCGCCGAGTTCCCAGCTTAAATCCCGTGTCCACCTCGCTGCTACTCGGCGAGTCGGGACGCAGACTCGCCGAGTTCATGGCAAAAATTTAAGAAAATACTTAAATAAAATCGAACCAGGAATCGGGTGTTACATGAGGTGTCGAAGTACAATTTGGCTAGTATAGTTTCGAAGTCTGTATTTTAGATTCGAATGTATGTATTGCATAAGGCACTATTTAGAGTTCAAAGTGTTCATGTCTAAGTCCTTATATATTTTTTTGTTTGCTTCTGTTGTTCCTATAAACAGGGATAGGTATAAGGGTTAGAGTAACTTTTTGTACTCTTGTGAACCTTACTCTTTCAGACTCGTGTATTCTTTCAGAAGCATTAATAGAGCCAAACAGAGCTTATTTACATTTTGTGTTCTTAATTCAATATGTACTATGATTTTATTTCCAGTACTCGATTCAGACGAACTTTAGCTTCTCCCGATAAAACGAGCAAAAATCCTCAAATGAAAAAAATGAAGATTATTTATATCCCATACGCTCCATGCCATGGCAAGAGGCACACCACACCGCGATGACAAAGTGTATTCCGGATTTTCCATGTTTACGTCCTCTTTCGTCATATATCTCGCACGATCTCCACGTGTCTCGGTGACTCACTTCACACCACACCGTGGTGAGTATGCAACCACGTCGTGGTGACCCGAGAATTGACTGTTTGACTTTAACTTTTCTTGACTTTCTCAAAATAGCAACATACTTTCACACTAACTTCAAACAATCATAACTTTCTCACACGAACTCTGTTTTCGATGATCTTTATATCCGTGGAATTGTCTTAGAGTAATCTATCACTCTCTTCCATTAACTCTTGTCCATTATTACACAATAATACCTGTTATGAAAAACAGGTATTATAGTACTGTTGGATTAGGTGTCTAAGCCCATAACTATAATTGGTATAAACTTGAATTGATAGTAGCACAGTCTTTTTGGGTTGCCCTCAAACCTAGCAATTGGACATGGACATGATGATCTTTGGAGAGAGGGTTGATTTATTATTTGATTAATAAATTGAAATAAATAACTTATTAGTATATTATGAGAATAGTATATTAGTTAAAAATAGTAATATTTAATTAATAATTAATCAGAAATTAATTGGAATTAATTTTGGGATTAATGGAATTAATTACAAGTGCAAGGTCTAAAGTGCAATTGTTTAATAGTTGAACAAAAGGCTCCAAAACCTTCCACTGGCAGGGTGGACGGTTTTAAGGGGATAATCTAGGGTTTTTAAATTATCTCATATGGATAAATATGGAGTTGGATAATTACCAATTTGAAATATTATTATTATATTTAGATTAGGGTTATCTAGGGCTTCCTTGTACCACTATATAAAGGACCCTAACCCTTCATATTTCGGTCATTCATACTCTTAGAGAGATAGCCAAAATTTTGCTCTCCCCTCTTCATAATCTTCCTCTTTCTAGCTTGGGTGTGATTCCATTAGAGGCACGACACTTGTGGTGCTTGCTTTCAAGAGATCAACAAAAGGAGAATTCTAGTTGTTTACTATAACAACTAAAAGGTATGTAACCCTAAACCTTTCTCTTTAGTAATTTCGAAATTACCTGGGGTTTCTAGGGTTCTTATTTTGATGCTCTTAGTTATAGATTCAATAGTGAAAATATAGATCTTGTTTTAGGTTGCATGCATACTTAAGAGTTTTAAGTTTGTTTTGTTATTATTAAAACCCATCAAGTACACCTCCCCATAATGATAGTTGGACACGTCCACCTCCCTATTAAACTATTTACAAGTAAGTTATCATACAAGTACCACATGATGAGTAACTAGCCTAATCGTACAACCAAAGCATGTCTAGAATAATGTCACAACATCTTAACACCTTGACACCTTAATTGGCACATGAGTCTAAATGGTCACACAAGTCGACCCACTTTAAGTAATTTATAAATTCATGAAGAAAGCAAGTACAAAACAAAAACATACATTCAATTATAAAGAAAAAGCATATCAAGACCACCTTAAGAAACACCCAATCATACATATATAATACACATAACATACACAAAATATATCATAATAATATTTAAAACTCATCAACACCTAAACAATATGGTAGAGACATGTATTCTTGGTAAAAACTAAACTCAAGTGATGAAACAAGCTCACTTAATTTCTAAAGTTGTTGGAGTAATTAATGGTCACCTAAAGTTAATAATGGTTGGGTTAAATATCCCTAAATGTCCATTAAATCGCCAATTAAGTTGTGCCAAATATCTTGATTTTATAGAACAAGTCCAAATCATTTCTAGCCGAAATCCTATCAATTTCAATGATCTGGTATGGCTAAATACCTTCCAAAAACCTCTTTCAACAAATCAAATGAAATATAATACATCATATTCACAAGCTTAATATAGAGATTTTGATAACTAGAGTTCAAATCATCAACATTAGTATATATGTTCCACTTAGATGCTTAATTAACCAACATGTATTTAGATATTCAAATAGTTGTTTCATTTGATAACTTCAACTTAGTTTTATAATATATATTTCTTCTAAAAAACATTAATTCATTATCAAATCAAAACTACATTCAAAGCTAACACATGAACTCAAAATCTCAATATAACTTAAAATCACTAAAATGATTAAATTGAAGTTACTTGACTATTCATTTGACCTATAAATCATTGTTTATGATTAAGGGGATCATTTATAAGCTAAAAAAACCTTCAATTCGTAAATCTATATTCTCAACTCATTGTATCATCAATCTAGGATTCCTAACCCAAAATAGACAAATGAAGTTGTAATCAAACATTGTACACATAGAAGGTAACTAGATTGATGACCAATGATTAAAGTAAGGTGAAAACTCTTTCAAACTCATCCTATTCATAAAGGAATTCAGATTTGACACAAATATCTAAACCATAGTTTGCTAAATGAAGAAGATTAATTGCCTTTTAGAGTTACTTAAGGTGATTTTGAGCTCTAATATTCATATGAATTTCCAATACCAATTCAATCTCCATCCTAGCCTCCAATCGTCACATACATACACATACTCTCTCTTTCTCTCTCTCTCTCTCTCTCTCTCTCTCTCTTAATTACGATCTTCAATCATTTAAAATGAAAGTGAAAGAAATTTTAGTCGTCTAACTTTAGCCACTTGTGATATTTAGCCCCTCTACTACTAGTTATTCCTATTCAAACACAAACATCCCTCTAAGTTATGACTAGTGTTTATACTTATAATTTTAAACCAAACTAACTTATCTCTTAACAGAAGTAGTCCAAGATGTGTTAAGTAAGTTAACTAAAGATAACTAGGTCAAACTCACATAAGTCAAGTTAAACTCTAATATTTACATATTTGATTTAAATTATATATTTTAACTACCACTATAAATTTATTAATTTTTTATATTTAATTTATTTTTTTATCATATTAAAATCCATAAACTTATTTATACTAAAAGGGGGAAATATTCGAACCCTAAAATTTGAGTGTTACATATCCAAAGATAATCACAATGGCATACATAATTTTCAAAGCTTACATATAAAATCATATGATGTGTAAATTTTAAGCCGACTTGCATAAATTTAAAATCATCATACACAAAGTATTATATTTAGGGTAGCGATGTATACATTATTTTGGAGAAGGATTTCGACTTCTTGCATTCTTGATCGGTTCATAAAAGTTGCAACATATTAAAATCGATATCAATTTTTAACCGTGAAAAGAAATGCTTTGACATCATACACCAAATATAGATCGAATCTTATAAGTTGTATGTAATTTAAAAGAATATTATATTAAGGCATTTAATCAAACATTTCATGTTCATGTAAACTTACAAACATATTAAAATGACCATGTCAGGGTCAAATTGTATAGATTTGATGATGTAAAACATATACATAGTTTTATAGTTTTATTACTCATTGTTGACAGTCAGTCTTGGCTAAGTACGTGTGAATATTACAACTTAGCAAGCTAAGGTGTCATGCAACTTGTTGTAGTTGTTTATTCTATATTGTAAAATCTAGAGCTGTTGAAGATATCTAAAGTTGATGACTAGATCTGAAATAGCTTATATTTGAAGACTAGGTTATAACCCGTGGAAACCACGGTCAACAAATTAAAAAAATATTGATATTTCAAAAGCATAATCATTAACTAATGATTTTCAAATAGTTAATAACTTATAATGTTAGATTGATTGATTTGATTCAGATTAATATGTAACATGTTTTGAAGATATAAACGGCGTTATTTATGTATAGATTATTGAAAAAAATAATGATGTTGTATAATGTAAATATAAAACTAAACAGACTAAAAAACAAACATACTAAATCATTGAAATGCAATTGTTATATGTCGAATTAAAATTTAAGCATTGTAATAAACATACATGAACACATAAAAATAAATTACAAATAAAAATTAAGAATAAAATATGTTTTACTATTAAAAAGTAAAATATGTTATCATAAATAAAATTTTATAATTTGTTTATATATTTCTAAAACTTATTTATATACGACATTAAAAATTTTATTTGTAAATCTACTATTTTTATTTAAAATTAACAATTTTAATTAATTTTTATTTTGAATTAAAGCAACATACAATTAAACATGTTTAAAAAACAGGTTATTTAGGTTATTTGAGAAAGAAACCAACTTTTGATAAAAATTGTTATTGACCCTATCATATTGATTATTCAGATATTTATTAGTTATATTAAGTTATTATTTGATAAAATAAACAAAATGATGATATTATATTTAAAAAAGATAAACTACAACACCCTTGTTAGTCGAAATTGAAAATTTATAATCTTTAAAACCAATTCAAATTGATTGACTAAAATTACATTTTGAGGGAAGTTCATTATGGTTTTATGCAATTAACACTTGTATCAGTGTTTTTTTGGAATTAATTCTTTCCATAAGATGATATCAAAAATTGTGCTATCACAAAGATGAAATTGCAAAACTTTAAAAAGTTATAGAAATTAAAAAATCAGATTTAATGCCTCTGATTAATAATGGAAAATTTTTTAATTTAACAAAATATATGAAAATTTGAAGTTAATAAGATAGTAATACATAAAAACTTCCCTGCTTAATTCTAGAAGAAAAATATGGAAATAATATAAGCTTCGAATTATGGCCAATAATTCAAATTTATGTTATGCCTAATTTTAAGATATAATATTTCGTTACTATATGTAACTCAAAACCATAAATAAGAGATATCCTTTCTAATAAATGAAAATAATTTTGTTACATGTCATTTCTCATTAACTTGAACACATGCCATTTTGTGGTATTTTTGATTAAATGTTTTTTCCATTTGTCATTTTCTTATTTTTTTTTATCTTTTCTTAATTAACACCTCAATTAATAATTGCCTTAATTGAAAATAACCAATAAATTACAATATTAGTACTCTTATAGTATTTAATATGTTCCCTTTTAAATTCAAATTTTAAAGTTTGAATTTCAAATCTAAAATTTTCAAATTTTAAATTTCAAATCTAAAATTTCAAATTTAAATAAAATTTTGTTTTATCAAACCCGTATAACATACGGGTCTCACACCTAATTAATATTATATATCAAATAAAATAAAAAATATAAAAATGAAAAATACTAACAAAATGACATGTGGCAATTTAATGTTTAAAATGATGACATGTGACATTTTTAGGTTTTGTTTATTAGAGGAGGTAGATATATCGGGAACTGATGAGTTATCAACGTGTTGAAGCTTCCGGAGTTGAAGAGCCTATACGTTGAAGATCAGATATCATCAGCTTCAGCTGAAGCTAGTCAAGCCAAAGCGAAAGCTGATTCTCATCACCGAGCTGCCTTTAGAGTTGGAGTCTGAATCTGAAATAGATCAAAATTACTTGCTGAAGAAGTATATAACTGAAGATCTTATATGATTTTTTCATTATTTTCCATATATGCACTTATCATAGAAAGATCTATCCCTTTAAATCAAGGGTTTGATTTAAACAGAAGACCCGGAGAATTCGCAAGGAAGTTTTATCTCATATCTTTATGGTAGTTTGTTAGGTTTAAATTAATATATATCAAATGCTTTCGTATGTTGACACATGATGATTTGTATAGCCTTCTAAGAGATAAAGATATTTGTGTAGACAGAAATGTGAGAGTTCTAAAAGAGGATACATGAACTATGTAATTATCGTGCTTTAAACGTAAACCCGATAAATAAAATCAGTTTTTATTTGTCAAATCCTTATGCTATTACTCCACGTTTCTATTGATTCATACACAAGTATTCAAATTACAGGAACCAAGAGACCGATTGTATGACGATAAACAAAAGTTAAAATAGAGTTGAGATTTGCAAGAGACAAATACAACCGTAGGAGAAGCCAATACATGCCTCTAAAATTAATATATCTACATTTGAAGAAGTTTTATGTAGATTTGGTAAAGATGATGACGTTTTTTGTCGATCTCAAGATGAAGGATTCTTCAACTCTACTCACCATTTATAGTTGTGATTTGCAATGAAGAACATGTGCATATAGAGTTTCACATATTTGAAATGGTGGAAATATGTTTGATAGAGAAGAAGAGTTTGCGGATGAATATATTATTTGACTAGGTTACGACCCGTGGAAACCACGGGATAAAAAAGAAAAATAATATTGATAATTAAAAATGGCAATGAATAACAATAATGCACTTTCAAACTATTCGACATCTCAAACCACTTCCTTGGCTTTTGGTAATTATGCACTTGAAATAAGAGTTATCACACAAGTAAAAAGTTTACATATTTATGCCAAAAGAAAACAGTTGATATTTAATTATGATACCTTAAAATAAAATAAAAAAATACTTTTTTTTTTCAAAATGATGGTATTTCATTCTGAATATTTAATACCTCGAAATTGAAAGAAAAAAATTTTAATGGCCCAAAACGGAAAAACGAAAATCACATTTATATTCAAAAAGATGGTTGTTTTTTATTTTTGATTACATAAAAATTGAAAGAAACATGTTTATATACGTAGGACCACATCCGAGAATAAATCATTACTCGTTGAGTCGTTTTATCCATTGGAGACTTCATCCGGAAAAAAAAACAACCCCTAAATTTTGCATACATAAACTTTATCTAAATTCTACACTCAACAGCGACACCAAAGTGGTTCTTATAGGTTTGAATTTCAGTTTCTTGACTTGATACCATTTTTTTCTATTATATTCCCTAAAAGATCGGTTATTTTATAATTTTTATTATATTTTTATGTTGTACTAACCTATAATTCGTAATCCAGCAATTTGTTTCGTGTTTTTGGTCATTGTAATTTCATTTATAGTTGCCATATTGTTTGCTAATGGATGGGCTACCAAAATGTGGAAGGATCTGGGACAAATATTGTTTTCAAGAAGGTATCGTTATCAATCAAGCTAATTTGTATGTGTATAGTGTGTATTAATCTTGCTGATAATATGAACATTAAGGAACTTCTTTAATTTTCTAAAAAACAATCTTCCACTTTATCAATGCTCCCATAGTACCCCCACATTAGCTTCATGGTTTTGCCTGTGAAAGTCTTAACCAACGTCCAATAAAAACCTCCTACCAGCCTCAAAAACACATGCAATGTAGACTCGTTTTGGATGTTATAATAAGTTTTATCATCCTCGAGTTGCTTTCTATTAAAGATTAAGCGCTGGTGATCTTGTGCCATCCCAGGTATTATCTCCATAATCTTTACCTTCACATTATAAATGGTCTCTGAGATCTCAACCGCCAGAGAGGGGCAAAATGGTAAACAATCAGAAAAAGTTACGAAATCCGATAATAAAAGCAAGCAAAGTCTCAACAAAACTACCTTATCCATGCTCCATCAAAGAGCATTTGTTTACGTATTGAACTAAAATAAAAGTAATAGGAACAATCCAATTCCATTTTCTGACATTGCAAGAACAAATGTATGAGTTATTGCTTTAATTTAATGCTAAAATGTGGAGTTTATCTTTGTTATGACTATCTAGTAGCCATAACCTGATAAGCCAATCCTAAACCTCATTGCTATGCCATCCATGACGCTTATGTATGGCTCTTACACCCAGAGATATTCCAAATAAGAGAGTATTCGACAGTAAGCACTTGATCTTTATACGAAGATAAATGTTGGCACCCAAAAGTCAACATTTAAGCCAAACGATGGAGACTAAGTATGAATCAAGAAATTTCTTTATCAAGTATATAAATGAACCTTTGTACTCGATCCAAGTTTGATTACATGTATAGACAGATTTGAGAGGCTGTTTCCATCAAGTATAACATATCATTGCGCATACCAACTTTGGAAGTATCTACAGGTTACATTGCTTATAAGAAATCACATTAGCAAAAAAAAAAATCATGCTCAAGATTGTTGAACAATAAGTAAATAGGTGCATGATGCCTAGATGACGGAAAGCAGAACTTAACATTTCCTGCAAGAGATGAATTCTCTAAACCTGAATGAATAGTAACTGGAAATTATAAATCTCACCATTAATAGAAGCAAGATAAAAAAAATTGAAATCAAAACACAAAGTGAAATTGAAACCCATTCATTAGAAAACAAACAACATATCCACCAAACATGTATGGCATAAGCATTTTCCCCTCATTGATGTTGTGTATCTAAGTAAAATTTTGAAAAATTCAAACCCGATGCTTACCGGAGAGGATTAGGGTTCACAGTCGGAGTACATATAAGCATGATTCTTGGCGGTTTCGTGAAACCATAGGGCTTCACTTTGGAAATCTTACCTCAGATATCCAAGTATGCAGGTAGGCGCAACCGAAACCCAAAAAAGACGAATTTTGGCTCGTGCGTTTTCTTGGTGGGGCGAAGACCAGTTACCGTAGGAACAACCTAATCACCGGCGGTGGCAAAGTGGTATACCGATTGTTGCAGAGAGAATACATGGGGCTAAATCAGTGATTGATGGAGGAGAAAGTGGGGTGGTGGTTGATTTACAGAGGAGGAAGCAAATGATATAATCTGATGTCTATAATTTCAGAAATCCTGAAGATACGGATTGTGAATTTCAAAACCTCACTCCTTGAATTTCAAACGTCACTCCTTAATTTACTCCTTGATTTTAGGTATCATCAATTCGATCATGAAGAATAGATCAATAGGAATAGATGGAAGCGTCGGATTACAAGGATGAGTGGAAGGTGAAACAAGGAAGGACAATACGGGTAAATCACATTGAAAGAAAAATGAATGTAGAATGAGACACGTGGCAGAGAGGATTCTTTTATTAAGATAGAAGATTACTGGTAGGAAAGGAATGATATAAAAATTGGGTCATGAGGATAATAAAAATTACATGATTTAAAGGAAGGACATGCCCTCTAGCATGTACCATTGTATTCCATAATAACAACCAAACAACATTTTTTTAACTTAATGAAATGCTGAATTTCTTTCATTCATTACTTTGTATCAAACACGCACTAAGTAAATGAACTAGATTTGTATTCTTCTCTAAAATATATAGATATTTACATAATAAGTATCAATTATTTACAATTTAAATGAAGATTCTAAGATTTGTATCCTTTAGTTGATACAAAACTTAGGTTAGACAACTAATAATGTTTTCATTACACTATTGGAGTTTGTTACAACCGAATTATTTCCTATAGTGAATGCCACTATAGAAAAAAAATTATTTTCATTTTCCACACACTAGCACTTGATTTGAATGTCTCCATTAAACAACAAACATATTATTACATTTTCTCCGAATTACTTCTAATGAGTCCATGATTATCATTTTTTTTTTCAACATATCTACTTGTATTTGATTCAAAATTTCAAATAATGTCCCATTTCTACTAACATAATATTCTCACCAAAAGGACGATAGTAAACCCACATGTTAAAACAATGAAACAAGTAACCTAAAAAAGATGTAGAATTTCAATTTCATATACCAAGTAACATGCATATTTTTGAATCCATGTAATCGATCTTTTCCCGAGTTCCAAATTCAAACATGTTATTCAAGTCTAATATCACAAATGTACAAGAGATAAAGTTCAACCAAACCTTACACCATTTCTTCACTTTCTTCATTTATATGCATCATCTCCACTCCACTCCATCTGCCATCAAATCCACATCTTCAATAATTTCTTAAAACCATTTCAAATTGTATTCTTATTTCAATTCCTTTACATTAACAATACACATAACACAACACAAGACAAAAATTATATATATTTTTTAGTCTCACCTAAAAACTGATTTAATTTTGATGATGACAACTTGATTTTTTTTTTTTTTTTGTCTGTCTGGTGCTACATGACATGACAAACCAGGTTGTCATATTTGACTGGGAGTGAAACCGATGTCAATAAGACAATAATTGCACATTTTGTCTCACCAAAAAGGTAGGACAAGGATTCTTTTTTGCAAAAAGACGAAAATGCCCTTCTCATTCTGATCATAGAAGACAATAATTGCACTTTTTGTCTCATCAAAAAGGTAGGACAAGGATTCTCTTTTGCAAAAAGACGTAAATGCGCTTCTCATTCTAATCATAGAAGACAATAATTGCACTTTTTGTCTCACCAAAAAGATAGGACATGGATTCTCTTTTGTGAAAAGACATAAATGCCCTTCTCACTTTTTGTCTCACCAGAAAGGTAGGACATGGACTCTTGTTTGCGAAAAGACATAAATGCCCTTTTCATTCTAATCATAGAAGACACTAATTGCACTTTTTGTCTCACCAAAAAGATAGGACATGGATTCTCTTTTGTGAAAAGACATAAATGCCCTTCTCATTCTGATCATAGGAAATACCAACCTTTTTGTTTTAAAGTGCCATTTCTGCCTGTAATGCAGCAAGTTCATCTTCCTCAGCCGTGTTCTTCTGGGGCGGTGGTCGTGTGTGTTGGCGGCCCGCCGGAGTATGTACCGGAGCGGCGGGGGCGGTGGTGGCTGGTTGGAGAAGTTGTTCCTCTAGCTCTGCTCCTTCAAGTTCTTCCAACTCAGCTTCCAATTCATCCTGTGGATAGATTTTTCAAAGTACACAATTGGTTCATTATAAAATAATTGAAAGGGTAATATTGTAATTAAAAAAAATGAAAGCACGATGCCACCTCATCAAAATCAGCAGCTGCACCAATGGGTGCTGACAATGCCTCTTGGATTTGTTTCATGTTCTCAGTTTGATCATTTATCTCATCCATTGTCTTGTCAACATCATCAATGTTCCTGTTCACATGAAAAATATTACAAGGGTATTTACGTCTTTTTCACATACACGGCATCAAGACAAAGATTCCATGACATGACTGGCTTCAATCCAATGCATGCCAAACACACTACAATCTATCATGTCTTGTACTGTCGGTGAGACTTGACAACCTTTCTAGGGCTATTATTCAGGAGGGCATTTACGTCTTTTTGCACAAACAAGAGATAGAGGGAGAGTTCTGTCTCACCTTTTTGGACAGGACAAAAAATTAAAAATTGTGTTCCACTGTCAATCAGTCACAGTCCAATGCATGTCAAACACAGAATAATTTGTCATGTCCTGTCAGTGAGACTTGACAAGCTTTCCAAGGCTATTATTCAAAAGGGCATTCACGTCTTTTTGCACAGACAAGAAATAAAAGGAGTCATGTCTCTAACTTTTTTGATGGAACAAGAAATTGAAATTTGTTTTCCACTGACGATTTTACATCAATCAGTCACAGTCCAATACATGTCAAACAGAGTACAGGTTGTCCTGTTTTGCATGGTATGCATGACAAGGTGTGTGGGACACAACAGAAATAGTGAAAAATTTAATTTAAAATAAAATTGTAAAATATAACTCACGTTGCTTTCTGCATGGCTTTCATGGCTGAAGCACCAGTTCTCAAAGCATCAACGGTTTCTGTGGTGGCTTTTGCACCTTCAAGCATAATCATCTGATACATTCATGATCAAACAATACTATGAATATGATTATTAAATTTTTGATTTTTTTTTTGGGTAAAGGATTTTTGAAATTTTAAAAAACTTGAAAAATGGAAGAGATGTTGGTGGAAAATAATCACCTGATCGTGAATACGTAACTGGAAGTTTCCAAGTTGTTCAATTTGTTGTTCATAGAGCCTTTTCCTCTTTAAACATTGTATTGCAGCTGCATAACAATTAAAATCCAAATGAAAAATATAATTTTTTTTTACTTTAAAACAATATAAAAAGTAATGTAAGCTACAATTATACAGGATTTAATCAAGTATTTAAGTGTAATTAATAGGGTCAAAGGTCAATGCTATGAAAAGGGTAACAAAATATGTCATTTTTTAGTATTTTCTAACCATTTGACATCAGAAATATTTATTTATTTTTTTTATTATAAATATCTAAAAATAGATATGTAATTTAAGGGGTTTATGCAGAAAAGTGCCGTTATTTTGGGAAATTTTTTGATAAAGTCCTAATTTTTTTTAACAGAAAAGTCCCGATTATTTAATTTTACACGACAATCTGTCATTTCGTGTTAAAATAAAAATAATGACTTTTTCGTTAATTTGGGCAAAATATTAAATAATAAGAACTTTTCTGTTCAAAAAAAATTTAGGACTTTATAAAAAAAATCCAAAATAATGGGACTTTTTGCATAAAACAAGTAATTTAAGGGTCGGCAAAATTAAACCTTTAGTGACATAAAGTGGAAACAATGACATAGTTTTTTAATTTTTAACATTGTTTAGAATTAACTCTAATTAATAATTTAATATGAAAGAGATTTAAAAGGTGTACCCCTTTTGTTCTTAGCTCTAGTAAATTCTTTGGCCTTTTCCACCTCTGCAGCAGCTTTCTTTAAAAGCACTTTCTCTTTTTTCTCAAGCATTTCAAGTGTCTGTAAATAAAAAATAAAACATAAAAATTTAATTGGTTTGATGACCTTTTGTTCAACAATCAAAATTTTGATGCAACACGAGAATTTTCTGTGAATTTATGCAGCATAATGAGGTCCATAACTCAATATATAATTATATATCCTTCTCTATCGAAAATCTATTTAAAAAAAAACATAGCACATATTTATTTATGTATGTATGTATGTATTTATTAATAGCATAACAAATTTTAAGATCAATCAATAATTATTATGTTTCATATATAAGATTATAAGAGAAGTCAGAGTTTCTAAAAAAAACATGAAAATCATGCAATTGGTTAAAGTTTTGGTTTTTGACATATTTATTGTCTCTTTTACTGATCATTATCCTACATGAATAAGTAATCTTATATATTAATCACTACTTTATAGATATGATACACACAAATGAATTCATTTTCTTCCTATTACTACATGAAATAATTTTATAAAAAGAATTATATAACTTTACACAAATGCCCAGAGATTGAGGTCAATTCCATCTATGTTGCCTTGCTAAAATGCAACATGAAGTGAAAACATTTCATGAAAGATTTGCAATCTTCAAAAATAAAAAGTTTGTCCCAATTAAGTCCTTAGACCTTCAGCATTAATATCCCCAAAGGCCCAAACCAACCTAATTATACACAATGCACATGAACTCTGGAAATTATAAAAATCTCTTCAACTTTCCATCTTTCATGAGATTTAGGTTCATTGATATTTTAGTTTATATGTTGATTTTAATTCTCCCTAAACTCTTGGCGAATCGATGTTTATTTTTCAGTCTACTAATATTGAACAATTATAAATTAAACACACATTATTTTTCCTGTGTGCTTACGCACAATACTAAAGACTAAACTCAAGACATTCTCTCTAGACTTTCTCTTCATGCAGAAACACAAGCAAACACTAACAGCATTGCCATTTAACACCACCTATGTATTCTTACCTAGATATCATAGTATCATACTATCTTTGAAGAAAATTAAAAGGGAAAGTAAATATCTAGTTACAGAAGACATTTATAAGCAATCAAAGGACTTTTGTATTTTTCATCCTACAAGTTTAATTACCAATTGCATGCTTGATTATATCTGTTATTTCAGTTAGAGAGCCATTGATAGCTTAACTTACATTATCCATCTACATACTCTTCTGCAGAAAATACTTCAATACAAAATAGCTTTAGTACACTTTACTATGAAATAGAAGAGTAAGCAACAAAATTATAAGCGATCTTCATGCAACCTATTGATGACATCCAAATTCTAGAAAGACAACCCCATCCTATAACAAAGATGATATAAACCCTAAATCACTGTTCTCCCGAGGGCAAGAGATCACAGCGAAACTAAAAGTCACACGCTAATTGAATTTGACAGGAAAAGTATAGCATCAATAATACTTCAGAATGCAGTAGCGCAAAACAGAGTGACAATACAAACAGCCAGAACAATTTAGATCTTCCAAATTCATGATCCAGACCGAATATGCACACATACAAAGTATGTATACATGTGCCGAACAACAAAAGTATATTTATCGGGAAGTACCTCATTTAATCTATCTAATGTTGCTACAGCGTTAGCTTCTTGCTTAGGTTTTCCGAAAATTCGCGTGAACATGGTTGATTCTAGTATATATATACACGATCTGCTCCCGTAAAATCAAAATCTCCAACACCTGGAAACGAATTTGAGCGATTTAGGTTTCAAATAGTGGAGTGTATTCCAATCAGGAAATTCCGAATCGTAATTGTTGCTTTAAGACATGTACGCAACATTAATCGAACAATCAAGAATTCACATATCAAGAAATATTACCTAAAACTTTCAACGATGTATCCAGATGATCAGTGTGATGGTGGACAAATTGGATTCGATGAATTTGATATGAGTTTAGTTTAAAGCATCGAGGACTCGGGGGGCAAAAGCTTGAACAAATTATAGCAAGTTAGAAAAGAAAAGAAAAGAAAAACGAAAGATAGCTCCCAAATATTAATTTCGGTAAAGGTTGTTATTCGAGATATCATGATAATTATCGTTTTTTATTGTATATTATTATTATATAATCGTAGAATTAGATCAGGATTGAAAAATCTTGTTAAAATAATATAATTATAAGTTTAAAATGTAAGGATTGAAAAATCTTGTTAAAATAATATAATTATAAGTTTAAAATGTAAAATGATACTTAAAAGATATATGCAAACATTTATACAAGAGTTTGTTATTAAAAGCCCTATCTACTAGACGATAACTTTCAAACAATTTAAGAGATAATGACTTGAGAGGGTAACAAACTATATCATTTACACATATTTGGTCACTTAACTTATTTTAGTGCACTTTTAACCCTTAAACTTGTTTTTTTGATTAAAACATACCATTATGACCTATAATAGCAGGTAAAAATTGTTATGGGGGCTGAGTTCCACCTCCGACACCATTTCTGGTGCTCCGGTCATCTTCTCCGATCATCTTTTCCGACCATGACAGATTTCGAGTTCATTCATGGTAGATTTTTGGAACATATACATATGAAACACATGTAAACTCAAGTCCATACATGGTTTTGGAACAAATCTGAAACAAATGTGAAATCAAGTTCATCCATGGCAGATTTTGAGTTCAAACCCTTCAATATTTGGAATCGATTTTGTTTAAACCCTTCAAATCCTCGAGTTTAAACCCTTCAACATTTGGAATCGATTTTGTTTATGATGAAGAAAGCCTAACAAGATCGAACTCATCTCCAGTTCACATATGGCAGATTTCAGGTCTCGTTTCTAGACCTATTCATATTCATCTTCATGGTATTTGGAATTGATTTCGATTTTGAAGTATAATTACGATACTGATGATTGATTGCAAACACACACCTGAAAGCGAAATCAATTTTAAACATACATCTGATGAACAATTTTATTTTTGAAGAAACCCTAGCCTACGAATCTGGAACCAAATCAAAGTTTGAAGGAACGCCAATCTGAAACCAAATCAAAGTTTGAAGGAACTCGAATCTGGATGAAGAATATACCAAAAGATGAAGATGTACAAAAACTCTTCAAGATGAAGGGTTTTCAGATGAAGATGAAGATGAAGATGTTCTTCATCTTCCAGTATATGCTGATGAAGATGAACATGAACATGAACACACGAAAACTTCAGGTTTTTCGAGTTCGATTTCCTCCCAAAAAAATCCACATAACAAGATGAATCTTCAAACCAGATTAGAAAACCATTTTGAAATCATGTTCCTGTTCATCCTTTTTTTTTTCTGCAAATCCATGTTTCAGTTCTTAAAAATTTTTCAACTATGTTGTTTGGTGGATGTTTTTCTGCAGATCACACACTTGATGAGACAACTATGTTTTTTTGTGGATTTTTTTTGGGTTTGAACTCCGTTTTCAGTGGTTTTCATGAGTGACCAGAAAAATTTTGGTCCTTGCCGGAAACAACGCCGGAAAATCGAGTTTGACCGGAGAAGATGACCGGAAAACTCATGTTTAGCCGGACACAACACCGGAAACCGGCAAAACCTACTATTACCGGTCATACCGGTATAATGTATACATTTCAACAAGTTCAGTGGTTAATAAATCACGAAAAATAATTTAGTGACCAAATTTGACCAAAAGCTAAAATATGTTACCCTCTCAGGTCATTATCCCACAATTTAATATTAGACAAAATTTCATAATTGATCCATTTGGTTTGCAAAATATCTCATTTTAGAACTTTCATGAAAACGTCACGTCACTGGTCCTTATGGTTTGCAAAATTACATGAAAGGTTTTTCTGCCGTTAAATTTAACTTTTCAACTGTTAGATTTTAATTAAAAATATTATTTTACTCTTGTACCAAATTTGCAATATACTACAAACCTCAAGTTTCAACAATTTGATAACTTTTTTTTTAATCTTTTTGACATTTTATTTTCTATTTTTATTTTATAATTTTAGTTATTTGTGATTTTTTAATGTTTTTTATTCAGGTAAATAAATTTAAATGCGATAAACCATGTCGAAACCGTTTTTTCTTTAATTTTTCTTTTTTGTGAATTGAAGCGTTAATGTTTTTTTTTTAATTTTATGCCGTTACGTTTCATGTTTTTTTTACCTGGATGCTCCATAGTTAATATCGTTAATAAAGTTATGTTTGCATTTATCATTATCATTATTTCGCCTTTTGTTTTCTATTTTTTTTTATATAATTTTAGTTATTTAATATTCTTCTATAGTTTTTATTTATTTTGATTCAAGTAATGAAAAATAGAAAAAACAAAAAACAAAAACTCAAACACCAAAATTGTGATATAATCTAATATATCAATACATTTTACATTTTACATATTTTTTTGGTTTTTTTCGTATTTTTTTTAACTTTTTAGTATTATTTTTTTTATTTTTTTCGTATGATTTATAAATTTTTTCAAATTCTTAATTTTTTTCATTTTTTCATTAATTTGATAAAATTTTTTTGACCTTTTACAAAAATTATAAAATGTATGAATATATTAGAGTATATTACAATTTTGATGTTTGAGTTTTTTGGTTTTCTATTTTTTTTTAATTTTAGTTATTTATGGTTTTTGTTACTTTTTTTATTTTGATCCAAGTAAATAAAAAAGTTATATTTATATTTGTAATTTTGGTCCATTTTTTTTTCTTTATATTTTTTTCTTCTTTAGTGGTTATTTTATTTATGTTAAATAGAAAAAATCAAACGCTTTGTCTATTGAGAATTAATGTTTCAATGTGTGATATTTCCGATTTATAATTATTAAAATAGGAAAACTAGCTAATATTTTTAAAATGTAACTTGCAAATCAAATCCTCTTTCTATATGAGAAATCAATAGTTTAAATTCAAGATATTTTCAATTTGATAATAGACTGAAATAAAGAATAAAATAATAATAAGAGTCGGACTCTACAAAAAAAGTTACAATATTTTAAATTGAAGTTTTTTTTCATTACTTGAATCAAAATAAATAAGTATATTAGAAAAACTATAAATAACTAAAATTATATATATATATATATATATATATATATATATATATATATATATATATATATCAATTTTATATTTATAATTTATATATATACAAAATTTCAAATTTACAATTACACAAATGGTCCTTGAGGTTTGTAGTATATTGCAAATTTTGTACAAGGGTAAAATAGTATTTTTCATTAAAATCTAAAAGCTGAAAAGTTAGATTTAATGGCAGGAGGACGTTTCATGTAATTTTGCAAACCACAAGGACCAGTGGCGTGACGTTTTTCATGAAAGTCCTCAAAGTGAGATATTTTGCTAACCACAGGGACTAATTATGAAATTTTGTCTTAATTTTATACACATCTATTCTAAATATATTCTATCAATCCCTGAAGTTCAAACCGGAGGTAAACATACGTTGAGATTGTGACATAGGACGTGTTCGGTACGGAGTGTTTAGAAGAGTTTGAGGGCTTCTAACTTCTAGCTTTCAACAAAACGCTCCGTTGTGGACATAAAATATTGTTTGGCACTACAAACTTTTAGCATTTAGTTTAAATAAAACACTCCAAATTCAAATGCTACTTCACGTAGCGTTTAACAAAACATTGCCAGTTACAAGCTACAAACTACCCGCTACATGCTACATGCTACCAACTAGTTTTGTCGAACACTCTCATAATCACATAAATATTCAAAAAGTACTAATGGAAGCCTATTCGTAAATCTAACCACTATCTAATATCGAGAATAAACCATCAACACATGAACTTGACCACGAGAAACATTTTTCACGAACGAAGTAAATGTCAAGTTCGATATGCTCCTACTTTGATGGTGTACCAAATTACCCAAACGATATATAACACTAACGTTGTCATAGTAAACCGATGTTGCTTTTTGAATGAGTCAGTGCTTCAAAAGAAAATTATGCAACTAACATGACCCAGACACCTCATTTGTCAGCCCACAATACTTAACCTCGACACTTGACCGGGAAAAGAATAACTTGTTGCTTGGCTGACCAAGAAACCAAATCTCCACCTAGAAAAATGTAGTATCCAGAAATTGAGAAACGGGTATCCGGTCAACAAACATAATCTGCATCCATATAGGAAAAGAGATTAGAGACGGATGACATATATTTATGTTACCCATGATGAAGAGTGCCTTGGACATAGAGACGAATGGCATATATTTATGTACCCATGATGAGGAGTACCTTGGACATATCGTAGTATCTATTTAAGAGCATACATATGTATCTCTCAATGATTGTGCATGAACAAGTACACCTATTATACAATATATGTAATGTCGGGACGGGTAAAAATCAAATAATGTAGTGCCCCAGCCAAGCTACGATAGTGGGTAGGTTACATATATGGGGTGTTCTCATAAGCACTAAGCTTCTATTTAGTATCAACCTGAGTGGAGAACGGTTTACACGAGGTCATCCCAATGAGGTCAATAATCTCAATAGCCTACTTGCGTTGGGATAAGAAGAGACCCCTTTTATATGTTCAACCGTGATACCTAAAAAATAATGCAAAGGTCCCAAATCTTGCATACCAAACTCGGGGCTAAGCATATATATATATATATATATATATATATATATATATATATATATATATATATCATCAAAGGTCGTAAAACATCCGATTAAGCTGTCAAAACAATATCATCGACATGTAGTAAAAGATACACCATGTCTCCTTCGTGACAACAAATGAAGAGTGAATGATTGGTTTTGTGTGTGAAAAAGCGATGGTTGAAACGTAGTCTGTAAAATGTTTATATTATAAACAGGAATCCAGTTTAAGATTTTACAACAACTTTTTCAATATACACACATGATTAGGACGAATGTAATTCCGAAAACCAAGAGGTTGGTACATATAGATTGTTTCACTCAAGTCACCATGCAAGAACGTATTTTTGACATCAAGTTGATGAATGGATGATGTGCACTAAAGTACCTACTAGTTTTAAATTTATAACCTAACTAACTAATATGCACCTAGGCAGTGTACCTAGTCGGATTGTAGTGTAGTAAATTAAGTTGGGGTCGAACACAGGGAATGGATTTAATTAACTAAAATAATTACTCTAAATTAATCTAAAATCAAACAATAATTTAAAAGGTTTTTATCTGATTTTGCAAGTTCAGAAAAACTTAATTACTAAACAAAGGTTCAATCAATTACTAAAAACACTCCCGTTTAGTTCGAATCCACTTCTTCTTTATAGTCAGCTAACAATTATGGATTATCAAAGTTGATTACCTAATATTATATTATTAGTAATTTAAGTCCAAATTTACTAATATTTAACTAATTCATGTAAAACTATGCATTGTCACACACAATCAAACACATAATCAATTATGGATTATGAATAGGCTATGTAAGATTTAGGGTTATTGTCACTGTAGCCCAATGAACTTCTCATTTTTGTTTTAAAAGGTCCCTAATATAACTTTTTTAGCTTTCTAAGGGTATAAAGTCTTTATTAACCTGCTAAAAAGGGCATTGAACTTTTTTTGTCTGGTTTCACCGGTAAAATAAGATGACGTGGCTATATCAAAATTTGTTATATAGACTTTAACCTTAAAAAACACCGTTCTTTTTTTTCTTTCTTTTTCCTCTCTTCCCCAACCTTTCTGGTTGCCTTACATCTTCTCCATCCCATTCTACTACTTCGTCAGACGATCTAAAGACCGGCCACCGCTCCAGTCGATTGACTATGCGCTGCCGTTTGTTTTCTCCCGCTTCTATCTCGCCACCTCAACACCAGCGCTGCTATCTAATTCCTAAATTTTTCTTTAATTTTGTCATTATATTTTAAAATTGTTGCTAATGTGAAACCTCGTTTGGTAATTTATTGGGCTTGTTCATCTTTTCTTACATTGTAGTACGGATGTGGATAAAGTATGACTAGTAATTGTGAAGCCTAATGTTTGTACATAATTCGTTATGTATATATGAGTTTGGTGTAATATTTGGTATGAAAACATCAATGGTGGGAGAAGGACGAGTTACCTACTTCTGGTTTTGCATCGTTGTACTTTCTGTATTGGTCACTTGTACTCTGAACAGATGCCATAATCACATGCCACTTCGCAGTTTTAGCCAATGCTTAAGAGATAGGTAAACCTAAACCAAATGCAGTTCAGGTGGTTATAACACTGCTTTTTCTCAATGTTTTCTTCCTCTTCGATGATAGACTGCTCACTGCAGACACCTAAGTCGTGGTGGCTACAACTTGGTTCAAACACTTTTCTTCTAAATTCTTGCAAAAAATCTAATGTTACGTCTTTCGATATCGAAACATTGATTTGTTTAGATTATTTATTAGATCACACTATACTTTGTTTTGTGTTCTTGATGTTGATGAGCTGAAATCGACTTGACTGTGGTTGGGAAGTGAAACTCTGAAGAGGATTGAATCCTTAAAAGATACAGTCGGTTTTATGAGATTGTGAACAAAGAAAGAGGTTGTTAATCTTGAAGAAATTTGATGTTGGTTTGAGAGATAATTGAATATTGATGATGGTGAATCTTAAAGTTGAAGAAGCGAAACAGATTGTAACATCCTGTTCCGAATCAATTCCTAGTATGAGGCTATGGCCCGAAGATCAGTCATCATAAGGATTAAGGCTTTTAAAAAGGTAGGATCTAGGCCCATTTGGGTGTGGGTGATGTATTAGAAGTGATCCGGGGTGTTCGGTTCGTGTTTTGGAGCCTAGGGGTATTTCGGAAAAGTGGTAGTTTGGGCTTTTGTGGAAAATGGACTTTTGTTCGGAAGGTCTTAAGGAAGGTATGAGTTGATAAAAGTGTAGGGCTTCTCGTCACCTTTCCGTTGATATAAGGATCGTCAGAATCGGGCTTATAACGAAGAAGTTATGGCCTTCGAAAGTTTCGTGGGTTGCAGCCTTAGCCGAGTACGCGAGGCATACACAAAGCGTACGCGGGGCGTAATAGTGAAGAAGGAAGTACGTTGGGCATACTGACCAGGATGGTCGTGAAGGTTCCCATATGTACGTTGGGCGTACTCCAGTCAGATCAGAACCCTATTTTAGGGTCTTGGACCCTATTTAAGCTCCTTATCTCATAACCTAACCCTAATACCTTCAGCCTCCATCCCTCTAAACCCTAGAAATCGACCCTTAGCCCCCATTTGAGTGATTGTAGAGCTTCAAAGTGATTGTTTGTGTGTTTTGGTGCTTGAGGAGGAAGAAGGAACTTCTTGAAGAGTCATTGTTTGACTTGGAGCTTTTGGATCCAAGCTTTGTGCACCTAGATCTATCTCCTGGAGGTATAAAGTCTTAACCTTGACAACTTTTTCATGTAGATCTATCTAAGTGGTACATTGTTATGGTTTTGGTCCCTTTGAGGTGGTTCTTGTGAGTAGAAGTTACTCCAGAACCTTTGAGCTTCATAGTTGGTCCTTATTGAGGTCTTGAGTTAGTGGGCCCCACGTACTCAGTTAGAATGGGTCTTGAGTTAGTGGGCCTCGGTTTGAGCCATTCTTTGGACTTGGCTACTTTGGGCCTTAGTGGGCCATCAGAAGTCGCATATTATGGACTAAGGAAATTATTGGGCTTTAGGATAAGACCCATTAGAGAGGTTTGGGCCCAATTTGGAAAATTGGGCCATATGTTGGGCTTTGGCCCATTACTTGTTTATTGGGCCTTTGGGGTGTGAGTTGGACCTTGGGCTTGGAACCCAATTATTAATTGGGTGTCGTTTTGATGATTGACAGTTCGGGAATCTGTCAACCAGCAGCTAGAGTTTACTCGTGGGACTTCAGCTGTGCCAGGTGAGTCTCATCACCATACCAATGGGTCTAAGGCACCAAGGCCGACCCATTTTATGATATGTAGTATCCTAGCTGAGATTGTATTATGTGACTTGTTAGTTGGTATGAGCTAGGAAGTATGCTAGTGGTATATGTGGTATGTTTGTATGGAAGACCATGGGAGAGCCCATGACACCTGGATGTAAGACCATGTGGAGAGCCCATGGCTTTCCTATTATGTAGTAGTGTTTATTGTAGATTCGCTACTAATATGTCTGGTACGCATGTATAGGTGGTATGCTAGTGAGTATGTGGTATGCTAGTTGTCTTTGTGATACTTGCATGGAAGACCATGGGGGAGCCCATGACACCTGGATGTAAGACCATGTGGAGAGCCCATGGCTTTCCTATTAAAAACCATGGGAGAGCCCATGTCACTTAGGTGTAATACCATGTAGGGAGCCCATGACATCCTGGAGTAAGACCCTGGGGACGAGCCCATGACATCCGTATATGTTGATATGCATAGATATGGTTTATGTAGCTTTTACAGCTAATATGTTATGTGTTATGTGGATTGTGTGTGGGGTATGCTCTAGGGGACTCACTAAGCTTTGTGCTTACGGTTTACAGTTTTGGTTTAAGGTATCATCGATTTGGAAATGAAGAGCTCGGGTTGATCGCAGTGCAAACACCTATGATTTCCGCAATGAATGATTTTGGGATAAACTCTGATGAATGATTTACTTAACGATGATTTGGAATATTTGAAATAAATGGTATCAATGTTTTAGTTATATTAAAAATGAAAATTTTGCCCTTGATTCTTGGGTCGTTACAAGTTGGTATCAGAGCCTTGGTTTGAGGGATTCGGGGATACCTTCGGGTGTGTCTGAACTCAAACTGAGGATCTGTAAAGTTTTCAAAAAATTTCAAAGAAAATGTTTTCAAGGAAAAGGGTTTTCTAAGACAAGAAAGGGTGTGGTGCATGTAATCAGCCGAGCTCGAGTAAGTTTTCCGAGAATACCCACATTTGTTATCTGTTATGATTTGATTATGAATCTGTGAATCGCATGTTAGTTAGGGCTAGGGGAGATGTCTGTATATGTTGTATGAGCTGGTAGACTTGCATGCTAGTACTGAGTAGTCAGCAATAGGTTGGCCTGATATGTGGTGCTTGTAGCCATGAGGATATTGGATGTCATGCTGGAATGAGAATGATAATTGGTATTTGTAACTGCAATGTGTATGTTTTGAAAATTGTATACGGTTAGGATCTTATAACCTTAGACATGCTAGTACTGAGTAGTCAGCAATAGGTTGGACTGATATGTGGTGCTTGTAGCCATGAGGATATTGGATGTCATGCTGGAATGAGAATGATAATTGGTATTTGTAACTGCAATGTGTATGTTTTGAAAATTGTATACGGTTAGGATCTTATAGCCTTAGAATAGCTGACTTGACCTTATTTCATGTGGTCTTTGGGTAGAGTCTATTATTCGACAGTCTATTAGATCATGTTCTGTGTATAATTTGCATGCATAAGGCAGCCGACGGCGAGGATGGATGGATATGGACAGCATGGGTTGTGGTATATGGGCCGAATGTTCTATGATAGTTTGTGGGTCGGAGATTTCCCTAGGGTGAGCCTCGGATGAGCTTAGTGGCATGAGTCATCTGATTGTGAATTGTATGTATAGATAGAATTGTTTGATTGTAATATGTTGGTTAGTTTCCGTTGTCCGAATGCTGCTTTCTTTGTGCTTTGTGGGATTTCTAGCATTGTGAGCTAGCTACTAAGTGAATATACTAGGTTACATGTGGCACAGGCTGGATAATCTCAGAGTGATGGATTTGGCCCTATTGCGCAACTCTCATTTGAGTCTAACTGTTCTAGGATTGAGTCTGATACTCGAAGGATTATCTGATCTCTGTTGCATGTGGCTATATTCATAAGGTAGCTAGTTGACATTACTGGGAATCTTTCAGCAGCTGGGGGCAGGGTGAGGTTGGGAACCTAGGAAAGCCTAGGATATGCTCCAGTGAGCTTAGTGGGGCGGTTTGGTGAAGTTGGGAACCTCGGGGGAGCCTAGGAGGTGCTACAGTAGAGATCGTCTTGTTGTTTAGCAAACATTTGGTATATCTGTGGAGTAAGTGACTCAGAGGATTCAGGAGGATTGCTGAGGAAAGTATGGATAGGTGTAAAAAGTAGTATTGGGCCCTTACTACTAAAAGCACAGGATCCATACTCGAATCGGTGAGAGTCTTGGAGAATCTGAGAAGCTTACGGGAAGGAGAATTCTTAATTATGCCTTGATTGTGGGGATAGCTGCTTTGCAGAACGAGGAGGAGCACGCATGAGTAGGACCAGGGTTGGACCCGGCTCCGGTGGTGAGCCAGTTAGTTGAAGGACTGCCAGGATTTTGAGTTCACCTTGGATCTCTTGTATCAGGCGCCAAGGATTGATTGTGCGATCTATTGCACTTTCGGGATTAGAGACTATGTCTTGGGGGTAGTTTGTAGCCCGATTTAGGTCAGAGGTTGCTCTAGCTACTTTAGTTCAGCCGTTGGCGATTGAGCTAGTGAGGGTGTCAGGGTGCGAGACCCTGAATGATATGGATCTCAGAGCCAAGATCGGAATATTGATTAGGAACACCTCAATGAGAGAGGTTCAGGTCAGGTGAATTTATTGGAGGGTCTCGGGCGGAGACCCAAGAGTTTGGATCAGCTTTTGAGAGGCCAGCAGGGTCGGATCCAGTGCAACGTTTTCAAAAACTGCGCGATGAAGTTTCGTTCCGAGGGTTTGGATTGTCATTGGGATCGGAATGAGGTGTTACATTATGTTCTTAGGGTGGTCGAGGTATCACAGGAGGAGGTGGTCAGGATTCTTTTAGATGATCGCGGATATGCTATCTTCGGCCATTTCCGGTAGATACCGAGTATTTGTATCGCTTGGGAATTGTGATAAGTTGGATCTCGAGTTGGTTTTATGCTATTGTCTGGGGTAGCAAGGGTTTTCAGATGCCATTCAGCATGTCGAGGAATCTTTGAGAGATCTTCGGACAGATGTATCTTGCGGAGCGGATTCTGTGTGTGCCGTGATTACTCCGAGACGTGTCGGAATCTGTTCAGTGATCTGGGTTGCTACGGGTGTAGTAGGTTTATTCATATTTTCAGGGATTGCCCATAGGGAGCAAGCCCGTTATATTTTCGTTATGATCGGGTGGACGACAAGGAGGTCGATCGTCTGATGATCAGAGAGGAGCGGTGAGCACATCCACTCTGGCTATTTTGAGGATCACAATTGGACGAGATGGTAGAGCCGGAGCCCAGCAGGGAGGGGCCCCACTTTGCAGGGTCAAGTAGGGGAGATCAGAACTCTAGCAGACAAGGGTGCGAGCATGAATATGCATATCGTTGGTTGTTATCTCTGGTGGTGGTTGAGTTATACGCACCTTCAAGAAGAGCTATATACCATCTGCATATTGTGAATTTGGGTGGAATAGTACGGGGTCATCTCCTGATATACCGCGAATTTTCCAGCATTCGAGTGTCATTTTGAGTACGGTCGGGGTTGGTTCAAGGGTTTGTACGAGGGGATTATGACTAGGTTTCAATAACCTTAGCAATTATGTTAGGAAAGCCTCTTGGAGTTGCCGAGGAAGATAGAGAGAGAAGTTGTCGCTGAAGTATTGTGGGAGCATCCGACCTTTGGACTCCGAGATCTGAATGTGATATCAGTGTGAACAGCTAGAGTCATTGGCATTGTTGGGACACGAGAAGTGTTAGCTAGTTTTTAGGAGTTGTGTTGTTTTGGGAAGGATTACTTATGGTGCACTAGTTTGGTAAGCACCGGTCGTCAGCAGATTGATTATTGGAACGTAAGAAGGATTGAGAATCCTTTAATTTTCATGAACCAAGCGGACTTAGTCGATTCTAAGTGGGGGAGAACCGTACAGGTGTGCAGGTCAGGGGCAGGTATGAGACCGGGATGGGTTTCCCATCCTCATCGAGGAAAAGTGGCGGCCCAAGTGGTTATTTGGTTTGAGGGTTGTGTGAGTTTGAAGTTCGGTAAAATTTTCCAGCATATGAATCGCGTCTTATTGGTGCTTGATAGCAAAATTTGGGGAATCAAGTTGGGGCTCCGGTCATGGATTGAGTTCAGTTGGGGTGTTCAGTCGAGTGCATGCTCGACTCTGTATGCAATTTGAATTGATAGGTTAGGGGTAAGGGATTTGGGTTGTGTTGATGTTAGGGCGGGAAGTGTTGTAAGACTACAGGGGTTTCGTAGCATTCGCTAGCAGCCAGATACTGTGGGAAGTGTTGTAAGTCTGCGGGTATAGCCGTAGCATTTACAGATTTGATCGGATGATTTAAGCCAGGGTGGGCCAGTTCGCAAGGTTGTGAGTAGGTCACAACATAATTGGAATCAAGAAACGGTAGGTTGAAGGATACCAGGTATGATGTATTCTGGTAGCATTCACCTTTTGTGTTGGATTCAGTGGCGACAGGTTGTCGGCCTATCGTGATCGAATGGATCAAATGGATGGGAGGAGCCATGAGTGGCAGTATAGATAGGGCAGTTATTGTTAGACAAGGTATCCTTCGGAGATCATGTAGGACTGTTGTACGTGTGCTTCTATCTCAGTGATCGGGTAGATGTCTGGTGTTTCGGACTGTGGCAGTCAAGTTGGGACCAAAGAGGTCCCGGTTGGTCTTCAGAAAAGCAGCTATGTGGCAGCAAGAGGAGTTGGAGCGACTTCAGTGATTTAGGGTCCGTGTATGGAATTGCTTGTTATTCGGTAACCGCAGTTGACCGGTGATTTTATTCGTTTGGAAGCCTCAGGTTGTCGGGAGGCTAGGTCAATTTGAAGTTTCGAGTTTCGGAAGGATAGAGGTGGTTTTATTCTAGAAGGTCTCAGGATTCGTTCCTTTTCAGGTTGGTAAGTCCTTTTAGGGTTGGTATCGGTTGCCTTGGGGAGGTTGTATTTATTCCAGATTGTGGAGGTATGGACCAGATTGTTGGATGTGCTGGGAAGGAAGGACGGATTTCGAGGACGAAATCTAATTCAAGTGAGGGAGAGTTGTAACATCCTGTTCCGAATCGATTCCTAGTCCGAGGCTATGGCCTAAAGATTGGTCATCATAATGATTAAGGCTTTTAAAAAGGTAGGATCTAGGCCCATTGGGGTACGGGTGATGTATTAGAAGTGATCCGGGTGTTCGGTTCGTGTTTTGGAGCCTAGGGGTATTTCGGTAAAGTGGCAGTTTAGGCTTTTGTGGAAAATGGACTTTTGTTCGAAAGATATTAAGGAAGGTATGAGTTGATAGACGTGTAGGGCTTATCGTCACGTTTCCGTTGATATAAGGATCGTCAAAATCGGGCTTATAACGAAGAAGTTATGGCCTTCGAAAGTTTCATGGGTTGCAGGCTTAGCCGAGTACGCGTGGCGTACACAAAGCGTACGCGGGGCGTACTAGTGAAAAAGGAAGTACGCTGGGCGTACCTTGGAGTACGCTGGGGGTACTGACCAGGTTGGTCGCGAAGGTTCCCAGGAGTATGTTGGGCGTACCATATGTACGCTGGGCGTACTCCAGTCAGATCAGAACCCTATTTTAGGGTGGACCCTATTTAAGCTCCTTATCTCATAACCTAACCCTAATACCTTCAGCTTCCATCCCTCTAAACCCTAAAAATCGACCCTTGGCCCCCATTTGAGTGATTGTAGAGCTTCAAAGTGATTGTTTGTGTGTTTTGGTGCTTGAGGAGGAAGAAGGAACTTCTTGAAGAGTCATTGTTTGACTTGGAGCTTTTGGATCCAAGCTTTGTGCACCTAGATCTATCTCCTGGAGGTATAAAGTCTTAACCTTGACAACTTTTTCAAGTAGATCTAGCTAAGTGGTACATTGTTATCGTTTTGGTCCCTTTGAGGTGGTTCTTGTGAGTAGAAGTTACTCCAGAACCTTTGAGCTTCATATTTGGTCCTTATTGAGGTTATGGAGTCATAAAGTTTGTATCTTGATTGGTATAAACCTTTCATGCATGATTTGGTAGTCATTTGATGAAGTTTTGGACTTAGGGTTTTGATTTGGACCCCATTGAGTTATGCTAAGTCATAAAGTTGGAAACTTTATGACTTAAGAAGTCCCTTGAAATCAGATCTGGAAGTTTGGACTGAGGTCTTAAGGTATTAAGAAGTTTTAAGACATTTTGGAAGTATATTATCATTTTTTTGGAGTTTAAGCTTATGTGGGACATGCAAAGTCACCAAGTCCTTGACTTTATGGATTTAGACGTTAAGAGGACATCAGATCTGTGATTTGGACCATTGACTAGAAGCATTAAGTGCTTAATAGCAAAAAGAGCTTAACAGGGAGTACGCTGGGCGTACAAGCTGGTACGCGCAGCGTACATGTCACATTCCCAGTACGCCCTGCGTACAGCTGATTATGCCCCGCGTACTCAGTCAGAATGGGTCTTGAGTTAGTGGGCCTCGGTTTGATCCATTCTTTGGACTTGGCTACTTTGGGCCTTAGTGGGCCATCAGAAGTCGCATATTATGGACTAAGGAAATTATTGGGCTTTAGGATAAGACCCATTAGAGAGGCTTGGGCCCAATTTGGAAAATTGGGCCATATGTTGGGCTTTGGCCCATTACTTGTTTATTGGGCCTTGGGGTGTGAGTTGGACCTTGGGCTTGGAACCCAATTATTAATTGGGTGTCGTTTTGATGATTGACAGTTCGGGAATCTGTCAACCAGCAGCTAGAGTTTATCCGTGGGACTTCAGCTGTGCCAGGTGAGTCTCCTCATCATACCAATGGGTCTAAGGCACCAAGACCGACCCATTTTATGATATGTAGTATCCTAGATGAGATTATATTATGTGACTTGTTAGGTGGTATGAGCTAGGAAGTATGCTAGTGTTATATGTGGTATGTTTGTATGGAAGACCATGAGAGAGCCCATGACACGTGGATGTAAGACCATGTGGAGAGCCCATGGCTTTCCTATTATGTAGTAGTGTTTATTGTAGATTCGCTACTAATATGTCTGGTACGCATGTATAAGTGGTATGCTAGTGAGTATGTGGTATGCTAGTTGTCTTTGTGATACTTGCATGGAAGACCATGGGGGAGCCCATGGCACCGTGATGTAAGACCATGTGGAGAGCCCATGGCTTTCCTATTAAAGACCATGGGAGAGCCCATGGCACTTAGGTGTAAGACCATGTGGGGAGCCCATGGCATCCTGGAGTAAGACCTTGGGGACGAGCCCATGACATCCGTATATGTTGATATGCATGGATATGGTTTATGTAGCTTTTACAGCTAATATGTTATGTGTTATGTGGATGGTGTGTGGGGTATGCTCTGGGGGACTCACTAAGTGAAACATCCCAAAAATACTAGCCAAAAATTTCGTTTTCAAAATCATTTAGCAACATAAGTATCATCGCCATAGTATAAAATCATAAAACATGTATCTCAAAATCTCATAAAATCTGTCAACATATCACAATCTCATATAACATATCAGAGTAACTCCCAGGCTAAGAAAAATCGTGGTGTGTGTCATGCCATCATTCCGAGTCCTTTCCATTGCTAGCTGAAGTACCTAAAACCAAAACTGAAACTGTAAGCATGAAGCTTAGTGAGCTCCCCCAAACTACCACATACCATACACATAACATATACCAATCACATAACTCTAGGGCTACTCCCAGCTGCATCGGGATTGCCCCGACATCGGACCGAAGCCCGAAACACATAATCACAACATATAACTATCATACATCGGGCTTGCCCCGAAACATATAACTCATGGCATAATAATTAACATACATCGGGCTTTCCCCGACATCGGGCTTACCCCGGAACACATAGCACCTAACACATAAACATGCATGAATCACAAAGACATCAGGAATACATGACTACTCTCGGGACTGCCCCGACATCGGACCGAGGTCTGGAACATATAAATTGCATCGGGCTTACCCCGGTATACACTACAACTTAAACGGGTTGGCATTGTGGCCGTAGACCCGTTCCTACTGGAAGGAAACTCACCTCGTATGGCTGACTGCTGAAAAACTGAGTGAGGGACCCCTATCTGCTGCTCCGGCGGCTCTCCGGCTATAATTCCATAACAACACTTAATTAAAAACTGATAACCCTTCTTAGGGTAAAATGACCATTTTACCCTTCTGGTCAAAGTCAACGCCAAAGTCAAAGTCAATTCTCAGTCAACCCAACTCGCCGAGTCCCTCTACCGACTCGTCGAGTTCAAACGGTCATAACATCGGGACATCTCGATTCTACTCGTCGAGTCTCTCCTTGGACTCGTCGAGTTCTTTTGCTTCCGAGTCTCACTCACGTCCAACACGCTGAGTCATCTTCTTAACTCAGTGGTTTCACTCATAATCAAAGCAGAGTTTGGGGACATCGATCCGACTCGTCGAGTCCCAAGAACAACTCGGCGAGTCCATTGCATGCTCAGATTATACAGTTGATCCTAGGTGATTCTACTGCCTCTAATTCATAGATCTGGACCCCTTAGGCTAGAATAACACGTAAAGTTGCTAACTTTACGTGCATGCATGATACTATGAAGCTAAATCACCCAAAACAAGCTAGAAATGAGAGTCTAGGGCATATAATGGGATCTTGGCTGAATAAAGGTGGCAACTTTGAGCTTCTGAAGCTCAAGAGTGCCTAGATCTAAAGTCCTTACAGTCCCAAAAGCTCTCTACTCGAAACTAGCTTGGAAAGGACCCACAAGTGGCAACAAACAAGATTTCATGAAGATCTAAGTGAAAAATAAGCCAAGGTATAAACTTTATACCTTCAAGAGCTCTGAAATGCAACAAAAACTCTGGATCTCCTGCCTCTTCTTGAATCACCAACATATCTCTTCCTTCTCCTAACTTCAAATCATACAAAAATGGTAAGAAAGGATTTAAGACACTCAATGGTTGCTAGGGTTTCGAGAATGGACTGTGGAGGTGATGGAGGCTGGGGTGGAGGTCCATAATGTTGCTTAAATAGGGTGTAAACCCTAAGGATTAGGGTTTCCTCCTGATGGACCTACGCGTCGAGTCCATTCCTGACTCATCGAGTAGTCCACTTAAACCCCACGGTCCAGCTCGCATCTACTCGACGAGTTAGGGCTACCAACTCGTCGAGTAGCCCTTATAAAATGAACATTTAGAGAATTACTTTCGTATCAGTAATGGGGCGTTACACTAAGCTTTGTGCTTACGGTTTACAGTTTTGGTTTCAGGTATCATCGATTTGGAAATGAAGAGCTCGGGTTGATCGCAGTGCAAACACCTATGATTTCCGCAATGAATGATTTTGGGATAAAATCTGATGAACGATTTACTTAACGATGATCTGGAATGTTTGAAATAAATGGTATCAATGTTTTAGTTATATTAAAAATGAAATTTTTGCCCTTGATTTTTGGGTCGTTACACAGATACTGAGATTTGAAGATGAAGAACAGAAAAGCAAAGCATCCTCACATCCTTTCTGGAGAATACAATGTAAATTGACTTTACTACACTCAATGCTGACTTTACAACTCCTAAAGCACAATGGTATGATATACATGCCATGTCATATTTATTACCTGTGAAACCGGTAACCGATACCCTTTTTAACAGGTCAAAAGAGATTTTATGCCTCTAGAATGCCAAAAAATAACATCAAGGACCTTTTAAACCAAAAATGAAAAGGTCTTTGGGCTACAGTGACATTAACCCTAAGATTTATTATGCAAACATAATTATGGTCATAATTTATGTTCTCCAGCACAGCTAAATTCAATTACTTCAATCACTTATCTAAGATTGGGTCGATCCTAGCTCTAGCAATTCAATATTCACTAAATCACTAGGTGTCAAGTTCATGTAATTTAATAATCACTAAGCTACATAGAACATGAATTCAAGCAACTAAACAACCAAATATTAGCATGCTAGGTATTAACAATCAAACACAAGCACAATACCAACAAGTGAAATCCATAATTAATTAAACTAATCCATAAGTTGAAGCTTCATCTAGCTAAACAGGAGTAGCTAAATTTAGCTACACATAGTAGAAATCAAACACAAAAACTCAATAGAGATAAATCTACACATGATCAAACCGAATAAATTGATGTTTTCGTCTAGATCTCTTCAAATCTTGAGCTCCAATCATTTCCTCCTCTTCTAAGGGTTTTCCAGATGTTATTTTTCCTAATGCTTCTCCAGAAAGTCACCTCCCAGTCTCCCAATTCGTCATAATGTTCTGATATATATACTTGCCTAAAATATGGCCACCACGACGTGGTAATGGCACCACGTCATGGTCCTCGTGTTTATCACATATTCTCCAAGCCAACGTCAAAAATCACGAAGATTCCATTCACCATGTCGTGGTGGTTGGAAATCCGACTTTTCTCAAAACACGAAAGTCGTCCGAAATTGTGTCTAGTTTTCATATCATTTTGAATCACCTTAATCGGAGTTACGAGTCATGCGATATGGTCAAAATACTGACGAGGGGTCAAGCTGTCCAACAACATCTTTCTTGTGTCTTCTTCTTGCCTAAGCTCGCATTTTCCTGCTTCCAGCTTCCATGTTGCTTCCAAGCATGTCTTTTATGCTACATAACAAATATTAAACATAATAAGTACCTTTTGTTCTATAATAAGCATAATTATAGCTAAAAGTAGATATAATGTAAAATATATATATATATATATATATATATATATATATATATATATATATATATATATATATATATATGCACATATCAATGGACCCCATGTTGAACAAAGCAATAATAAGAATAGCATAAATAGTGGCCGGCTTAACCACTAGGCCAAATGTTTCACCACAATCCACACCTATTTTTTGGAGGTTTGTCATCCCTTACTCGAAATGAATCAACCTTGGGTATAACTCACTAGGTAAATTCATTGCCTAACTTATTTAGATATGTGCTCAGATTAATGACCCTAACTTGGGTTAAGGATTAGCTTGGACTTTTAGAAGGCCATATATTATGTGGTGAACTTAAATCTTGTTTTGACATGTTTATTGTTAACAACATCCCTAGTTTTCCAACATGATTTAAGTTTACTATTTTGGGTCCATAATGTTTTTTCCACAAAACATAAACTTTGGATTTTTAGAAATTTTCACAAATGATTTTCTTAAGTATGATTTCAACTAGACCCTGAGGGGTGTTACAGAGGTAATTCTAGGATTTGAGGGGAGTAGTGATGAATATCAGTTTAAACTTAAAGTCAAGCATTCTTCACTTTATTTCCATTTTATTTTGGGTTTAAACAACTTTCTTGCAGTGTGTAAGCAAGCTGCTTGTTAACAGTAAACCTTGGTTTGTTTGTTAACAATAAACCTTCGTTTTGGTTGATCGGTTCTACTGTATTGAATTATATCTTAGTTATGCCATGTTAGCATGAACTACATCTGTGATAGGGTTCCTTTACCACAATCCTCCAAACAGAGTTCTTCCCCATCATTATTACTTAAAAACAATAAACATATCTATTAACAGTTTTGGAAAACAACTTGTTTAAGAGCTTCAGACAAAGATAACCTCAAATATATATATAAGACGTTTAAAGAACAATTACAAACAAGTAACAAAACTCTATCAAGGATCATTGTTAGCATAATTAAATGTTGGGCTCTTTTTGTGTGGGACTTTTAATTAACATTTTAGTTAGGTTAACCTTATATAGTTTTTCTATAGGGAAATCTACTATAAAGTCCCCACATTTTAACATCATATTCAGTTAAGTTCTTATATTTTTGTTTATGATTAACTTTCGAATACCGACAATTGTATTCAATTTGACCATTTTTACCCGGTTAATAGGCCATTCACTTTTAAAATTTACTTTTGGTCTACATTTTAAGTTTTATTACAAATTTGGTCCAAAATTTTACACTTTTTGCATAGATTTCAAAATTTTGTTATAAATTCATCCTAAATTTAGTTTTTTTTACATATATATATTTTTTTCAAAATTTTGTTACGAATATGTTATTTTTGCTTTATAAAACCATATTTATACAAATATATATATATATATATATATATATATATATATATATATATATAACTTTATATTTTCTATATAAAAACATTTTTGTTAAAAAAAGGTTTTTAAATGTGAAAAATATGTTAAAATATTAAAAAAATAGTTTTTTTTTTCCAAAATGTGTTTGAATTACATAGGTGCACAAAAAAAATAATTTTTCAAAAAATCAAGATATTTACCCGATTAAAAATAGTTTTTTCAAAAAAATTTATCAATTTTTTTTGTTATACAATTATTTATACTCTTTATAAAGTTACTAAGTTAAAACCCGTGGAACCCATGGGTGATAATTTTAAATAGAATTAAAAAATTGATTATATAATAAAGTAATATATTATTAATTTAGAAAAACTTATGCATTGTAATTTTGTATTTTTTTAATAACTTTGTTATTTGTAAGTATTTAATTACACATGTAAATACATCTATTTTATAAAAGGCATGAGTTTGTATAATGCAACATAATATCACTTAGTAGACAAACGCATGGGTTGTAAAAAAGGCTTTATTCTTATTAAACCCTTACTTTTGGTGTATGATTCTTATTGAACATATATGGGTTGTAAAATCGACCACAAGGGAGCGCGTGGGAAAGAAAAAAAGTTTGTTGGCTAAAACGTCATTTTTCCTATTGTAACTTACCATCCCAATAAATCTTTAACTCCACTGTCTCCATCTTTTTTCTTTCATTATAAGATACCTCTTCCATTTATTTCTTTTTAATATTGATTTTACAAAAAGAAGAATTTCCTTTATAAAATGGCACCATATACTTGTGGATTATTGGTAAATTAAAGATCAGCAACTTTTGCTCATAATTTATAAGTAATCAATATATTAAATGACTATATCTCTAGATTATTGTAAGTGTTTTTATTGCCTTTCTTACCGAATATATAATAAAGATACAAGGGTTTCTCTTATATAAGTTCAGAAATCGACATTATTATAATTATAATATTTATATAAATAATGGCCCGTAGTATATACAAAACTAAAAGCATGCTGAGTACTTACTATTCGACTACAATTAAAAAACCAACTTGATTATTACCAATATTGTCAGTATCGTCCATTATTAATTAAAAAATATTCAAATATAATGATATAGTTACATTTAAGTTCCAAACCCACTTGTGCTTTTAATATTTTTTTTGTGTTTTCAAATCAGCACATATAATATAACCATCTGCAAAACTAAAAGAAACATTGTCTTCGTAAAAAAAAAGTACTCATTCAAAACATCTCTTAGAAAAAAAATAATAAGAAAGTTTAACTTACAAAAAAATAAATTATTTGTGTGAACGGCATATAATAAATATGGTACAAAAAATTGACGTCTTTCTAACTTGAGTCATGAACTTTCATCTAAGCATCTATGAGAACCAATTAAAGAGAGTAGCAGCAAATCTTAACTTGCATAAAACTTGAAAGAAGAAGCAACAGGACATATATATGCTGAAAATACCCTCCAGCAAGATTGAGACGGATCCAAGGGAAATCACGGTTAAAAATAAAAATACTATTGATAATTTAAAATTGTAATAACCAATCAAAGTTTTGTAAAAATTTATTAATTTATAAAGACTTTCATTTGTAAGTTTATTATAAAGTTTATTATATTTGTCATAAATAACTAATATTATATTACTAACTTTCTCTTTATTTAGGAATTTTGAAAATACTCCTACTAATTACCATTAGCTATAAAATGTCTAGATTCATATAAAAGATAATTAGAAACTTATTTATGAAATGTAATATGGTGGAACCAAGAATGGAAAAACATACGGTCATCTAAGTTTATTCGTTAACCAACAATATTTGTTGTGGGATCTAATATTTGTTAAAATTTGTGATTTCATTGATATTATTAGTTGTCTGTTTATTTCGTTGATATAACTCCTAAATCTTCACCCATTTGAATTATTCTTATTCCTAGGTATAAATTAGGAAAACAGGAAATAAGTAATTTATGTATGTACTTCTATGTTCTGTGACTCCTAGCTATTTGTGATCCCATATTTCTTAATCTCATATATATGACCAAGCTTTAACAAAAAAGAAATGAATTTACTGTAAAGAACCTTTTGCAAACGACAATGCCTTAAAAAATACTGTTGAAAGTATAATGCTATAATATAAAACAAATTAATTTCTTAACGTTGGTAGGGGATTTCCTAAAGTTCATTACTATTGATGGCAGACTGTAAACAAATTCATTTCGATCTCTAGCGGATTTCCTAAAATCCAAGACTTACTATTAGGTGTTGTTTTGTCATGGTTTTAATTGCCCTCCCATAAGCTTGCTAGTTGCTAACATCTTTGGGGTTTTATTCGAAGTTCATTGCAAAATTCTAGTGGGTTTACCAAAATTGTTTGCTATAATGGCATATTCTCATGAAGGTTCTAGTTCTGGTGCTATTTTGGTACTCTTTTTAAAGAGATTGCCAAAATTCATTTCCATTTCGGAAGTTTATTGCTATAATGTGTAGGGACGAAGAATTGTAATTATTATACCATAGATAGATTCTAATTTAATAAATGATAACAAATGTTTTTCTCTGTGAGCTTATCAGCATTCAAATCCTTACAGGTGACATCTCCCACCTGATAACCAAAACCAAGAACCGGTGAAAAATGTTCAAGAACATAGATTAACAATAGATTTTTACTACCATTCAGCTGCAATCCTCTACTACTTTTATACAATATAGAGCTACAACATTTAAGCAAGTAGACCTTGTTCCATTAAACCAAGCCCATTTCATAGTAGTTGTTTAAAGTTAAACCAAAAACCATAAAAATAAATATGTGATAATGTTATAGTTAAAAATAAAATAACATGGTCAATATGATGAACAAAAACTTTTTTTTGCTATTACATGCAATTTGTGTTTTTTTACTTAGGGGGACGTTCAAAGAATTAGTTCAAAGAGAAATTGCCTAAATGCTCCACTAACTGTAGAAGCAATGGGTGCAATACGGCTGAAAAACGCTACTCCAGACCTCCTAGATCATTCATTGATTAGGCATAAATTTCATGGCTGCAACCTACTTTGAAGAAATCAATTAATAGAGATGTTCAAATGAATTTTGTTGTTATAGGCTGTTTAAGTATATGATAACAGTTATGAAAACTAAGGGTATTCTGGTCAAAATAATACCAATCAAAAGCCTTACATACATAAAAATGAGATTAAGGGAGACATTAAGTGACATAAACAGAACATGAACACAAAATACTTTTAGCATGATAATTTGCATACTCATCATATTCCTAATCAAGTAAATTATGATTAGCGGATACAACAGTAGAAGGTCACTATTCATATCCCTCCCTAGTAATCTGTAGGTAACTCCTGGATAACATAATCTGGAAAAGGCATCATATCTAGTTTCATGTCAAATCATATTATAATAGAACCATTTCAATGTTCACTTCGAAGTTATTATGATTAACTATTTGAAACTCGGACCATTTAAGTAACATTACATACATAAAAATAAAATTAACATAAAATTAACAAAAACCACATTTTGATTAAAATAATACATACCAATGAAAGAACTAAGTTGAAACTATGGTATTTGTGAAACGGAAGTCAACGGAGAACAAATGAAATTGTGAAAAAGATATACATTGATTATGGAAGATGCCTGAAAATGACAAATTCTAACAACAAATAGAGAACCCACAAGTTTCAAGCAATGAAATCGTTGAAACTTTCATAACTTACTAAAACTCAATCTACAATAATGTTGAATATTAAAGAAAATAATATTGCCTAGAAAATCCAGAGAGAAATGGAAGAAATGAGATAGTGAAAATGATGGATAAGATGAAGTGAAATTAAAATGGTACCTGCTTTATATTCCTGTCAGAGACCGATCTGAAACATGGTGGTGTATAATCGAAATATCAATTTTACCCATTCGACTGATCATCTAATGTACTGTTTTATTAAAAAACATTAAAAGTCAGTGTAACAAACTTTTGACTTTCTTACCTTGAGCACATATTGTAGAAGTGTTGACTACACTCTTCACAAGCTAAAAACTTATGTATAAAATCGAAAATTGACGTAAATGCCATTTGACTTTCTTCATTTTCAACTCTCACGGATAGTGAATGTAGCAAAACCCATAAACCACAGCTGCAATTAAATAAAAAAATAGGTTTTTACAAAATATAAAATTATAAGATTGATAATAATATATTATATAACTGAATCCCCTTGTACCATTTTTGCTACCACGACAAAACATCTGTACATATAATAGCCAAAACCAGGATTTTCAAAAGTATTAATTTTGGTATCTCTTTTATAAAAAATTGAAAAAAGAAAATATAAAATTTACCCAATATCCACGTGGGACTTCTTTTCCACATATCTCAAATTTAGTAAGACCACCATGTTAAGTGTTGTTTTTTTTCAAATGGTGACAAAATATTTGAAGGGTATAAATCGTCAAAATTCACAAGTATATCAGCACTTCCTCGTCGACACCTACAATGTTTAAAATTATAAACTAAGTAAATAGAAAAAAGAGTAAATTACACGAATGGTCCCTATGGTTTGGGATAATTTGCGCGTGTAACATCCGGATTCCCGGGTATCTTAAATTATGTATTTTATTGAGTTTTGGAGAGAGACTCGGCGAGTAGGCGCTCAGACTCGCCGAGTAGAGTCGCGAATCTCCATCCGGGTTAATGACCGGACTCGGCGAGTCCATACGTGGACTCGGCGAGTCCACGTTGTTTAATGAAACCCTAATTTCTTGGGTTTGGGACCTATTTAAAGGCCCTTATGGCCTTCAATGGCGGCCACCAGACCATAGAGAGAAACCCTAGAGTGCTTGAGCGTTTTGAGAGAGAAAGGAAACCATTCTTGACCTTGGAAGTGTTGTTTAGCAAGAAGAAGGAGGTACTAGCCAAGAGGAAGCATAGGAGGTTGCTATTCTGTGGATTTGGAGCTAAGATCTTCACATTTGAGGTAGTAATTCGACTCTCCTTCTGTTCTTATGATGATCATATGGATTTAGGGTTTCTTAGACCCTTTGTTGGTTAGATTTGATGTCTAAATAGCCCCTTCTGGTGATAAGGCTTTGGATCTGGATCCATAGAGGTCCAGAGAGCCTTATTCATCAAGCTTTATGAAGAACAATAGAGGTCATGGCCTTGGGTTAAGGTATTTGGGGCTAAATCATCATATATGGTCATATAAATGTTGCTTGTGCATCAAGATCGAGACTTTACGTGATTATAGTGGTTGGGAAGGCCAGATCTATGGATTAGAGGAACAAATCTGACCTCAGGAGGTCATTTGAGTTGGTGCATGACATGAACTCGCCGAGTCCAAGGGCAGACTCGGCGAGTAGGGTTAGGGTTTCCCGTGAATCACTCAGTGAGTGACTTGCCGAGTTGGGGGAATGACTCAGTGAGTCAGAGGGGGAATAGAGGACTCGAGTTCACGACTGAACTCGCCGAGTCACATTTGTGCACTCGGCGAGTCGGGTCAAAAGTTTGACTGTTGATTTTTATTGACTTTTAGGGTTTGGTCAACTTTAGGGTCTTTGAGCTATGAGAGGGGTAAAATAGTCTTTTACCCTTCTGAGAGTACTAAGAGGAGGAATAGTCTAGCCTTGAGAGATGTATTGATTCAGAGTGTTTATTTCATATGATTAGGCGGAGGCTAGACCCGACTTTACAGAGTTCAAGCTTTACCGAGTTACCCGAGGTGAGTCTTCTCACTATACTTTACCTAGAGTGGTAATTAGAGCTATGAGACAGAGTATTGTGTATGCTTTTGCATGATGTGATTTCTATGTGTTATATGCTATGTATGTTACAGAGTTTTTAGAGTTAGGACCGGAAGGTCCACAGAGTTAGGGTCAGAGGACCCATAGAGTTAGGGCCAGAGGGCCCACAAAGTTATGGGACTGGGGGGTCCCACAGAGACACTTTGACCAGAGTGTCAAACAGAGTTATAGCCTCGAGTGGCTAATATGTGTTATGTGTGGTATTTTGGGGAACTCACTAAGCATTTATGCTTACAGTGTTGTGTTATGTGTCTCAGGTACCAGCGGGGATCGCGGGAAGGCGCCGGCTTGATCAGTACACACGCGGGGAGATTTTATTATGATCTTGGGATATGATGTTATGTGATACAATGGTGTTTTTATAACGATTATGAATGAAAACGTGTTTTATAAAATGTGAAAAATTGTTTTGAAAATTTGGGCGTTACAGCGCGCTTGGTCCCTAACTAATTTTTTTAACTCGGAAGGTCCCTACTGTTTGTTTTATTATGCTCTTGGTCCCTACTGTTTGTTTTTGTTACTCGCTTGGTCCATATCTTACCTAAAAAGAATATTATTTAAATAGAGAAAAATGGTGGGGTAGTTAAAGTGAGGTGAGGGGGTGGGGTTGGGGTGTGTTTATTTAAATAAATTAAAAAATCAAGGGAAAAATAGTCTTTTTAGGTAAGACAGGGACCAAGCGCGTAACAAAAACAAACAGTAGGGACCTTCCGAGTTAAAAAAATAAGTTAGGGGTCAAACGTGCAAATTACCCTAAACCATAGGGACCATTCGTGTAATTTACTCTACAAAAAAATGAAACAAAGAAAAGTGGGTTATTTAAAATATGAACCTCTTTGAAGGGTGATAAGCTGTCATTAATTGCATGAATTTTATAAGAGTAGCTCGAGTATTTGGTTTAATCGTCTTGTTTTCAAGAATAATGTCAAAAGCAAGAGAGGTAGCCTCTCCAACATCATAAACAACACGTGCAATCTATAAAAAAAATAAGTAATTCTAAGCTTTAATATTACAAATATAATAAAAAATAAAAATCTTATTTTTATAGAAAAATGAAGAATTGATTCAAACCTGTCCAGGGTCTGAGAAGTTTGATTAAAGAAGCTCATCATTTTCATACTTTTCATCTTCCAATTTATATGAACTACGTAAAAAAGTAAAACATGTACTTAAAATTAAAAACTCATTAACATTGTATACACAAAACAATATAGCTTCTTAACGCTTGTATACCTTCCTAATTGTGTATTAATCCATTTGAGTAAACGATCAGAAGTTCTTCCATCTTCAATAGAAACAATTTTACTTTTTCATCTTTCCCATTCCAGCTACCACCCACAAATTTAGAAGGTGGGCCCCATAATAGTGAAGGGTAGTGACTAATAGAGAATTATCGCATAGATTAGTGTTTATCTGTGCTGCCAAACACGGATAAAAAAGGAATTTGTTGCTAATCCATATAATAATTAAGTGACTTAATGAAAATATTAAGAATGAACAAGTGTAACCTTACCTTATTGGCACAATCTACTCGTGTCATTAATATAATCCCTGGATGAACAACATTGGCTCCATTGAAAAGCCTAGCAACCTTTTCATATTGGGGCTGTGAAATTAAAGCTAAAAGATTAAGCAATGCGTCAGAAATATTAAGATTGTGAAGAAAACATATAAGTACCTTATAATTTCTGCAAGCTGGACACCTGCAAAGAGTAATAACAGAAAGAAATTAGGGCTATAAATGGATAACATTTTTTCAAAACACCCCGGTGGAAGATATAGATTGACTCCAGGGGACAAATTGTTTTCATGAAAGGTATAAATTCAAGAAATTTCTAGGTATAAATAGACCAAGTGTACTATGGGTATGGAGGAGAAGAAGTGAATCCTTTTGTAACTAAAAAAATAGAATCTTTATAGCCATTAAACTTTAGATATTTCCTTTTAAGGTTTAGAAATCCTTCAATTTTCTTCTATGGCATGACTGGTCATTTCTGTTCTTAATTTCTTTTCCAGCAACAACATCCTGGTAGGACCTGATTGCTCCATCCTTTCCAAATCGAGGTAATTTGTGGATTTTAGGTAAAAACACTCTACTTTACTCCAGATTGATATGATGAATTCCAGATTTTATTTAGAGAAAAATCACTGGATGAAACAATTGTCCCATAAATTTGTAACGGTATCCATTTGGAATAACAGAGGTTTTGAAATTTTATATTTATGTTTCCAAATACGGAAATCATGAAAAGAAGAAGCAGAGTAGAGCATAACTTCACGTAAAGGAAATCAAAAAACTGACAGCAGAAAATTCCTCAAAAAATAGGGTCAAAAAATAAAAAGAATGTAAGTGATAAAACGTACATCCACGTGCGATGGTATACATTTGAGAGTTCGATTAAACTTGAAGGCCTATAAGAAAACGCAACAGAGGGTCAGGGTTGGTAATCAGGAAGAAGAAAGATGAAGAACATTGGGTGGCTAAACGGAGAAAGTAATTTCTAGGGTTTACGGTTTGATCCAACTTAGAGAGAGATGAATAAATTGAAACCTTAGATCATGAAAAAAAAGGACTGAGGTGATTCAACCGAAGCAGAAAACAAAAGAATATGAGAGCGTTCCGATTTAAACATTACAATGTTTAAGAACTAAAAACAAAAAATGAAATAGAAATCAATAAATTGGAAGCGATGTTAAAGTCTCAAGAGTATTTGGATTATCAGTGGAGATTTGGAGTGTAGAAATATACAGGGGAATGGATGATAATGAAGTAACTCAAACACCATGTTATGGATGAACAGGAAGGTATTCTCCGATTGTTTCTTTTGGGAGTTCTGGTTGCTTCAAACAACGACATGGGGGAGGCGAGCCCTAACCTGAAAAGCGAGACATGCAGCAATAGAAGAAGTAGCGGAACCTGTTGATTGCGGAAACAAAAAAGGCGTTGAATCAGCTCACAGCAGTCCAAGATAACCCTTCACATCAAAACATACCTGAAAGAGAGAGGCGAGAGAGAGAGAGAAGAAAACAAAAAACCAAAATTGAAGCTTACTTGTACATTCATTTGTTGTCGAAGAATAAGGATGCAAAGAAAAAGAGAAGAAAGAGAAGAGAGATAAACCAGATGAAAAGGTGGAGGCGGTGGAGCTTGGTGGTGGTCGATTCAATATTGTAAAGCCTAAATCCAGAGAAAGTTTGTGAGGATTAGGGTTTAGATCAACAGATATGGTGTGATCTTCCTGATTTAATGGGATTATGCTTGATGATCGGTTAAAGATTATATGATTTGTTGATATTATGAGATTGATTGCAATGAGAATTTGAAGAATACACCGAGTTCTACAACATTTGAGCGGAATGACTACATAAAGGGCAAAATAGGAATTTCACATAGATGAAATGAGCGGGAAAAGCAAAGACGGAGGGACTAAGGAGGTGTCATGTGTCATCTAATGTACTGTTTTATTAGAAGAGAAGATTTTAATAACAATGTTTAGTAATAAATCTTTGATTTTTTGAAATTTGGGTAGAAAGTGTAAATTTTGGAGTAACTTTCAAATAAAATTTAATATTTAGGACAGAAATATAAATTTTGGAAGTAGATAACATGTTAACCGCATAAAAGGGGAATAAAAAATATGAAAATGAATACAAGTGCGAGGATTTAATTGAATATGATGTCATAATATATAAACTTTATATTAGATTTTTTTTTTTTGTCTATCTATAAGCGCTTTATTTTCCTTTTCTTTGTAATTAATTTTTAAGGTCAATAATAAAACCCTACTCGTTTTCTCTAGATTACTATCAATTTACAAGAACGATTACGATGACATGATGTATACAAGTTCATGTACAAAACCCTAAAACGAACAAGAACACCCTCTGAAGATATTCTGTTCTGTGAAGACGATATGTGAATAATGACGACTTATAGCTCTGTTCATGAACTTATAAACCCTCTCCAGCTGAGAGTTTACTCGGAGTTCAAAGCTTCAGCTGCTTGTCACTTTCTCCCCTCCTATCTTCGGCCTTATTCACTTTCTACCCAATGTCAAAGCCCATATGCGTCCTATCCAGAGAATCAGCCCACTCAGCACATGTAGCCCAATACGCTTTACAACACAACCAAAAGCTCTCTGCAACCAAAACAAATTAATTTAGTTTAATTTAAATGTAACAAACTTTACAAAGTTAAGATTTAATATTTTGAGATACTTTTCACTTAACAAACCTTTACATACGTTCAGACTTCAGAATATAGAATATTTAGCTTACAGCTGTCCAGAATATAGAATACTTTAGAATTCTTTTCCTTTAGTGGGTCTCCGAATATGATGGATACAAATACTTTCTGGTTAAAAGTCTCTCTTTCTATTCCCACTGTCCTTTAAAGCACTTGATCACCCATCTACCCTCCAACAGTTTCACACCACACATGAAAGTCTCACCTGTGTACATATCACAAAAATGAAATTCCCAACTTAGTTTACGCTTTCAAAGTATGAAAGAACAGATATTTTCGAACTGTATTCACATATTTTTTCTATTTTTAGATAATTAAGTTCCTTTTGTCAAACGAAGTTACCAGTTTTGTTACAGAACCCTAATCACAAAACACCCCTAATGTGTGACAAACCACCTGTCATTTTCTAACCCCAGTGATAGCAGTAATCAATGGATCCACAGCAGAACCAGTTACTTACATTACATATATGGATGGGATACAATTATACAAATACCTAACCTAATTAGATAGGAGCTGATATCTGATTTTGCATAAAACGTATGATATAATTCAATAAATTTCTGATTACTCAAATTATATTGTACAATTAAGCATACCTTTTCTACTGCCACACCCTTATTGTCAAAGATGAGGAGTCGAAACTTGTCTCGGGCAGATCGCTAAGCTTCGGGCATGACCAAATATCAAGACGTTTAAGGAATGGGAGGTGTTTTAAGACCTCTGAAAGTGATTCCACATCCATAAAACCATCGAGTGATAGAGAAGTTAGAGATGATGGAAGAATAAAGGTTGATGAAGAAGTAGTAGTGGCATTCCTCGCTTTTTTTGCCACTGCAAATGAATCCACTTCTGAATTTTCTCCATACAAGTGTAGTTCAACTAATGAGGTTGGAAAATTCTGAAATCCCCACTCTGACATAGGCTTTTTTAAACCTCCAATCGTTAGTTTGCTTAAATTAAGAGGCCATGACCCAGAAGGAAATGAGTAGTCCATATTTGGACAATCATTTATACACAATTCTTTCAACGAGGAGTCGAGCTCGTGTAAGGTCAAAGATGTCATTGAACGACACCAACCTATCACCAACTTCTCAACAGTTTTTGGACAGGTGTAACTCTCTAGTGAGTTACAGTTGAGAAATATCACTTCTTTAAGAGATCGCATGCTAATCGCATTATTCACCTCTTTCTCTCCCAATGAAGCTAATTTTTTACAATTTAGTACCTCCAACTTGTGTACACTAACAGGTTCTCCCAAGTGTATCAGTTCATCACATTCAGCAACATATAGATCTTCAAGTGCCCCGAGATGCTTTAAATCTTCTCCATGTAGTTGAGTAAGTCCTTTCAGATTCAACATTTCCAATGAAACAAGTGATGAAGACACACCAACCATGCTTCTTAACACTGCTTCATAACATTCTTCTATACGTAAAAGCCGAAGTGAGGGTATCAACTCAATTGACACTTGAGCTAGTTTTGGACAACGTCTTATAGAAATCTCATGGAGACGAGGAAATGGTGTAGCAGTTCCATGGTTGTCACCACCACTAAGTAACCATCTTTGCCAACCTGGCATATCATCAAATTTCAAAACTTCAAGTGATGGAAATGCAATGTCAATTGACTCAAAACCCACAGTCTTCACCTCATTCATCCTTGTAACAAAAAGTTTTCGAAGTGACTTTAGATGTCCAAGTGGTGGTAAATGTGTACTTGTACAACCACAAAAAGTAAGCTCTGTTAAATGATCAAATGAGGAATCGCCAACCCAAGTAGGAAATTTTGTTCCCTTGTAGAACAAAATTTTCAGGTTTCTTAACTTGGGACAAGGCCTTAGCTCTTCAACTACTTTATACTCATTCATCTCATTCCGAGAACCATCAAACACATTACTCCATTTCATTTCCAAAACATCAAGACCCTCCTTTTGATGTAAGTTAGCGTCCTTTGCTTGTTTTGGATCTATCACTTTGTCCAACCCCATAATGGAAAGTTCACCTTGAAGATCTGATAGGCTCTTGAGCTCCGATATTTTGAACCCGTTTTCTCCTTCAATAATGACCGTGGGAAGAGTTTGTAAAGTCGTCAACCCACCGATCCCTAACGGCATCTTGTTCAGATTCGGAGTACCACTTATGTCAAGATGTCGCAGGTTTATTAAGTTTGCAAAACTTTCTGGCAATTCAGATAACTGATAACAGTTACGAAGCAACAAGGTCTGTAAATTATAAAGGTGACTCACTTGTTCCGGTAAACATGTGATTGCAGTATCAGAAAAATTGAGGTACCGCAGATGCTTGAGATTGCCAATGGATTCTGGTACCTTTGTGATTTCCTGATTAGCTGCACTTAGCACCCTTAAGAACTGTAGTTTAGGAAGTAATTCAGCAAGAAGATTGTCCAATAAGCCATAACCTTTCCCACCAAGTGATGGAATCAGTAAGAGAGTTTGTAAGCGTGTAGCTCCTTGTAATTCTTTAAGCCTTCTATATGATCCACATCTTGGACTTACAGAAAAGTGACGAAGCTTCTTGAAGGTTTCATTTGTGTTGGACATGTTCATCTCATCATCCAATCTAAAGTAAAACTCTTCTGCGACACTTGTTGCCAAGTCATTGATCAGGGTGTGCATTGTATATCCTAATTCACCAGTCGCTGAATGTTGAATAAAGGACTTTGACTTAAGCACTTGAAAATACTCATGACCCAAAAACTCCATTGATTTGCTGCCTTCTGATTGGGACAGATATCCATGTGCCATCCACATTAGGACTAATTCATTCTTGTTAAACACATAGTTCTTGGGAATTAAGGAGCAGTATGCAAATGATTGCTTCAAATGTGAAGGGAGATCATAGTAGCTTGATCTTAGAGATGCAAGAATCTCTCTTCCAATCTGCACATCCTTCATCTCAGTATTCAACAACATTTTCCACTCATTAACATCAATTTTTGTCCTCAATGACTTCCCAAACATTGTCAAAGCCAAAGGTAATCCACCACATTTCTTCACAAAACCTTCACCAAGCGATTTAAGTGTTGGCCTTTTGTCAAAGTTTTTTTCACCGAGCGCATGTTGAGCAAGTAAAGACAGAGCATCTTCATCTGACAAAACATTAAGATTGTAAGGTTCATCAGAGCCCATTATGCATGCAACCCAGGAATCACGGGTCGTAACTATAATTCTACTTCCAGGTGCCCCTACAAGAAGAGGGCTTAGGAGATGTTCCCACATCTTGTAGTCTTTGTTCCAAACATCGTCCAGAACAAGTAGGAACCTTTTCTTTAAAAGTTTATCTTTTAGGGCAACCTGAAGCATATCAAGATTAGAAAAGCTTTTGTCCTCCCCACCTACAACTACAAAAATAGCCTTGCTAATAGTGAATAGATCAAACTCTTCAGAAACATTGACCCATGCCCTGACTTCAAAGCGATCCTGCACTTTGTAGTCGTTGTACAAAACTTTTGCAAGAGTTGTTTTGCCAATCCCACCCATTCCAACTATCGACACTACGCTCACATTTTCATAACATGCTTCATTCCTCAACAACTTCACGAGCAGTGCCTCTTTATCCCCTTCCCGACCCATGATTTTGTACTCATCAATCAGTGAAGTTTGCTCCCAACGTCTCGTTGTTCTATTTGACCTTTCAACAATCACATTCAACCCCAGATTATTTCTCGCCTCAAGAAGATTATTTAGTTTGGTGCCTATCTCATCAAGCCTAGAACTCATCTGACGACCGTACATAAAGCTTCGATGAGTGAAATTAGTATAAGTTGGGATGAACTTCAGTACCTTACTGGTGCTGACATAAGATTCTTGATTCAACTCGCGTCGTATGGCTTCGGTGGCCAAATCATCGAGTACATCGTCTATGTCGTAAGCCAAATCCTGGAGATTGTTCACCCACAATTGAACAGCTCTCTCTCTTATCTGTTTCTGGCCTGCATCAGCAAGCATAGCTTGGATCAGCAGCAATGACCTCTTCCATTTCTTCAGCTGAGAATCGATTCGTACGGATCGAGCCAGCCTCCTCAACTCACTAGAGGCGAGTTTCTCAAACACCTTAGTTAAGAACGCGCTAACAACGATTTCAGCCATTGGAATTTAGAAAACTAATCCTTTTTTTGTTGAGGGTTTTGATATCGAAAGTTTGACGAATGCAGAGTATTTAAAGGAATGACCTGCCTTTTCGTCTTATACCGTAACTTCATTTTTTTCTTTTTTTTTTAACATTTGACCATTTAACTTGTTAATTATGTTCACATATTATCATTGTCACTTGCTATATAGCAGATGACAATGGTAATATGTGAACATATATAACAAGTTAAATGATCAAATATATAAAAAAAAGAAAGTTGTGTAAATGTGAACAATTTTTTTTTTACAAATTTCTTAAGTTTTTTTTAGAATTTCTTACAATATTTTTATGATATTTTTTCACATTTTTTTTATAAATTTCTTAATTTTTTTTTATAATTTCTTACAACATTTTTATGATATATTTTTTTCTTATAGGTTTTTCTAATACAATGTTTTAAACTTTGCTTATAATTTTTTTTTCAACTTTTTTTATACTTTCATATAATTTTACTACAAGTGCTTTTAAACCAAATATTTTATAAATGTTTTAAAATTCTCTTACAAGCTTTTTACTTGTTTTTGTTTTTTTTTGTTTTTGTTTTTGTTTTTGTTTTGTTTTGTTTTGCTTTGGTTTTTTTTTTTTAATACAATTTTTCTATAACTTTCATATATTTATTTCTAAACTTTTTTTACAATATTTTTAAAGTGTTTTACAGATTTTGTATGACAATTAAATATTTTTTATAACATTTTAAAATACTTTCGTTAAATATTAGTTTAAAACGTTGTATTAAAAAAATTAAAAGTTTATAAACTTCTAAGTAAAAAGCATTAAAAACTTGGAATAATTTTAAAACATTTACATTATATTGATTTTTTTGTTTTTTTTATTTGGTACGTAATATTTTTTTTTTACTATTTTTTAAAAGACCCTCCATACTTATTGTTACATATTTAATTTATTTAATTTTATTGTTAGATGTTATTTACTTTAAAAATATTGTATATGCTTCAAAACAAAAGAAAAAAATATATAAGAGGCTATATAAAACATTTCACAAAACAAAAACATATTTACTAATTAAAAAGTAAAGTTTAAAATTGATAAATATTTAATTAATATTTAGGAAATTATGGATATTTTAAAAATAATGTTTGAAAAAAATAATACAAACAAATATGAAAAATTAAATCGCTATTAAAAGTGGGGAAAATGACTTATTAGGGTAATTAACTTTTCGTTTTGTTCACATTTAGGCAACTTTCTTTTTTTTGTACACATTTAACCATTTAACTTGTTAATTTGTTCACATATTACCATTGTCACCTGCTATAGCCAGTGACAATGACAATATGTGAACACATATAACAAATTAAATGCTCAAATGTGTACAAAAATAAAGAAGTTGCCTAAATATAAACAAAGCGACAAAGATGGTTACCTTTGTAAGTCATTTTCCCAAGGAAAAATGAAAGCGTGTACAACTGTCACGCCACCGGTCCGTGAGGTTTCCAAAAGAGTAATTCTACAGAGACCCAATTGCTTTGAGTATTTCCTATGTGAGGGTAACATTATTTATGTATGGAGCGTTTATATTTAGACAAAAACTGCACAAATGGTCCCTGTGGTTAGCTGAAAATTGCCACTTTGGTCCAAAAAGGTTTGGACTAGCACCAGAAGTCCAAACTTTTCATTTTGTTGCGAGTTTGGTCCAATTTGATTTGAACTTTTTTATAATGACAATTTTGCCCTTGTTTTTTTGCTTTTTCAGTTTTATTTATTTATTTAGATATTTTTCTTATTAAAAGAAAAATAAAAATAAATTAAAAAAGAAAAAACCCTCTCTCTCTCTCTCAATACCTTAAAAAAACTGTCCACCCCCATTATCTTCTGCTTCAACCATTAGTTATTGCAACTTGGATGAATGTGTGGGAAAAATCAAAAGAAAAGAAATCAGACAACAAGTGCCTTGGTTGCAGTCACCCGCATCCATTTTTTGTTCTTTGGAATCGAAGAACACAAAACCCATAACCCTATCTCTTTATCTCACAAAACCCTCTCCATCTTCATGATTTTCAGAAAACGAAAATACCACCACCACCACAAGCTTCTGGCGACTGGTTCTTGTAGAGAGTTCTGACCACCAGCATTTATTGCCTGCTGGATCAATATCGCATCTCCTTTTGCATCATATGCGCCTTCTGGAACATCACTATCTCATCGTTCCCAACCGACCGCCACAAACCCTAGTAGCGATGGATCTAAAAACCCTAGTTTCAGCGGCGGCTTGTGGTTCCAGGTACACAATGGTGGTGTTCTAGATCTACAAAAAGCAGATGTCTTGGTCGGAGAAATAAATAGAGGTGGTGTCGGTGGTTTCTTGTAGGCGAAGGGTGGCTGCAGCGATGAACAGATTAGGCGAAAAGAACATTCCGACAATGGTTGGTCAAGGTTACCAGAAAACAATGGTGAGAGAGATAGGTAGATCAAGAAGATCATGGATGTGGCGTCGTACCTCCCTCAACTGTCGGCTTTTTCTCTATTCTCTTAGTAAAAAATCAACAAACAGACCCAGATCTACTAGTACAACGAACATGATGTTTAAAATGTTAGCGACATATCGGAGAAGAAGAGACGACAACAGTGCTGTAACCCCAATATGTAGCTCATCTGATTTTGAAACCCTAAAATGAATACATCTTTGTTTGTTTCTTCGTCTTCTGATCTGTTTGATGGTTGGAGAGATGGCCGATGCTGTTTCCGGTGAAAATGATATGGTGGCCGGCGGTGTTATCCGACGAGAATGGCATGTAGGCGGCGATATAGTAATAGTGGGGAAGAAGAAAATGAGAGGGAGAGAGAGATTTATTTTTATTTTTATTTTCTTTTTTTTTTAAAAAAAAATTTGAAAATCAGAAACAAATAATAAAAAAGAGAAAATCATATTAAAAAAGCCAAAAATTCGTCATTTTGAAAAAAATCAAAACAGATTGGACCAAATAAGCAACAAAATAAAAACTTTGGACCTCTAGTGCTAGTCCAAACTTTTTTGGACCAAAGTGGCAATTTTGAACAAACCACAGGGACCATTTATGCAGTTTAGTCTTATATTTATGTGAATGAAAGATACATATATTAACATATTCGAAAATTGGTCAGGTTATTATGTAGATTTTTGCAAAAAACTTTAAGCCACTAGTCCTAAGGTTTTGAAAATCGGATGTTATTAACTTTAACTTTACACCAGTTATTTTTTTTTAATAATTTCTGAAAATTATGTATACCTCAAGGATATATATATATATATATATATATATATATATATATATATATATATATATATATATATATATATATAGGTTCATGTGAGACGGCTTAATTTTGTGAGACTGAGACTCAATCTTACCCACTTATTTAGTAGATAAAAAAACATTTTTAAAATGCAAAATAATTGAAAATTTTTGAATTTTTTTTTCAAATATTATTTTCGGAATTTTTATTTTCCAAAAAAAAATAAAAAAAATACCAAAAAGAATTAAAAAATACATTTTTTACATATTCTAGTAGAATATTAGAATATTCTACATATCTGACAAATCTAGTAGAATATTCTAACATTCTAAAAATCACATTAGAATATTTACAGTGTAATATTCTATTAGAATATTTCAAGTATTTTAAAAAAAACGGTAATTTTTTTTGTTTTTATTATATATATATATATATATATATATATATATATATATATATAGGTAATTAAATTTCTAAAAATAATAATTAAAAAAAGAATTTTTGGATTTTTTCTTTTATTTTGCATTTTAAAATTATTTTTAGATTTGGTCTCACGGTCTCACAAAATTAGCATGGTCTCAAATGAACCTGAACCTATATATATATATATATATATATATATATATATATATATATATATATATATATATATATATATATATATATATACAGAGAGAGAGAGAGAGAGAGAGAGAGAGAGAGAGAAAGAGAGTTAGGTTCAAATGTTTCTGACAATTATTGTGTGCTTGAAAGGACCAATGAGATTTTAGAAAAATACAAATCATTAAATTTAGGAATAAGGGTAGTTTGGTCATTTTATCTTTTTAAACCAAAAATAAATCTTGTATCTTTGGAAAATCATTAAATGAAATCTGCAATATTTTTATAAACCCTAGCTTCCTCCAAATCGTCGATACCTTTTTTTCCATCTTCAATTTCTCACTTCAGCAAATCAAGTGACTGTGCTCATATCCCCACCCAATTCACTAGTGTTTGTTCATCGTGGGTGTTTGTTCTTCAACAACCATCGTCCCTTCATTAGCATCCCCACAGAAGTTGACCTCGACCCCAAAAAAGTTTCAATCGCTGACACAAAAGCTCACCTGTCATCCTCTCAATCTCGTACGCAGCCTCTATTTCGGCCATCTGGTAAGTCGATTCAAAGGGTTGAAAAAAATATCATCTTTCTTTTACAATTTCTCTCCAGTTTAAAGCCTATGTTTTTGTGATTTTTGGGTTCTAATCGATTTTTTTTGAATTTAAATTATATATCTTAGCTCTATTCATATTCTGATTAGTAATGGTTCATTTAGATATGGGTTTTGCTGAGGAGCACGAGCTATTAACAAAGATTGGTATAAAGCCTAATATATATCAGTAGTTTTGTTAATTGTGCTAGAAAAACAAGAGGGGATGTGTCATCTTTTGTGTTAATTCTTTTAACAATAAGGTAATCACCTCTGGCTTCAATCCCTTTAACGATTAATGCATTGGTTATGTTCTCACTTTTAGTTTCGCACGCCAAGTGTTTGATGAATTGTCTGACCCAACCACCATTGCAAATAAATTGTTTTATGATCATATTTTATTGCCCTAATTATTATGTCAGAATTACAACTTGCTAATTTACTATGTTGTATGTATTCTGCCAAAATTTAAAATGTCATATATATATTCTGTCAGAATCAAATGGTAATTGCACTTTAGATTTAATGATTCATTTAGAATCTTTTTTGCCTATTATAGTGGATTAGTGTTTTTGTTAGATTTTGATGATTTTTTTTAGGTTTTGAAGAGTTTGTCATTCTTGTGGAGAAGAAAGAAAATATGGAGAACAAGAGTGTCTTATAGTAGAATGTATTCCTTCAGAATGTATAAAACGAATCTTATCAATATTATTCTATCAAAATGACTTAGTGTTTTTTGTTGGATTTTGATGTTTTTGATGCATTTGTGATAGGAATGGCATGAAGACCTTATAGGAATGATGTGAAGAATGAATCAAAGATTGATCACACTCACAATTTAAGAATGTTGTTGTTTTTTAAAAATTACACCTGTTATTCTTTCAGAATGTTGTCATTATTCAAGAATGTTCTTTTTGTATCACAATCATAGATGTAATTATTTGATATATTATTAGTTCAAGAATCGATTTTATATATTGTTTCATAATGTACTTATTCATGTTTTCTATTTATTTATGTATTCTTGGAGGATGTCATAAATTGTTATTCTAACAGAATGTCATTCTAACATAATAAAATAAGTTATAATCATTTATGATTACAAATTAAATTAGAATTGAAATTGAATTCATTTTTTTTAACAAAAATCAGCATTATCCCTTCAAATTCGGAAATTTCCTTTTTTAAATATAGTTAATTGTCTAAAATACCCTTTTAATTAAATTTGAGTGATATCAGGTATAGTTTGGAGGGTTCTATATATAAGCTTAGATACATAACAATCACATATTCCCTAAGATATATATATATATATATATATATATATATATATATATATATATATATATATATATATATATATACACACACACACACTTTATTTTTTTCGTTTTTTATTTTATTTTTCAACAATTTGATAACTTTTTTTTTACTTATTTGACATTTCGTTTTTTTTAATAGTTTTAGTTATTTATGGTTTTTCTAGTATTTTTATTTATTTAGATTCAAGTAATGAACTTGAATTCAATAAAGCATGTCATAACCATTTTTTCTTTAATTTTTCTTATTTGTGAATTGAATCGGTAATATTTTTTTAATTTTATGCTGTAAAAGTTTATGTTTTTTTTACTTAGATGCTCCACCAAATAACCGAAGTTGTTATTTTTATTTATTTAAAACAATAATTAGGTTAAAGTTTATATTGAATTATATGTTTTATATTAAATTATATTGAATCAAGAGTGATACGGCCAAAAGACCTAGTTACCACACCCTCTGACATTTGCGCAGATCCAACAATCCGCTTTCTATACAACCGATCCAGGAGACCAACTGATATTGCCATATTTATACATATTTTTAGGCAATATTTTAATATGTTTTGCTTAATATTTTAGTTATTTGCATAGATAAATGATACTTATAAGATTAAAATTTTATTTTGCCGCTAGAAGGAGCATTTTTGAAGAATAAGGACTAAAAGCGACAAGAGATTGAACTTTGGAGGCTTGGAGAATCAAAGAAAAAAGAAAACCACGAAAACAGCTGAAGCCACGTCGTGGACTTCTCTTACACGACGTGGCATGGAAAATTCTGGAAGATGAGTACACAAAAAGTCGAAATACTTGCCCGAAGAAAAGATACTAAATTTGGACAAGAAGATGGTACCCGTGGAGCTAAATAATGAGGCAAAAGTGGAAAATAAACTTAAGGAGAATAAAGGAATTAAAAGAAAGCTCGAAGAAGGTGATGCGAAGGGTAAGAAAGAAAATTATAAAAAGGCTTATCTTAGACATGTTCAAGCTTATAAAAGGAAATGGAAGGAGCAAAAGGTGCAATTGGTGATGGATACTCCGAGAAATTCGACGTGAGGTGGCTCGGAGTCCGACTCATGACTCCAATAAAAAGAAGCGTTTCTCGGAAGGCAACTCGAGCTTGGTTTGCGATTTCTTTTCATTTTTGCATTTAGTTTATTTTTTGCATTTTTAGTTTATTTTTAGGATAATTAATCATCTAGTCATCTTAATTACTTTAGAAATTGGTGAAAATCAAGTGTGGGGTCCTTAAAAATTGAGTGGTAAAATAAATTAAGGTTTTTATAATAAAAGGGACATTTTGTGTGTAAAACCTCGACAACACGTCGTGGGTCAAAAGCCCACTTCGTGGTGAAATCCATAAGCCCGATCATTCTAAGCCCATTTTTAAAGCCCACGACGTGGCCTTTAAAAAGTCACCCGGGGGGAGGGGGGGACCAGTGTAACGCCCTGTTCCGAATTGACTCCTAGTCTGATCTGTGGGACGAAGGTTGGTCATCATAGGGATTATGGCTCTTGAGAAGGTTAAATATAGGCCCATTTGGGTGCGGGCGATGTATTAGAAGAGACATGTGTGTTCGGTTCGTGTTTTGGAGCCTAGGGGTATTTTAGTAAAGTGTCAGTTCGGGCTTTTGTGGAAAATGGATTTTTGTTCGGAAGGTCTTAAGAAAAATATGAGTTAATAGAAGTGTAGGGCTTCTCGTTACCTTTCTGTTGATTTTAGGATCGCCGGAATCGGGCTTAGAACGAAGAAGTTATGGCCTTCAGAAGTTTCATGGTTTTCAGGCTTAGCCGAGTACACGGGGCGTACACAAAGTGTACGCGGGGCGTACTAGTGAAGAAGGCAGTATAAGGGGCGTACCATGGAGTACGCTGGGCGTACTAACCAGGATGGTCACGAAGGTTCTTTGGAGTACGATGGGCGTACCAGAATTACGCTGGGCGTACGCCAGTCAGATCAGAACCCTATTTTAGGGTCTTGGACCCTATTTAAGCTCCTTATCTCATAACCTAACCCTAATATCTTCAGCCTCCACCCCTCTAAACCCTAAAAATCAACCCTTAGCCCCCATTTGAGTGATTGTGGAGCTTCAAAGAGATTTTTGGTGTGCTTTGGTGCTAGAGGAGGAAGAAGGAACTTCTTGAAGAGTCATTGTTTGACTTGGAGCTTTTGGATCCAAGCTTTGTGCACCTAGATCTATCTTCTGGAGGTATAAAGTCTCAACCTTGACAACGTTTTCATGTATATCTAGCTAAGTGGTACATTGTTATGGTTTTGGTCCCTTTAAGGTGGTTCTTGTGAGTAGAAGTCACTCCAGAACCTTTGAGCCTCTTATTTGGTCCTTACTGAGGTTATGGAGTCATAAAGTTTGAATCTTGAGGGGTATAAACCTTCCATGCATGATTTGGTAGTCATTTGATGAAGTTTGGGACTTAGGGTTAAGATTTAGGCCCCATTAAGTTATGCTAAGTCATAAAGTTGGAAACTTTATGACTTAAGAAGTCCCTTGAAATCAGATCTGGAAGTTTAGACTGAGGTCTTAAGGTATTAAGAAGTTTTAAAACATTTTGGGAGTGATTTTGACCTTTTGGAATTCTTCTTTGGTGTTTGGGATTCATTAAGCCATGCAAAGGCTTAAAGCATTCGACTTTATGGATCAAGTCACTTATATTTAGCCATTTTGAGGTTTCGGACGTCTTGGCTTAATGGATTAAGAGCTAGGATTGAGAGTTGGTCAACAGGAGGAGTACGCTGGGCGTATATGATGGGTTTTGAGCATTCTAACACTCCTATGGTGTACATGCAATCCTAGAAACCTTGGATCTATGTTTGACTAAGATACATGCAAATAATTATTTTTCCAAGGTTCTTATCCTAACTAGCATGGCATGGGGTACTTGAATCAAATAAAGCTAGTAGAATTACTTACCTTGTAGTTGTAGTTGATTGCTTGGAGTTTTGAGAGCCTAGCACCAATAGTGTGGATGCCTCAAATGGAAGTCACAAATCACCACAAACTTGGAAACTTGAGAGAATAGTCACAACCTTCTTGAAATCGGCCCTCTTAGTTTACTCACATCAACTAGTGTGATTTCAAGAACCAAAGCCTCCTTTATATAGTGTGATGGATTAGGGTTACATCCATGTAAACCCTAATACCCATGTCTTTTCATTTCCATGAGATCCATGGGTTAAAGCTCCATGGAGTATCCATGGACTTTCCATGCAAGCCTAGCCCATTCCAAATAAGCATTAGCCCACACTATATAAATACAAGAGCCCATATTTAATTAGTCATACTTTTGATCTCTAAATTAATTCTAAATTAATTATAGATCAATACTAATTAAATAATATGATTTTATATTAATATATTAGAACTTATAATATATTAATAAATCATAACTTATACTATTCTCAAAAGATTATCCATAAATTGTTCGGGTGAAGTGCAACCCAAATGGACCATGCCGGGTCGGGTCAAGTACATACCAAATATAGTTATGGACTTAGACACTATATCCAACAGTCTCCCACTTAGATGAGTCTAATAACTATAGTTGCAAGTATGACTTCAGTAACCGATCAGCAATCGTAGCTCTTAAAACTCTGTTGAACTATGAAGCGCCATTTTAGATAAGTGATCATATAATCCTCTGTTCTAGATATCAGCCGGACAAATACATGGAACATGGTCTTGCTTATTGTCCAACATTTGTTTCCCGATTTCCGATTTGTTTGACATAGAACTTAACTGAACACATCAATTTAGTTCTGACCGGGCCCGGTACATAGGTCAAAACAAAATCATCGAGGGGCCCAGATATCGCTTCTAATCCTAGAAGGAACAGATAAACTTCGACTCATATGTTTGCTCTACTACTTGTTGAATTACACACAAAAGCACGGTTTATAACATCGAGTTACCAATGCGTTTTCGTGCAATCAATGCATAACCAACTCATAGGCAACAAATCATATCTCTTGGTTTGAAGACTTATATGATATTACCGTCTCACGATCACTCGAGATAAATTCCATGAAGTGATACAAGTGAGCGTGGGTTGAATCCAATACTCAGAACTTATGAGCACTCATGAGTGCTGTAGCCCCACTTTGTCGAACATCTTAGACCTCTACTAGCCAACCCATGACAATCTTGATTCATATCTACTTCCAACATATGACCGACTGTGGAGAGTTTGAATAATATAATATAAACCATAAAATAATTATTCTGGAAGTCAAAACATGCAAAAAGAAATAATAGTAAACGATTGACAAGAGATAGCAACACTTTACTCATAAATAACAGCTTTTATTTATCATCAAATGTCAATTACATTTTACAAATTTCAAGATTATCTAACTACTAAAACTAATATCATCCTTCAGCCCTATGCTCCGAGCATGTTGGAGATGCTTAGCCCGAGTCAGTCCCTTCGTGAGGGGATCTGTTGGGTTCTCATCCGATGATACCCTCTTTGCCACGAGGATTCCTTCTTCTATTCGATGTCTGATGAAGTGATATTTTCTGTCAATGTGTCTGGATCTCCCATGATCTCTTGGTTCCTTGGCTAAGGCAACCGCACTATTGCTGTCACAGAAAATCTCCATTGGCTCCTTTATAGCTGGTACAACTCCAAGGTCTCCGATGAAGTTCGTTATCCATATAACCTCCTTTGCTGCCTCGCTTGCTGCTATATACTCTGATTCACAAGTGGAATCAGCCACTGTCTCCTGCTTGGAACTTTTCCAAGTAATTGCTCCTCCGTTTAAAGTAAAGACCCAACCCGACTGAGAGCGGAAATTATCCCTGTCAGTCTGAAAGCTAGCATCACTGTACCCTACAACTCTCAAGTCCTCACTGCCACCGAGGGTAAGGACCCAGTCGTTAGTCCTCCGTAGGTACTTGAGGATATTCTTTACCGCAGTCCAGTGTGCCTTGCCAGGGTTCCCCTGATACCTGCTAACCATGCTCAAAGCAAAGGCTACATCAGGTCGAGTACACGTCATAGCATACATGATCGATCCTACAGCTGAAGCATAAGGTATTCGACTCATTTCTGCTATCTCAGCCTCAATACTAGGGCTTTGTGTCTTACTCAATCTGGCGTTACTCTGGATGGGTAACTCTCCTTTCTTGGAGTTATGCATGTTGAACCTTTTCAACACTTTGTCCACATAGGTGCTTTGACTAAGTCCAATTAGTCTTTTACTCATGTTTCTCAAAATCCTTATCCCTAGGATATAGGCAGCTTCTCCAAGGTCCTTCATAGCGAAACACTTCCCAAGCCAGGACTTTACTTCCTGCAGGGTTGGGATGTCATTTCCTATGAGTAGTATGTCATCCACATACAGTACCAAAAAACTGACTATACTCCCACTAGCCTTGATATAGACACAATATTCATCTTCACTCCTTGAAAAGCCAAATTCTTTGACTTTCTCATCAAAGCAAAGATTCCATCTGCGAGGTGCCTGTTTTAATCCATAAATGGATTTCTCGAGCTTACACACTCTACTGGGGTACTCTGTACTGACAAAACCCTCTGGCTGAACCATGTAAACATCTTCAGCCAACTTTCCATTAAGGAAAGCAGTTTTGACATCCATTTGCCATATTTCATAATCATGAAATGCAGCAATGGCTAACAGAACCCTAATAGACTTAATCTTGGCCACTGGTGAAAAGGTCTCATCATAATCAACTCCTGGAGTTTGAGAATAACCCTTTGCAACCAGTCGTTCCTTATAAGTGTGTACATTACCATCCATGTCGGTCTTCTTCTTGAAGATCCATTTGCACCCAACTATCTTACGATCAGGTACATTGTCAACCAAGTTCCAAACTTGATTGTCATACATGGATTGTATCTCGCTATCCATAGCCTCTTTCCATTTAGCAGCCTCAGGGCCTGCCATGGCTTCTGTGTAGCTGTTAGGCTCATCCAGATTTACCAGTGTGTTATCACTGATAAGTGTCTCACCTTCTGCAGTAATATGAAAACTATAATAATGCTCAGGTGCATTCCTAACTCTGGTGGAACGCCTCAGAGGTATAGATTCTTCAGTCGGCTCAACAGGAGTTTCCTCCTCAGGTTGAGGGCTAGGGTTTGAGGTTCCTTCACCACTTGACTCTTGAATTTCCTCAAGGTCAATTTGCCTCCCATTGTCTCCTTGGCTCATGAATTCTCTCTCTCGAAAGAATCCTCTTCTTGCTACAAAGACCACATTATCACTGGGTTTGTAGAAGATGTAACCAAAGGATTTTTGTGGGTAGCCGATGAAAATACACCTTTCGCTTCGGGGTTCAAGCTTATCGTGAGTCTTGCGTCTCACGAAAGCCTCGCAACCCCAAATCTTGATGTGGTCTAGATTGGGAACTTTTCCAGTCCACACCTCGTGAGGTGTTTTGGCAACCTTATTTGTAGGGACTAGATTAAGGATATGGGCGGCAGTCTCTAAGGCATACCCCCAAAATGAAATTGGTAGCGAAGCTCGACTCATCATGGAACGAACCATGTCCAACAAGGTCCGATTGCGCCTCTCAGCTACACCATTCAACTGTGGTGTCCTAGGAGGTGTCAATTGTGAGACAATCCCACATTCCTTAAGATAGTCAAGGAACTCAATACTAAGATACTCACCACCACAATCGGATCGAAGCATCTTAATGTTCCTGCCCAACTGATTCTCCACTTCTTGCTTAAACTCTTTGAATTTCTCAAAGGTTTCTGACTTATGCTTGATTAGGTAGACATATCCATATCTACTAAAATTATCAGTAAAAGTCACATAGAACTGATTAGCATCTCTTGTGACGGTTCTGAAGGGTCCAAACACATCCGTGTGTATGAGGTCCAACAAACCTTCACCCCTAGCACAAGTGCCAGTAAAAGGTGACTTTGTCATTTTACCAAGCAAACAAGATTCACAACTATCATCTGACTTTAGGTCAAATGACTCCAGGACTCCATCCTTTTGGAGTTGGCCTATGCGTTTCTTGCTTACATGTCCAAGACGACAATGCCGTAAAGATGCTTTATCTAAGCTAGTGGAAGAGTCAATACACAATACATTATTTCCTAGATTATCTACAACAGATACAGTTTCATACACGCCATCACAAGGTAATGCTTTAAAATAAAGAACATTATTAAAGAAAGCATCAATACTACCATTATTATTATCAAAATAAAAGGTAAAACCTTGTTTATACAATGCATGAAAGGAAATAACATTTCTTGCCATTTCTGGCGAATAATAACATTTATTCAAATCTAATGTAAACCCACTATTTAGCACTAAGGAATAAACTCCTATCTTGGTGACAGGTGAAGCTTTCCTGTTTCCCATGATCAAGTTTATCTTTCCCTGCTCCACATTCTCACTTTTTCTTAGTCCCTGCAAATCACAACATATATGAATACCACAACCTGTATCAAGGACCCAAGACTTAGAATGAGGTGAGTTATTAGACAATATAGTGTATATACCTGCATGGTTGGGTTTTACTTTCCCATCCTTCAAATCTTGCTGGTACTTTGGGCAGTTTCGCTTCCAGTGCGACTTTTCATGGCAATAGAAGCATTCGGCCTCATTAGGGTTAGCAGAAGGAGTGACAAAACCTTTCTTGGTTTTGCTTGAAGAGGAGCCTTCAAGGGTCTTACCCTTGGTACCCTTAGAAGGGTTCTTTCTCTTCTTCCCTTTGCCATGCCCGATTGCCAAGACATTGGCCGCAGTTGGAGTAGGAGTAGGAGTAGTAACAACCGACTTACCCTTTAAACCACTTTCGGCGGTCTTCAAGAGTCCTTGAAGTTTGCTGAGGGTGACTTCTTCCTTGTTCATGTGATATGTCATGCAGAATTGATCATAACACGATGGCAAGGAGTGCAAAATGATGTCTATTGCTAACTCCTCAGGGAAGTTCACATTCAGCTTCAGTAAACGGTCCACATACCTTTGCATTTTCTGCATGTGCCCCGTGATGGGTTCACCATCCTTCATTCGGGTTGTTATCATAGAGGAGATTATTTCATATCGCTCTTGACGAGCACTTTGATGGTAGCGGTCCATCAAGTCCTGGTGCATCTCAAAAGGATAATAGTCCTCATATGACTTTTGGAGCTCGGCTGTCATGGTGGCCATCATGATGCATGCCATTTTTATAGCATCTCTTTCATGTACCTCATATTCAGCAAGCTCTTCAAGAGTAGCAGTTGGCTCGGGTACCTTCAGCTCCTTGTCGAGAACATATTCTTTGTTCTCATACCGAGTGACCATCCTGATGTTTCTGATCCAATCTATAAAGTTGGACCCATCAAAGATGACTCTCCCACAAAGATTCATGAGAGAGAAGGAGCTAGTAGGGTTTGAGCCAGAAGCATTGTTATTGGAAGACATCTGAAAAGAAGAGGGAATAGATTAGATTAGATATAGAGATAGTCCTTAACAAAACACCCAAATGTAATATTAAGGCTAGGACCCAACACAATATTTTATAACTTAGAAGAGGGATGCTGTAATCTAAGCTATAAGATATTTGAAGGTAGGTGAATAACGATTCACCAATTTCCACCATGAAAAATGAAATATTTAATTAGGTTTTAATTGGTTTAGAAACTCCTAGATTCTTTGAGATTCATTGAACTTTCTTCAATGGCATGTTTCAATCTCGAGTGTGCCCTTCAAGTTTTGTGACTGGGATGCCGAGGATCACAAAACAAGGTGTGAAGTAACCATGCAAATTACTTGGTACCCTTAATGTATTACCCCTCAATCGATGTGCCGGTTAACCACACACGCTCCATCGATACTATGATAAACATTAAGTCACCCTTTACCTACCTTGTTAAGTTCAAGTTAGTGTGCCGGTTAACCACACACGCTCCACTAACGACTTAAACAAAGTGTAAAGTGTAATTTCATGGATTAGCACCTTATTCACATTTTCCTAAAATAACTAAGATTGGGAATTCAATAAAGTTTAGTTACTTTAGTATTATCATTATACTTTTAATGAGAATTTATAAGTCCTTGTCCTACCCGTTCGGCTAACGACCCTCCACCGATCAAGGAAGCGGTGGGTGAGAGTGGACACCCATTAAGTTGCCATTTTATAGGCAACAACCTTATACCCCCCTTATAGACCGGCTTCGTGAATGAGGCGTACTAGCGGTAAGACGACTTGATCTTATACATATATAAATATTATTAAACTTATAATATTATAAAGTATAAGGGTTGAATTTTAACTTTTAAAATTCTAGGGGTTGGAACTAAAGTTTTTAATATGACTTTACATGTTCCAAAACTTGAGGGCAAGTTTTGTAAACTTTCAAAACTTTTCATTTCTCATAACTTATGAGTTAATAGTTATTAAAAATGAAGACTCTTCATTTTTTGTAACCTATGTGTTCTTTTAATGGTTATTTATAAATGTGACTTTTGGTTATCTATAACTTAAGAACTAGTTATGGGCTCCATTAAAACACATAAAGATCAAGAATTAATCTAATCAATTATTAGCACATAATTTCTATGATCTTCTAAACTCATATGTTTATGAATGTTCATATCAAAAATTTCAAGAATCGTAAGTACATATACAAAACTTGAAATTTTGATACGAGCTTTTGAACAAAACTTCGATTTTCAAGTTTTTTTTTTTTTTTTTTTTTTTTTTTTTTTTTTGCATCAAGTATCAAATAAACAAACCAGGCTCTGATACCACTGATGGGTTTTGAGCATTCTAACACTCCTATGGTGTACATGCAACCCTAGAAACCTTGGATCTATGTTTGACTAAGATACATGCAAATAATTATTTTTCCAAGGTTCTTATCCTAACTAGCATGGCATAGGGTACTTGAATCAAATAAAGCTAGTAGAATTACTTACATTGTAGTTGTAGTTGATTGCTTGGAGTTTTGAGAGCCTAGCACCAATAGTGTGGATGCCTCAAATGGAAGTCACAAATCACCACAAACTTGGAAACTTGAGAGAATAGTCACAACCTTCTTGAAATCGGCCCTCTTAGTTTACTCACATCAACTAGTGTGATTTCAAGAACCAAAGCCTCCTTTATATAGTGTGATGGATTAGGGTTACATCCATGTAAACCCTAATACCCATGTCTTTTCATTTCCATGAGATCCATGGGTTAAAGCTCCATGGAGTATCCATGGACTTTCCATGCAAGCCTAGCCCATTCCAAATAAGCATTAGCCCACACTATATAAATACAAGAGCCCATATTTAATTAGTCATACTTTTGATCTCTAAATTAATTCTAAATTAATTATAGATCAATACTAATTAAATAATATGATTTTATATTAATATATTAGAACTTATAATATATTAATAAATCATAACTTATACTATTCTCAAAAGATTATCCATAAATTGTTCGGGTGAAGTGCAACCCAAATGGACCATGCCGGGTCGGGTCAAGTACATACCAAATATAGTTATGGTCTTAGACACTATATCCAACAATCTCCCACTTGGATGAGTCCTTTGTAATTTTTTGTATGCTTTAATGTTCTCTTATAAATAGGGGTGTTGCTTAGAGTTAGATAAGAACTTTGATGGAATCTTGTCTAGTTTTCTCTCTATAACTTTGAAGCATAATATGAGCTGAAACCAGATCCTATTTATACTCTGTGTTCATCATTCTCGTTAATCTGATTTACTTTATATTTCTCGATTCAATACTTTATCAATTGGTATCAGAGCAGGAATCATATCTCTGTGATCTGATTTTCATTCTGAATCAAAAGGTTTTTGAATCAATTTTTGATTCAAAAGTTTCCGCGCCTTTTGTTGTGAAAATTGTTCTTGATCTACAGTTGTGATTCGATTCTGCAACTGATTTGTTGAATCGAGTGTTATACTTAAAATCTCTGATCGTTTCAGCAATTTGCTTTCAAAATCTCTTAAGTTTTTCTGAAAAAATTTTATTCGTACATTCATGGAAAATTTCAACTTGAATTCAATGACTTCCTATTCTCATCTGCTAGGATCTTCAACTAAGATTCCTATGCTCATTCCAGATCAGTGGGCAGATCGCATGCAAGACTACTTGAACGGGCTGGATGATGAGCTTTGGTCATGTATTACTGGAAATGGTACTCCTCCATCAAATGTTCAAGCAATTGGATCTTCATCTGGTACTTCAAGTGTTGTTGATCAAACTGATAAACTGAAGAAGCTTGAGAAAAGATGTATGAGAGAGTTGTGTGGTGCATTGCCTCCTGTTGTTTATAACTATGTCAGAATTTGTACAACTGCAAAAGACATCTGGAACAATCTCAAAGAAAAGTTTCAAGGAAGTGAAAAAATGAAGATCAATTCTGCGAAACACTGTTGGATTGAATTGAAAGATTTCAAACAGAAGGATGGTGAATCGATTGAAGATTACTATGATCGATTGAACGAATTAATCTACAAGTGCAATCGCCATGGAATTACTCGAACAACCATGGAATTCAATCTGACATTCATCATGGGTTTACGTAAAGAATGGAGGAATGTGACATTGATGGTGAAAAGTCAGCAGAGTTTTGACACTTCGACGCTTAATGATTTGTACAATTTGCTAAAAACACATGAAGGAGAAGTTAATGAAATTGCTGATGAATCAAAAATGAGTATTGGAGGACCATCAACTTTGATGTCGAAAGTTAATGAGAAGGAGTCAGTTGAAAAGGAAGATTCTGATGAAGAAGGATTTTTGGTTAATTTGGATGATGAAGCTGTTGCATTTTATTCGAATAATAAGGTGAAGAAGTTCTTCAAGAAACCTTTTCATTCAAAGTCGAAAATTAGTGAGGGTAAAGGAAAATTCGTGGCAAAAGCAGGAGGAGATGAGAAAAAGAAGAGTGAAAAGAAGGATGTGGAAGAAGAAGAGTTGAAAGTTAAGAAGAAGATTAAAGGAGATTCTGGCATTGATTGTCACTACTGCCATGGAGAAAATCATATGGCTAGTGATTGTCAACTTCATAAGAAGGAGGAAAAGAAAAATAAGGTGAAAGACGAAGCATACTATGTCGAACGATTGGACGAAGTAAGGGCAAAAGCGAAAGGAATCTCTCTAGTGGCAAAAGGTGAGGATGAAGATGAAGGAGCATATCAGATCTAGTCCTTGGGTTCTGATGATGAGGAAATGCGTAATCCTACGCATGGAGCTATGTATGCGAAGTTTGAAGAGGAAGAGGACGAAGTGGTGACTGGTAAGTGTTTCATGACCAAAGGAGGAGATAAATCACCAATGACCACAAAGGTACGTTCTATTCTTCAATCTTTCAACATTCCTTTAAGTGTGTATAATTCTGAATTAATTGCTTTTGATGATACTGTTGCTTATTTCGATACTTTGGTTATCTCTGCTAGTAACGAGGCTAAGAAATCAACTTCTCAGTTGATAGAGGTTCAGAAGCAGTTAGATTCCAAGAAAATAAAAATAGAATGTTTAGAGTTACAAATTACAAATATAATGTGTGATAGGGACTCATTGAGTAGTGAAGTGAAAATGTTATTAGCCCAACGCAACATCTATTGTAATTCTGCAAAACGTCTTTATGCTAAACTTACTGCTTTGCATCATTCTTCTGATATAAGCAAGGAACAACATAGGAAGTTATTACCTTTTCTAGCTTATGAAAGAGAGAAGGTTGATAACATTTCTTATGATTGTGAGAAAACAATTGCATAATTTGATAAAATTCCTGATGATCGATATGCTTATGGAATAGTGAAAATTGATGAATATCTTGATGCAAATGAATTAGTTGATATTGTGAATGATACCTTGACCAAAAACGAACAAATTAAAATTTTGAAAAGGGCTGAGAATTCGACATCCGATTCTCAATCTAATTTTGCTGATATCGAAGATAATTCTGATAATATTAGCGAAATTAGTGATATTGAGGATGTTGATTGTTCTCAATTGTCTATCGTTAATGTTGCATCTAAGTCTAAAGGAAAAGAAAAGTGTAAGGATTCGTTGGTTAAGATTGACATTGACAAACCCTCAACTTCAAAAGTTTGTGATTTTGATGATGTGGATATCAGAGATAGTCAGACTGATAGCAGTGATGATGAAGTTTTACACAAACCCATGTCACCAAAAAAAGGTTCGAAAGAAACAGCAATTCCACGAATTGTTGTTGATCAGGTGTATGGTGATACTGAAAACTTCGACAAAGTGATGACTGAAAAGGGTGCTCATTATCTCAAAACTAATTCAGTGGTGTATCCTAATTTCAAACGCACAGATGAAGTTGTTTTTCCAAACCAAGTGTTTGTGACAACAGGAAATGTCGAAAACATCAAACGAGAGATTAAGAAATTGGTTGAAGAAGATAACAAACATACATCTGATGAAGGATTCTTTTCAAATCAAAGCACTATCGAAAATAATCTCACAAAGAACACATACACCTTTCAAAGACAAAAATCTCAACGAAAATGGGTTGAAAAACAAAAAGTTGCGAAAGAAATTTCAAAACAAGTTGTTGTGAAAAATGAACAAGTTATCAAAATAAATTCACAAGAATTTAAAGATCAAATTGACAAATTTTCGAAAGATAATGAAATTTCAAAGAGACAAGCTCGAAAGAAAATCTTCTGACAAACTGTTGAGTCTCGAAAGAAACAAAACAGTTTGACAAAGAAAACATCTGAAAAGACAGAGTCTAAATCTGTTAAGACTATGTCTTCATCACATTCAGACAATTAGAAAAATCCCGCTTAATTTAATAAATCATTGTCTGAATGTCTTCCACAAACAACTTTTTCAAAAGCTAAAACCACATCATTTTCAACAAATGTCAATCATTCCTCACAGAAATTTCAAAATCAATATTTCACAAATCAATTTTCTTCTAATTCACAAAAAAGATTTTCTCAAAATGCAAACTTCAAACACACTTCTTTCCCAAATCATTCAAAGAATTTTCAAAATCGATTTTCTCAAAATACAAATGTCGAAAACAGGGTTAAAAGTCGACAATTTGAAAAATTTCGTCCTAAATCAAATGTTGATTTCACTCCACAAAAACCAAATTTTCCAAATCCTTCTGGGAAACAAAATTTGAAAGTTTCACACACTAAGGGTTTGTCTAATGTGAAAAATATAGACCATTGGCTTGAAGAAAAAGGAAGAATGTTTCAATCTCGAAAATTTTCCCAACAACAAATTCGAGAAGCTTATGAGAAGTATGTGAATAATTCATCAAATGAAAGTTCATCCTTGAAAGAATCAAATGTTTCTGTAAAAGCTTGGAAACCAGTTTCGAAAGAAAAGAATGTTCAAAGACAAACTGAGAAGAAGAAGGCATGTGTCAGTGACAATCCTAAACCATCGAAAACTTATGTTTCTGCTCCTTTACCTAATGATGTGGACTTAATTGATAATTTCAAATCAAAAGTTCGTGATTGGGTTTTAGGTTCTTCATTTCACTCTGTTTTTAAAACTAATTTCCAAGGACCCAAACAGCCTTGGGTACCTAAATTCTTTCATTAATTGCAGGTTTTGTGTGACGAGCAATATGATGATAAATGGTACATTGATAGTGGTTGCTCTCGTCACATGACCGGAAAGAAAGAGAATTTGCGTGATTTTCGAAGTTTACAGAATGTAGGAGTAGTTAAGTTTGGAAACAATCAAAAGTGTCAGGTGAAAGGATATGGCAAAGTCACGAATGGAAAGTTTACTGTTAACAAAGTGGAATATGTCGAAGGTCTTCAACATAACTTGATAAGTGTTTCGCAACTTGTTGTGGGCACTGGTAATCAAGTGGTGTTTAATGAAGAAGGAAGCATAATTTCGAATGTCCATACAAAGGAAGTTTTTCTCAAGTCCAAAAGAAAAGGAGACATGTTTACTCTGGATATCAATCCTATTGTTGGCAAGCCATCCGTGTGCTTACTTTCGAAAGCTTCATCTCACATCAGCTGGCTTTGGCATCGCAGGCTTTCACATCTGAATTTTCGAAATATGAACAAACTGGTGGTTCAAGATCTGGTAAGAGGATTACCTGTTTTAAAGTTTGATAATGGTACTTTATGTGCAACCTGTGAACAAGGAAAGCAGCATAAACAAGGTCATCCAATAACCATAGATTCAAAAATTGTCGAACCATTGGAATTACTTCACATTGACTTATGTGGACCTTCGACAGTTGCAACTCTTAACAAGAAACGGTACATTCTCGTTATTGTTGATGATTTTTCTAGATTTACTTGGGTTTATTTTCTCAGGTTGAAATCTGAAGTTGCACAAATAATGATTGATTTTATTAAAAAGATGGAAACAAGCTTAAAGAAGAAAGTTCGAAAAATCAAAAGTGATCATGATTCTGAATTTAAGAACAATGTTCTTGATTCTTTTTTAGTGGACAAAGGAATTTCGCATAATTTCTCGTCACCATATACACCTCAGCAGAATGGTGTGGTTGAAAGAAGAAATCGTTCTCTTTGTGAAGCAGCACGAACAACGTTTACATATGCGAATCTTCCTCAATATCTTTGGGCGGAAGCTGTTTCCACTGCATGTTTTACTCAAAACAAATCGTTTATTCATCGTCGTTTCAACATTACTCCTTATGAAATACTAAATAACCGAAAACCTAATGTCAAATTCTTTCATGTTTTTGGTTGCAGGTGTTTTATCATGAATCTCAAGGATAATCTCTCGAAATTTCAGTCCAAAGCTGACGAATGAATTTTCTTGGGATATTCTCATAATTCGGTTGCATACAGAGTGTTGAACAAAAGAACACGAAAAGTGGAAGAAACGTTTAATCTTACCTTTGATGATTATTATGTTAAACAAGTCGAAAAGTGTTTTGATCATCAACCAATTATTAATGAGTCAAATGATGCATCTAAAATTTCAAATTCGACAGATTTTGATTATGATTTAATCTTTGGTATTCCAGATAAAGCTGCTGATGCTGAAATTAATGCAGATGATAATCAAATACCTGAATCATTGAAGCATTTTGATGATTCGACATTCACACAAGGTGTTTCAGACATGAATTCAACATCGAATTCTCTAAGAAATGACGAAAGCATGCTTAATAATCAAGTGGAGGGGGAGCACTTGAATTCGACTACTCAAGTTGAGGGGGAGCATCCTTTCGAGGGGGAGTATAGGAGATTGGATAATGATGTTGAGGGGGAGCGTCCAGTTGAAGTGAATATCGAGGGGGAGCAAAATGATCCAATAAAGTCGAATATTGATCATAATGAAAATTTTCATGATTCAAATGACAATGTTTCTATTGCAGGATCTGAAAATGACGAAATGTTTGAAGATGCACCATTGGATTTTGATCCAGCATATCCACCATTAGATAAATGGACAAGAAATCATCCAAAGGAACAAGTTCTTGGAAATCCACAAGAAGGTGTGTTAACGAGGGCTCAACTTCGTGCAAAGAATGAGGTAATTAATGTGCATCAAGAGTTTTGCATGTTTAATGTTTTCATTTCGAAAATTGAACCAAAAATTGTTAAGGCTGCAATGGAACACTCAGATTGGGTTGTTGCAATGCAATCTGAATTGGTTGAATTCAAAAGAAACAAGGTTTGGAGATTAATTCCTAAGCCAAAAGACGTTTCGATAGTTGGGTTAAAATGGATTTTCAAAAATAAAACAGACAAAGATGGTAATATTGTTCGAAATAAAGATAGGCTTGTTGTAAAAGGTTATTCGCAACAAGAAGGAATAGACTATGAAGAAATCTTCGCCCCTGCCGCAAGACTCGAGGCAGTTCGAATATTTTTGGCTTATGCAGCTCATAAAGATTTTGATGTTTATCAAATGGATGTGAAATGTGCATTTTTGAATGGAGAGCTCGAAGAGACTGTGTATGTTGAACAACCTCTAGGTTTTATAAATAAGGAGTATCCTGATCATTGTTATATTTTAGATAAGGTTGTTTATGGGTTAAAACAAGCACCAAGAGCATGGTATGACACTTTAACTTCTTTCTTAAAACAATCGAAATTTAAACAAGGATCAGTTGATCCCACTCTATTTCGAAAGAAAGTAGGGGATCATCTAATGCTTGTTCAAATTTATGCTGATGATATTATTTTTGGCTCTACTGACCCTGCTTTGTCTGATGAATTTGAAAATCCGATGAAAAGCAAATTTGAGATGAGTATGATGGGAACAATCAACAATTTTATTGGTTTAAATATTCGTCAAAGCAGAGAAGGGATTTTTATTAATCAAGAAAAATATACAAAGAATCTTCTTTAAAAATTTGGTTTGAAAAATAGCACGGAATTACGAGTACCAATGGCAACTGGAACAAGGCTTACACATTCGTTAGATAAACCTGCTGTTGATTTGTCTCTTTATAGAAGCATGATAGGTTCATTACTTTACCTCACGACAAGTCGACCTGATATTATGTTTTCTGTTTGTAATTGTGCTAGGTATCAGTCAAATCCTCGAGAACCACATCTCACTGCAGTCAAGAATATTTTTCGTTATCTCAAAGGCTCAATTTCGTTAGGATTGTGGTATCCTTTGAAAACTGGATTCTTCATACAAGCATTTTCAGATGCTGATTTAGGAGGTTGCAATCGTAATCGGAAAAGCACAAGTGGCGGATGTCAATTACTGGATGGGAAGTTAGTAAGCTGGCAATAGAAAAAGCAAACATGTGTGTCAAATTCCACAGCAGAAGCTGAGTATGTTGCTGCTGCAGCTTGCACTTCACAAATCATTTGGATTCAAAGTCAACTACGTGATTATGCAATCAATATGAAGAAAATTCCGTTGTATTGTGATTCACAAAGTGCAATACGCATTTGTCACAACCCTGTGCAACATTCGAAAACCAAGCACATTGCTCTTCGTTATCATTTTATAAAAGATCATGTGGAAGATGGTAACATTGAAGTTCACTTTGTGAAAACCACTGATCAACTGACTGACATTTTCACAAAACCATTAGATGAAAAATCTTTTGTGAGAATTTTGGGGGGACTCAGAATGATAGAAGGAAATTCAGTTCCAGGATTAATTTCAAATATATAAAAAATGATAAGATTACAAAAGTGTCGATTCATAGGTGCTGAGTGAGTTTACAAAAGAATTTCATGAAGCATTCAGAGGTTACTGTTCATGTTCAGCGCTTCGACACGCTTCGATTTCGACAACATGTGCAATTCATTTTGTAGAAAAACTTTTCGTTAGTCTGTCAAAATTTCGTTAATTTCACGCATAATATTTTTGATAGACTGTTACAAAATTTTCGTTAGTGTGAACAAAAACTTTTCGTTAGATTATTTTAATTTTTTTCGATAGTATGTCTCAAAATATTTTTCGTTAATCTGTGTCATAGTTTTCGTGAAGCTGTCTTAAATTTTTCGACAGGTTGTCATGCAAATTTTCGTTAATATGGAACAAATCTTTTTGTTATATTGTTAAGTTGTTTTCTTTTCGAAAAATCAAAAACCCCAAAAATATTTTTGTTTTGTTTTCTTCTATTGAAAATTTCAAAAAAAAAAAAAAAAATTCCAAAAAGATTTTCTTATTTTTGTTATTTTCTTGTCTTTAAAAACAAAAATCCAAAAATATTTTCTCTTTATTTTTTTTATTTGTAGGTTTGCATGGATTATGAAGAAAAGGGCGATCAAGTTTTATGCGGTTACATGTTTGCTATTTCAAGAGAAGGTATTTTTTCGACATTTAATGAACTAGTTAAGTTGTCTCTAGAAGCATGCTGCAGCATGTCGACCCAAGCCTCTTTTGACTCAATGTGTGTTTTGAAGCCTTAATGAAGTTTTCATCACGAAATTTTTTTCCCAATCAAGCTGTATTCACATTAGTCCATGAGCTACCATACTCTACTCAGATAAGTTTAAAGTAGTTTGCTTGGTCCAATAAATAGCAGTGGTACTTTCGAGATTCTTTACCCACCCTTTTTCATCACAAAGTTCTTACACTTTCACACACAATGACATATGTCCAAGAGATCTCTGGTAAAACCAATCAGGATTTAGACATATCAAACTTCTGTGTTAATGATCTAACATCATGAGACCGTGATGAAAGTGAAACCTACAATATCGAAATCATTTAAGGAATTGACGGGGAACTTTGTTCCAGATCTAACGAAACAATCGTTTATGTATCAACTTTCGAATCTCTAAATCATATTCAATTCTTTTGAGTGATCTTGATCAAATATTCGAATCCCACGATGTTTGTTACCCAACAGGATCCAACACACATTTTTTCTTAAATATGATATCAGTGTGAGTTTCATTTGCTTTCTAAGTCACTTTCAAAATTTTTCCAAAGCATACTTGTCCCTGACTACACCGGTCATATATGTAATTTCTGTTACAATTACTAATATTTATGTTAAGTGTTGATATGTAACGAAATTTTCAACCACCCAAGAAGCTTGTTACAAAGAGGCCCTTCGATACTTCTCTACAAGTATTTGATTGTAATTCACTGGAAAACCACACAAGCAATTGATCATCTCTCTTGATGATTAATGCAGCAACCTTTGCCTGGGGTTTAACTGCTTTTATGTTGAACATTTGTGTTTCGACATCACAGATCCAAATTTTTCGTTTATTTGCTTCTTATCTTACTTTTTGACACACTGCACTCACGAAATCCTTGAGGTTCTGAGTATTACCAACTCAGGCTGATGATTTTGACAGTCTGACATATGACTTTGCTTTTCATCCTAAAAGTGAAAGAGCCTTACTTCCATACCGAAGGTTTGTGACGATTATCATTCCATTGGGGTGTACAAGCAGGCTGTTTGACAAGATGTTTTGTATTCTTTTCGGGTTTTAAGGAGATGTGATGGTTACTTTATCACGCATGGCTAGTTTATCTGTAACACCCTAAATTCAGGAGGCCTACAAAGGAAAGGAAACCTCAAATGAGGAGGTGACTCGTCGAGTTGATGGGGTGACTCGACGAGTAGGAGCGCGATTTGGGTCGCGGGTTAAGTGACCTACTCGACGAGTTAGAAGACTGACTCGGTGAGTTGGCCAGGTTTTAGGGAAACCCTAAATGCGGGCCTTGTACCTTATTTAAAGAACATTATAACCCTTCATCAGCCTCCTTGATACTCTCTCAAGTCCAGAACGAAACCCTAGAGCCTCCCTTGAGTTTGTGAGCCATTTTGTGAGACTTGGAGCATTCTTGAAGTTTGAAAGAACAAGGAGAAGGTTGGAGGTTCAAGGAGGAAGGAGTAGATCCAGAAGATTCACTCCATTTGCTGCACATATTGGTAATCAAGTCTTCATCTTGACTTCTAGTTTGTTAGATCTCTTTATAGCCCTTTTTATGAAGTTTATGGACCAAGAATAATTTCTTGTGGGATTTGGACGTCCCCAAGCTGGATCCTTTCAAATCTGGAAGTATTTAGAGTAGTTAAGGCATAAAGGTGGAAGCTTTATGCCATTAGAACTCCCCATGCAAAGTTTAAGAGGTTGTTATGGCCTTTTGAGCAAAAAGGGCCATGCATAGATGCAAAGGTAGTAGCTTTGCGTGTTATTCCGACCTTAGGAGGCTAGATCTGGGTCTTGGAAGCCTTGTGCTTGTCTGAAATCGTCTGATTAGAGTTGGACATAGAGGGACTCGACGAGTCACTTGTGAGACTCGGCGAGTCAGGCCATTTTCTTGCCCCAAAACCCTTCTCTTAAGGGTATGAGTTGAGTTGGTTAGGGACTCAGCCAGCCTGGGTCCATAGTGGACATGAAGATCATCGTACTCAACGAGTTCAAGGATGAACTCGGCGAGTCCAAGGCAATCTCCTTAGTTTATGAAGATGGACTCGACGAGTTGTTCATACAACTTGGCGAGTCATAGACTGGACACATTCATATGTGGATGATGAACTCGACGAGTTCAAGGATGAACTCGGCGAGTCGGTTGAAGATGGTCCCGATTGTATGGTTGAAGGAGAACCATCGAGTTCTTGCTAGACTCGACGAGTAGAGTCGAGGGTTGTATTGGGTTGGAGGAGTATGGACTCGACGAGTTGGTAGAACAACTCGGCGAGTCAGGTCAACTAGAGGTTGACTTTGACCAAGTTTGACCAGGGTTGACTTTTGGATTATTGTGGTCTAAATGTTAGTTTGGGTATTGATAGTTCGGGAAGCCAAAGGGTCAGCGGTTCAGAAGTTGCCGGTTAGCAGTCAGAAGCGTTCATCCAGTCTTCAGCAGTGCGATGTGAGTCTCCTCACTGTGTGCATGGGTCTATGGCCACAATGCCGACCCATTATGTTCATGTTATGTTATGTTTATATATAGAAGGAAGACCCGGGGGTTAGCCCTAGGCACTTATTGATATATGTTCCGGGTTACGACCTGATGTCGGCCGAGGCCCGAGGAATGATAGGATGCTAGAGGTCTTTGTGATTCTTGCATGTGTCAGTATGATAGGCTCCGGAACGAGGGTCTGATGTCGGGGTAAGCCCGAAATATGTTAGATAATAGTGTGTCTCCAGACCGGGGGTCCGATGCTGGGGTAACCCCGAGGAAGATTCTTATGTGGTATGTTAGATTATACTTGTTGTCTTCGTGATGCTTGTATGTGCTGGTAGGGAGGTGAGTGTGGGAGAGGTCCCGTATCTCATCACTAGCTGAGTATGGATGGGGTTCCATATCTCGATATTAGTAGAATAGGGGTGAGGCCCGTGATAGGAAGGATGTGAGTGTGGGCGGGAGCCCGTATCTCACTACTAGTAGGAGTATGGACGGGGTTCCACTACTTTAGTAGCAGACCAGGGGCGGGGCCCAAGTTAGGCGAGGCCTTTGATCAGGTTACAGTTAGATTATGTGTATGTATGCTCTAGTATGTTATTTGATCGTATGTATGTGTATGGCGGGCGAGGCCCAGAGACAGGCGGGGCTTAAGAGAAACAGATCTGTATACCGAGCGGGGCTCGATGCCAGGTGGGACCTGATGCCAGGCGGGGCCTGATGCCGGACGGGGTCTGATGCCGGGCGAGGCCCGATGCGGCGGGCGGGGGCCCATTATACGGTTATGTGTTCATGGTTATGTATGGCATGTATGGATCAGTTGATATGTATGGTATGTGGTAGGTTGGGGAACTCACTAAGCTTCGTGCTTATGGTTTTCAGTTTTGGTTTCAGGTACTTCATGTAGCGGAGGGAAGAGCTCGGGGTGATCGCATGGCACACACCAAGAAGTTTAGCCTGGGATGTTTACTCTGATAAAATGAATAAGTGTTTTGGAAAAGATACTCTGATTTGTTATATAACTCTTTTAGTATGTTTGAAATGATTTAATACTATGGTTTAGTAATGTTTAAAAAGAAATATTTTTTGGTCATGATTGTTGGGATGTTACAAGTTGGTATCAGAGCCTTGGTTTGAGGGATTCGGGCACACTCTCGGGTGTGACTGAACTCAAACTGAGGGCTTGGTAAGGAAATTTTCAAAGGAAAATCGTTTTATAAGAATAAATTTGAAAAGAAAAAGGATTTCGAAAAAGGAATGAGAACTTTAAAAGGAGAAAAGGGTGTGGTGCATGCAATCAGTCGAGCTCAAGTTCTCCCAAATTACCCATACAAGTTTATGTTATGATATGATTATGTGATCAACATGCTAGATTTAGGGCTAAGGATCTAGGAGGATGCCTTGTATGCCTATTATATGTGCTTATTGAGCTGCATGCTAGTATTGGTTAGACAGTGGTAGGATAGCCTGTTAGGTTATGCCTGATTATATGAGCTTATATTACATGCTAGTACAGATTCTTGATATGTGAATATGAATGCTTGATTATGTTTTGGATAGATTTTCCTTTCGTCTGAATGCTGCTTGCTCTGTGCTTTGTGGGACTCAGAGTGATGGGAGTTAGCTATCAGGTGAATACGATAAGTCACATGTAATCAGGGTTGAATAATCTTAGAGTATTGGATTTGACCCTATTGCGCAACTCTTGTTTGAGTCCTAACCGTTGTAGGGATGAGTCCTTTACTCGAAGGATTATCCGAGCCTCGTTACATGTGATGATATTCAGGTGATGGCTAATTGGCATTACGAAGGGGCCTTCAGCAGCTGAGGACTGGTTTGGGTCGGAGATTTCCCTAGGGTAGGCCTAGGATGAGTTTAGTGTTGGGAGTGGCGGTAATAGCGAAAGGGACTTGGTGGAGTCGAGGCAACTCTTGAGGAAAGTACGGATAGATGTGGAAGGTAGTATGGGACCGTACTACTGAAAGCAGAGGATCCGTACTCGATTCAAGAGGGGCCGAGACAAAACCAGGGAACTTGTAGTGTGTGTGATCCCTCAGCAGTGATGTGTGTTTTGATGATTGTTATGGCATATTTTTCAGCATGGCGACGTTGCAAGATAGACCAGTGGATGGATCAGGTGTCGGAGAGGGATCAGGCTCAGGTTCAGGGACCGAATAGCTCGAGGAGCGGATGAGGGAGTTTGTATCAGCTGAGATTACACGCAATATCCTAGACCAGACTCCTGTGATCTTTGGCACGGTCAAGGAGGGTATACTGGAGATATTGGATGAGAGGCTTGGAACCTTTCGCGCAGAGATGTTGGGTATGATGGGAGCGCGTACATTGACATTTCGGGAGTTCAGAGCTTGTGGAGCTCCAGATTACCATGGGGCTAGGGACCCCATTGCTAGTGGCAGATGGTTGGCTGATGTCGCCAACGCTTTTCGTTCTAGCCGGTGTCCCGAGGGGGACAAGGTTCGACTCGCCTCATGTCTTCTGAAGGACAGAGCGCGGGATTGGTTGGAGGAGGTTGGTCATGCTATCGGGGATGATGCCGCGTTGGACGTGATGACATGGAGCGATTTCTCGGCCAGGTTCAAGGCCGAGTTTGCACCGGTGATTGAGGTGCAACAGTTAGCCCGTGAGTTTCAGGATTTGAGGCAGACTACGGAGACAGTGGCAGAGATCACCGCTAAGTTCAGGGAGAGAGCCCTTCTAGTTCTGCAGTATGTGGCGGACGAGGAGATGAAGAAGGCTCGGTACCACGAGATGTTGAGGAGCGATATCAGTCAGTTTGTGTGTCGGTCTAGCTGCAAGACGCTGGAATACATGATCGCTCGGGCCAGAGAAAAAGAGATTGATCTTGAGACAAAGAAGAAGAGAAGGTTGGCAGAGGTTCAGATATCTACGGGATCGGGAAAGAGGCCTAAGACATCAGATTCTAGATTGAGAGGTCCTCAGGACCGGGGCCGGTGTGGCAAGTGTGGCAGGACGCACGAGGTTGCGTGTAGGAGTGGCAGCGGTGGTGATTCTGGTTGCTTCAAGTGCGGCCGTATTGGTCATTTTAGCAGGGATTGTACTGCTACCACCACCCAAGGATCAGACCCAATATGTTTCCATTGCAGTCAGAGGGGCCACAAGAAGGCCCAATGCCCGAGTTTGCATTCAGCAGGACAGGTGATAGCACCTGCCCCTGCAACCTTGAGGATCACCGACGGCCGTCAGGGCCGGGCGGAGGCGCCTGCAGCAAGGAGCAGGGCGTACCAATTGGTTTCAGAGGAGGCGTGAGCAGCCGATGCGTCAGGTACGTATCTTTCTTTCCTCTATCAGCTTATGTTGTGATATTATTGTTATGGTTCTGCATCGGTAATGATAATGATATTTCATAATTTTGTGGCCTGCTTGTGATTGAGTTATATGCCATCTGCATACCTTGGATTCTAGAATGATAGTTGGAGGTCGTCTCCTTTAGCAAGTTACTTCGGATACAGTGACTGTAGCATGTATGTGTGAGACTCAGTAGTGTCTCGCTATTTTCGAGAAGGTATCGTTTGGGAATGGATCGGTTAGACCCCCCTAGCTGTGGTAAGCTTTGGTTTTCAGCTGAGTGGCCAGAGGATGGTAGGGAGGATTGGGATTTTTTCCCAGCTGTGAGCTGTGAGGAGCTAGTCTAGTCGAAGTGGGGGAGAGCCACCTGTGTGGCCAGGGACAGAAGTAAGTGCAAGACTGGAGTGGTTCCGCAGTCTTGGTGAGGAAGGAAGCAGCTCAAGTGGCTGTTTGGATTGAGGAGCAGTTAAGTTGGGAGTTGGGGAAACTTTCCAACCTTGAGTTCGCGTATTCGAGATTAGTTGATGGCTGGTTCGGGGAAACCAGGTCGGAGAGCTTCCGGTAAGGTGCGAGTTTAGTCCGGATATAAGACTGCGGGATAGCCGCAACATTCGCCAGCAGCGAGTCAGTGAGGGATGTGTTGTAAGATTGCAGGTAAGCCGTAGCATTCATTAGCAGCTGAGTTAGCGGAGTGTGGGTGGGAGCCCGTATCTCCTAGTTCTCGGAGTGGGGGCGGGGGCCCGTATCTCCGAATTAGCATGATAAGAATCAGGAAAGGATAGCAAGTTAAGATTAGAGGGGGGGAGTGGGCCTGCATAACCCTGGATAGGTGAGACCTGTGGGAGAGGCCGCTCCGAAGTATAGTTTGGGTGAGACCCGTGGGCGAGGCCCGCATTCTTATAGCAGCAGGTGGGACCTGGTAGAGAACTTAGGGTAATGTGACATCCCCATTTTCACGGCCAGAAAAGACCGATTTGTTTATGCTTTATTTTGAAAATCAGAGTGTCTTTTAAAGAAATATGTTGCGGAATTTGTTCCCAGAAAACATGATAAGTACGTTATCAAAGCATTTATGAAGAAATGTATTTTTATCCATTTTAAAACATTTGGGATGTCATCATCAATACAGAAACATAAGCATAAACATAACTTACATTCATTATCACTAGTGATTTATATCCCCTTAATCTCTCAGTGTAATGTAACTTCATATCGACACCTGTGATACAAATAAACTGAGTGGGTCAGGTTGGGAAACCTGGTGAGTACATAGGGTTTTCAACCCACAATAATATAATTATTATGTTTAATCATCAAACAATTAACCCAATTACCCATCCCCATTATCTTATTTACTCTTAAGGATCTACCATAAGAATCAGCTATCTCTTGTTCATTCATTCCTAAGGATCATCCTAAGGAATGGGCACGAAATCCATCGTTGTCAGGGTTTACTCTACAGGCACTAAGTCGCATAGTCGCCAGGATATATGCACTAAGTCTCATAGTCGCCAGGGTTTATACAACAGGCACTACGTCGCATAGTCGCCAGGGCTTAGGCACTAAGTCTCATAGTCGCCAGGGTTTATACAACAAGCACTACGTCGCATAGTTGCCAGGGTTTAGGCACTAAGTCTCATAGTCGCCAGGGTTATCTCGTTTATCGACAATATTGTTTCTGAGAATCCACTCGCAATACGTGTCAATGGGTTTTTAGAGTACAGCTGGTGAATACACAGTTCAAATACACCTACAGGTTGCGAGCCTGCTAGTGTTCCACTGGACTGTCTAGAATAGTCCGTGGTTGTCATCCATACTCTGCTAGATGACGGGGCCAACACTTGGGTAAAAGGCTTCACCTCTCAACCTTATCTCATGGTCTATATCATCTCGAATCATTTTATTTTTGTCACACAGCAACTATTTCATCTACCCATGTTTTACCCAACACATTTTGTAGATATAAAATACATATACAGTTTAAATCATTTAAAACATGTATAAAAATCTTTCACCCAACATAGACGGCAAGTATATAGACAATATGCACACGTAGCATGTAATTTATATTAAATACTTCATATCTATGTGTAAGATGAAAGGGACTATGCACTCACTTGGTAAGGTGGTGACTTGGTACTCGGACAACACTTCGTTATCTCAAAACAATTTTCCTTTGACAAAACCTAGTATCAATACCACTAGGGTTTAGTCTAACGTTAACCGCGACTAATTAATAGTCTAGCTATTATTACTATTATATAAGCGTTAAGCAACACTCTTATATAACTCATAATAATAGCCCAAATAATTATTTTAAGGTCCTAATAATGTTACTATATTAAAACATAAGCTATAATAAAGATAGGGTAGGCGTAGCTCACTTACAGCGACTTTTTCTCAAAACCGGGCTCCGCTGGAGCAGCGTTCCCGAGCTGAAAGACTCTTCTTCTTGGAGCCGTCGGGCGCTCCGGGCTTTCGCCTCGTGCTTGGGGGTTCCCTAGGCTTTTTGGGGGGTTTTAGGGCTTAGAGAGATGTTCTAGAGAGAAAGGAAGAAGTTGGAAGGTGTGAGGAATGAAGGGAACTCGGCACCTCTATTTATAGGCTTCCTGGAGCGTCACCACGTCGTGGTGTTGCGTAGGCTCCAAGGTTTCGCCTGGTGCTGACACGTGGCATCGCACACAGGGTGGAAATCAGCCGATTTTCAAAAATTCATAACTTTCGCATACGAGCTCCGTTTTCGACGTTCTTTATATCCACGCGTAGGTAAAAAAAAATCTACAACTTTCATTTTGACTTCGTCGGCTAATTCTCTACCGATCTTAAATTTAATAGTACGAGGAGATTATACTGTTAAATGTCCGCGTAAAATTCATAACTTCTACATACGGACTCCGCTTTCGTCTGTCTTTTTACCGTTGAGTTCCTATTAATGAGATCTTCAACTCTCATTTAGGTCGCGTAGGCCAAAAACCAATCGATCTAAAATTCGAGTTTCGGGCCGTGCACTACTATGCCAAATCTTAGAAAATTCATAACTTCCTCATACGAAGTCAGATTTGGGCGTTCTTTTTTTGTATGTTCTCGGTTTAACATATACTACAAATTTTATTTAGATCACTAAGACTAAAAAGTCCTCTATCATAAATTCACTATTTACGTCTCCCAGTGTCGTGCCGGTTTTGCCGTAAAACTTCGACGGACCATAACTTCTTCGTTATAACTCGGATTTCGGCGTTCTTTATATGTACGGAACCCTTGTAACATATACTAACACTTGGAAAAGATTAATACTTCTAAATAATATTCCATCAAAAACTCATTTTTGATGCTTATTGTCTCTAAATTGACTATCCCGGATCTGCGGGCGTTACAGGTAAGGTAGGGGATCGAGGATCCCAAATCTTCTAGAGCTAGAGTGGCTAGGTTGGTAGAGTTGTTCAGGTAGTCGCAGTATCCTCATAAGTCGCTGCTAGCGATTAAGGGATTGTTCTCGCGTTCGGTAACTGGTGGGGGATCGGTATTTCAGGTAATGGTAGATTAGTTGGGACCAGGGTGGTCTCGGTTCATCTGGTAGGCGGATGAGAGTCAGCAGGACTTCAAACAGGAATGATGATAAGGGATTTGGTGCAGAAAACAGTGAGTTGATCGGGTGATGCTAAGTTGCTCACCGCGGAATCAAATAATCTCAGAGTGAATAATTTGACTCTATGATGCAGCTCTTGTCTGAGCCTTAACCGTAGCAGAGAGGGATTTGCTACTCGAAGGATTATCTGAACTCACACGCTGGGTGGAGCTTTCAGTATTGGAGTATCGTATGTGGGATTATTCCGTGAGTACTGGTGTGATGGCCGACACTGAGAGTGGCCGAGATTGCGGTTTTAGCAGAGGATTGGTCCTTGATGGAGATTAAAAAGGTTTATTGCTTGTGAAAAGTTGCCTTGGAAAGGCCAGTGACAGTGCAGGGTAAAGGGGTGAACCCCTCGTGTATCAAGTGTAAGTACTCAGGAAGTACCGGCAGGGTTACCGGTTGAGTAAGAGTGTTGTACTGGAGGATAGTAATGATCGGATTATTCTGAAGATGACATTTTCAAGGATTGGACCGGATGGGCGAAGTGTGTAACTGGTTGTAAAGTGGTAAGCGGATTGTAAGGTAGTTGACCGTGGCGGACTTCGAGGACGAAGTCTAGTTTAAGTGGGGGAGAGTTGTAACACCCTGAATTCAGGAGGCCTAGAAAGGAAAGTAAACCTCAAATGAGGAGGTGACTCGTCGAGTTGATGGGGTGACTCGACGAGTAGGAGCGCGATTTGGGTCGCGGGTTAAGTGACCTACTCGACGAGTCAGAAGACTGACTCGACAAGTTGGCCAGATTTTGGGGAAACCCTAAATGCGGGCCTTGTACCCTATTTAAAGAACATTATAACCCTTCATCAGCCTCCTTGATACTCTCTCAAGTCCAGAACGAAACCCTAGAGCCTCCCTTGAGTTTGTGATCCATTTTGAGAGACTTGGAGCATTCTTGAAGTTTGGAATAACAAGAAGAAGGGTGGAGGTTCAAGGAGGAAGGAGTAGATCCAGAAGATTCACTCCATTTGCTGCACATATTGGTAATCAAGTCTTCATCTTGACTTCTAGTTTGTTAGATCTCTTTATAGCCCTTTTTATGAAGTTTATGGACCAAAAATGATTTCTTGTGGGATTTGGACGTCCCCAAGCTGGATCCTTTCAGATCTGGAAGTATTTAGAGTAGTTAAGGCATAAAGGTGGAAGGTTTATGCCATTAGAACTCCCCATGCAAAGTTTAAGAGGTTGTTATGGCCTTTTGAGTAAAAAGGGCCATGCATGGATGCAAAGGTAGTAGCTTTGCGTGTTATTCCGACCCTAGGAGGCTAGATCTGGGTCTTGGAAGCCTTGTGCTTGTCTGAAATCGTCTGATTAGAGTTGGACATTGAGGGACTCGGTGAGTCACTTGTGGGACTCGACGAGTCAGACCATTTTCTTGCCCCAAAACCCTTCTGTTAAGGGTATGAGTTGAGTTGGTTAGGGACTCAGCCAGCCTGGGTCCATAGTGGACATCAAGATAATCGTACTCGACGAGATCAAGGATGAACTCGACGAGTCCAAGGCAATATCCTTAGTTTATGAAGATGGACTCGACGAGTTGTTCATACAACTCGGCGAGTCATAGACTGGACACATTCATATCTGAATGATGAACTCGACGAGTTCAAGGATGAACTCGACAAGTCGGTTGAAGATGGTCCCGATTGTATGGTTGAAGGAGAACCCGTCGAGTTCTTGCTAGACTCGACGAGTAGAGTCGGGGGTTGTATTGGGTTGGAGGAGTATGGACTTGACGAGTTGGTAGAACAACGCGACGAGTCAGGTCAACTGGATGTTGACTTTGACCAAGTTTGACCAGGGTTGACTTTTGGATTATTGTGGTCTAAATGTTATTTTGGGTATTGATAGTTTGGGAAGCCGAAGGGTCAGTGATTCAGAAGTTGCCGGTTAGCAGTCAGAAGCGTTCAGCTAGTCTTCAGCAGTGCGAGGTGAGTCTCCTCACTGTGTGCATGGGTCTACGGCCACAATGCCGACCCATTATGTTCATGTTATGTTATGTTTATATATAGAAGGAAGACCCGGGGGTTAGTCCTAGGAACTTATTGATATATGTTCCGGGTTACGACCTGATGCCGGGCGAGGCCCAAGGAATGATAGGATGCTAGAGGTCTTTGTGATTCTTGCATGTGTCAGTATGATAGGCTCCGGACCGAGGGTCCGATGTCGGGGTAAGCCCGAAATATGTTAGATAATAGTGTGTCTTCGGACCGGGGGTCCGATGCCGGGGTAATCCCGAGGAAGATTCTTATGTGGTATGTTAGATTATACTTGTTGTCTTCGTGATGCTTTTATGTGCTTGGTAGGAAGGTGAGTGTGGGCGAGTTCCCGTATCTCATCACTAGATGAGTATGGATGGGGTTCCATATCTCGATATTAGCAGAATAGGGGCGAGGCCCATGATAGGAAGGATGTGAGTGTGGGCGGGGGCCCGTATCTCACTACTAGTAGGAGTATGGACGGGGTTCCACTACTTCAGTAGCAGACCAGGGGCGGGGCCCAAGTCATGCGAGGCCTTAGATCAGGGTACAGTTAGATTATGTGTATGTATGCTCTAGTATGTTATTTTATCGTATGTATGTGTATGGCGGGTGAGGCCCAGAGACAGGCGGGGCTTAAGAGAAACAAATCTGTATACCGAGCGGGGCTCGATGCCAGGTGGGACCTGATGCCAGGCGGGGCCTGATGCCGGACGGGGTCCGATGCCGGGCGAGGCCCGATGCGGTGGGCGGGGGCCTAGTATGCGGTTATGTGTTCATGGTTATGTATGGCATGTATGGATCAGTTGATATGTATGGTATGTGGTAGGTGATGGGTTTAGGTATAATACAACATCCTATGGTGCAGATACAACCCTAAATACCTTGGATCTATGTTTTCACTAATTATACATGCAAATGGTTTCCAAGGCATTAAACCTATAACTAGCATGCATTTCCAATACCAAATAAGATACTAGTTAGAGTAACATACCTTTTGTGTTGTAGCTTGATTTCATGGAGCTTAAGAGCCGAGTGCCTCAAGTGTGACACCTCAAATGGTTCACACAACACCAACAACAACTTGGAATAACTTGAGAGAAAAGTCCTTATGCTCAAATCAGCTAACCCTCTCATATGAACCCTTAGGGCCGATTTCTTGAGCCATTAGGTCTTTATATATTGTGGCTATTAGGGTTACACTATGTAACTCATATTCTTCATGCTCCATGGGTTAAAACCTCCATGTAGTATCCATGGTTTAGCCCAACATGAAGAATTATGGATCATAAGCCCACATATATAAGAATGGATGATTTACACAATCAATCCCTATATATTTAATTAGTGTCTTTTGATCACAGAATTAATTCCAAATTAATTCTTGATCAATACTAATTAAATAATATGATTTCATATTAATATATTAGAACTTATAATATATTAATAAATCATATATATCCTTTTCTCACAAAAGTCTATCCAAATTGTTCCGATGTCATGCAACCCAAATAGACCATGCCAAGTCGGGTCGAATACATTCCAATAATAGCTATGGGCTTAGACATCTAATCCAACAGTCTCCCACTTGGATAAGTCTAAAACTATTATTGCGTATGACCCCAAAACATGACTAGCAATCGTAGCTCTTTAAGCCGCTGTCGAACTTTGAACAAATCAATGACGCGTCCATTAGATAAGGGATCATATATTCCCCCATTCTAGATATAATATAGACTGAGACATGGATTATAATCATTCTCTCTGTCCATCTATTGTTACCCGATTTCCGATTTATGACGACTGACTAATTGAACAAATCAAATCACTCCAGGCCCGGCCGAGCACTTACGTTTATCATCACTAAATCATCGAGGGGCCCACAGATATCGCTTTTATCCCTCCAAGGGTAAAAGGAATGGATAAACTTTGACTCATATGCTTGTTCTACTACTCGTTGAATCATACACAAAGACACGTTTTATAACATCGAGTTACCAATGCGTTTTCGTACAATCAATGTATAACCAACTCATAGTCAACAACTCATATCTCTAGGTTTGAAGAATATAAGATATTATCGTCTCATGATTCACTCATGATAAAATCCATTAAGTGATTCAAATGAGCGTGGGTTGGATCCAATACTCGAATCCCTATTCCACGAGTACTCATAAATGTTGTAGCAACTCTTACTATGTCTAACATCTTAGACATCTACAAACCCGATTCATGACAGTCTTAATTCATACCTACTTCCAACATATGACTGACCGTGGAGAGTTTAAATACTTAGTCATTCGGAAAGAATAACCTAGCTATTCTGGAAGTCAAAACATGCAAAGTGAAACACAAGAATAATCGAATCCAGTATGGTCTCAGAACTTATGAATATAAATAGAACACCTTTTATTTATCACCATATTGATTACACATTATTCATTGCATAATGTTTCAAATAATCAACTTTATACTTGAATCAAAACAATAGTCATGCCATGCTCCAAGTGTAACATCCGGATTTCCAGGTATGATGAATTGGGTATTTATTTTGAGATATGAGGAGTGACTCGACGAGTTGACGCCTCAACTCGTCGAGTAGGATCGTGACTTGATGACGTGGAAAATGAATGGACTCAACGAGTCGGCCAGCCGACTCGACGAGTCAACGCTGGAGGCAGAAACCCTAATTTTCTCAGGCTTGGGCCTTATTAAAGGCACTTATGGCCTCCTTGGCCCCTTCCCATCAGTGCCTTCGTCCCTTGAGAGAAACCCTAGAGTCAATTGTGAGCTAGAGAGGAAAGAGGCTAAATTGAGGTCATTTCTTTGAAGAGAAGATCAAGGGAGTTGCAAGGATCTCAGAGGAGAGTTGGTGGATCAGTTTCATCTTTATTTCAGAGCTTCAGATCTGGTAAAAGATCTTGCCTTCCTTGTGTTTGAGTAGATTTCCTTTGGTTGTCAAGTTAGGGCTTGTATCACCATTTTGATGGGGGTTTTGGGTGCATCCAAACCCTTTCTCGAGTAATTCTATAGATCTGGACCTTGTGAGGTCCAGAGAACCAGAAAGTAGCTAGCCATGTCTGAGTAACCTTGGGGTTTTGAAGCTATGAAGCTTTAATAGGGTCAAAATGGTATATAGAGCAATATACACCATGCATGAACCCCAAGTTCAGATCTTTACGTGACTTTTGGATGCTACAAGGCCGGATCTATGAGTTAGAGTTCCAGATCTGACTTCAGGAGGCCTTATGAGTGATACGATGGAGACGACTTGCCGAGTCTATGAGATAACTCGACGAGTCGGATCGGGTTGCCCCGCGATTCGTGACCCAGTGATAACCCGTCGAGTTGGGAGGTTAACTTGACGATTCGTGTGAAGCCTTAGTAGGATTCAGAGGATACGCATGAACTCGCCGAGTCACACGAGTGCACTCGGCGAGTCTGGTCAATATTGGACCGTTGACTGGAGTTGAATTCAGTTGACCTTAGGGTTTGGTCAAACTGATTAAGAGAGGTTAGGGAAGGGTGGAATGGTCTTCTACCCATTTTATAGGAACGAGAATGAAAGGAGTGTATTAATTAGAAATATTATCCTTGTGATAGACGGAGGCTAGATCGAGGTGTTCGGGCACCAGATTTCACTAGCTATCTTACGAGGTGAGTCTTCTCACTATACTTTACATGGAATGGTAATTATGTGTGGCTGGAAGGTCTTATGTGCTTGTATGAGTTATGTGATTTGATATGATATGTATATGATGTATGGGTTGGACCGGAAGGTCAAGCAGGTTTGGACCGAAAGGTCAGCAGGGTAGGACCGGAAGGTCTACTAGGATTATGGGATCGGAAGATCCCACTGAGACACAGTAACCGGAAGGTCTTATAGCCTGGGTGGCTAGTATGCGTATGTGGTATTTTGGGGAACTCACTAAGCATTCGTGCTTACCGTGTTATGTGTTTCAGGTACCTCAGAGGATCGCGGGAAGGCACCGGCGTGATTGTACACACACTCTTGATATGGAGCTATATTTGTGGATCCTGGATTTGATTTGTTGTTTTGAAAACTTTGTTGATGGATATTCGGATTTTGTTAATGAGACACGTGTTTTTATGATTTTAGAAATAAAATTTTTGGTATGAAATTTTTGGTTGTTTCAAGTTGGTATCAGAGCCTTGGTTTGAGGGATTCGGATACACCTTCAGGCATATCTGGACTCAAACTGAGGATTTGAGAAACGTTTTCAAAAAGGAAACGATTTTTCTAAAAAAGATTTCAAGAGAAAGCGGAAAAGAGCAGTGTCTACAATCAGCCAGAGCCCGAACGGTGATTTCCTAAAATACCCTTACGTTATGTGTTATGATATATTATGAGGTGTGTTATGCATGCTAGAGTAGGCTAGGTATTTCATATCTTAGGACTAGGGTGGCCTGATTTGTGATGCTTTAGCCTAGGAGTTTCTGCTGCTATGAGTTGCTTTGAGTGCATGTAGGTAGCATAGAGTAGTTTATGAGAAGTTTGCTAGAGAGTAGGCTGTGTTCAGAGAGGCATAGAGTACTTGCAAGTTGGGATCCTAGGAGGAGGACTTGGGGTGGATACGGATGCGGTGTGGAAGGTAGTATTGGGCCCGTACTACTGAAAGCACCGGATCGGTAATCAGTCCAAGTAAGAATCCTTAGGGTGCTAAGGAACAAGTAGGGTTGGGTGATTGAGTGCGAGTATACTCGAGCGATTCTCTGATTTCTTTTGTGATTGTGTTTCAGAGACATCATGGGTGGGTACGCGCCACAACCCAGGAGGCAGTGGTACCAGTGGTACTAGTGATGAGGAGATCCGCAGGATGATTCATGATGAGGTGGCTGCGGCGATCCGGGAGGCTATTCCGGAGATGTTTGGGTCTATTAAGACCACACTGATCGAGACGTTTGACGAGCGATATGCTGATGTTACTGGGGCGGCTGCTGCTGCAGCCACCACATCTGTCGCTACTGCCAGGCCACAGGGGGGTGACTCGTTGCTGTACCGGGAGTTCAGCAACACGAAGCCACTAGAGTTTGATGGGACTCAGGAACCGATAGCCGCTATGAGATGGATCTCTGACATCGAGGGATGTTTCTACACTTGTTCCTGTTTGGAACATTTGAGGGTACGGTTCGCACTGAACCAGCTTCGCTTGGGGTGAAGGACCGGTGGAAGTTTGTGACAGCTGCTTTCTTGCCTGCTGAGCTTACCGCGGTGACTTGGGAGAGGTTCACTGCTATGTTTCAAGATGAGTACGTTCCCCCGGTGGAGAGGGAACGGTTGGACCAGGAGTTCTTATCCCTCAAGATGGGGACTGAGTATGTGGCGGTGATTACGAGGAGGTTTCACGAGAGGGCGTTGTTTTGCCCTGAGCACGTGTCTTCTGAGCAGGCACGCATGAGTCGGTACTTGAGCATACTAAGGAGGGATATTTGCGAGTTCGTGGTGAACTCGTCATACCGGACATTTGCTGAGCTTCAGGCAAATGCCCAGAAGAGGGAGATAGAGCTGGAGACTCAGGCCAGGGAGGAGGCGGAGTCTCAGAGTAGAGATCGGCGGCCGGCTCAGTCTCAACCGGCAGCCAAGCGGGCAAAGCCCGCTGATTCGAGGACTGGAGGCCAGAAGGGCCGCACTTGTGGGAAGTGCGGCAAGGGACATGAGGGGATTTTTCGGGCGGGTGCTTGCTACAAGTGTGGCAAGGAGGGGCACATAGCCAAGGATTTCCCCAAGGGGTTCATGGTTTGCTTTCATTGCAATCAGACTGGCCATCGGAAGGCCGAGTGCCCACAGTTGATACAGGGACTAGCACAAGGATCTGCCCCTGTCGCTGCACAAGTTTCAGAGAGTCGGCCAGTGAAGGCCGAGGTTCCGAGGGCTCGCGGTAGGGCCTTTCAGTTGACCGCGGAGGAGGTCCGTGCAGCACCCGATGTTGTGGCTGGTATGTATTCTTTTACTTATCCTGTTATTGAGATATGTTATGCTTATATTGAATTATGCGTAGGTAGTTTTCTTGTAAGTTCTGTACCTGCCCTAGTATTGTTTGACTCGGGTGCGAGTCGATCCTTTGTGTCATTAGCTTTTAGCCGACACATCAGCATCAGACGAGAGGCGTTGAGTCGACCTCTGCGAGTTTCCATAGCTGATGAGAGGACGGTATTTGGTGCCGAAGTGATTCGGGGATGTACGATCGAGATTTTCGGTGTTGAGTTTTTGATAGATTTGGTACCAATCGAGATGGGGGATGTCTGTGTCATCGTGGGCATGGACTGGTTGAGTCGTTTTGGGGCTGTTATATTCTGCGATCGCCAGTTGGTGACCATACGAGACCCTAGTGGGGGAGTAATTACAGTGTATGGTGAGGGTACCTGATCTGGATCAGCATTTTGCTCGGCCGCTAGAGCGAGGCAGAGTCTACAGCAGGGTTGTAGGGGTTTTGTAGCATATGTGATGGATACGCGAGTTGCCGCTGAGAGATCGAGTTCGGTCATGGATGTTCTGATAGTGCGGGAGTTCTCGGATGTTTTCCCCGAGGAGTTTTCGGGTGTGCCTACCGAGATACAGGTGGAGTTCCGTATTGATTTGATTCCGGGGGCAGCGACTATCGCCAAGGCAGCCTATCGCCTTGCACCGCCTGAGATGCAGGAGCTATCCTCGTAGCTTCAGGAGCTGTTGGGGAAGGGATTCATCTGACCGAGTAGCTCGCCGTGGGGAGCGCCAATTCTGTTTGTCAAGAAAAAGGATGGTTCACACCGGATGTGCATTGATTACCGGGAGTTGAACAAGCTAACGGTCTAGAACCATTATCCGTTGCCGAGGATCGATGATCTGTTCGATCAATTGCAGGGTGCATCTTGGGTTTCCAAGATTGACTTGAGATCTGGGTATCATCAGATGAGAGTGCGTGTGGAAGATATCCAGAAGACAACATTTAGGACTCGTTATGGGCATTACGAGTTCGTGGTGATGCCTTTTGGACTCACCAATGCACCGGCAGCATTCATGGATCTCATGAATCGGGTATGCAGGCCTATGTTGGATCGATTGGTGATCGTATTCATCGACGACATTTTGGAGTATTCAAGGTCCAGAGAGCAGCATGAGGAGCACTTGAGAGAGATCCTCGAAGTATTGAGATCGGAGAGGCTCTATGCCAAATTCTCCAAGTGTGATTTCTGGTTACGGGAGGTCCAGTTCTTGGGGCACCTCGTTAATCAGAATGGGATATTGGTCAACCCGGCCAAGATTGAGGCGGTTATGAGATGGGAAGTGCCGAGATCCCCCACCGAGATCAGGAGTTTTCTGGGATTGGCCAGCTACTATCGGAGATTTATCATAGATTTCTCCAAGATTGATGTTCCTCTCACCAGGTTGACCCGGAAGGGTGTTGCTTTTGTTTGGGGTCCCGAGCAGCAAACCTCGTTTGAGAGTCTTCGCCAGAGATTGTGCGAAGCTCCAGTGTTAGCCCTTCCTGAAGGGATGGAGGATTTTGTAGTTTACTGCGATGTATCCATATCTGGATTGGGTGCAGTGCTTATGCAGAGAGGGCACGTGATAGCATATGCTTCGAGGCAACTAAAGCCTCATGAGACGAGGTATCCCACCCATGATTTGGAGCTGGGGGTGGTGGTGTTCGCCCTAAAAATCTGGCGCCACTATTTGTACGGGGTTCGGTGTACCATATACACGGACCACAAGAGTTTGAAGTATCTTATGGATCAGCCCAACCTGAACATGCGACAGAGGAGATGGTTGGATGTGGTAAAATATTACGACTGTGAGATTCTGTATCATCCGGGCAAGGATAATGTGGTAGTCGATGCCCTGAGCCGCAGGGTTGAAAGTGCCCCGATTCGGAATATGTGCATGCAGATGACAGTTATGACTCCGGTATTTGATATCATTCGAGAGGCCCAGGCAGAGGCCGTGAGACCAGAGAACCGCAAGGAGCGGGTGATTGGACAGGTATCCGAGTTTGTGACGGATAGCCGAGGGCTTATGACCTTTCATGGTCGGATTTGGGTGCCGTATACGGGCGGAGCTCGTGGCACACTGATGGAGGAGGCGCATAGATCGAGATTCTCGATCCATCTCGGGGCCACTAAGATGTATTTGGACCTGAAAAGAGACTACTGGTGGCCCTGTATGAAGAGGGATGTTGCATGGGTAGTCGAGAGGTGCTTGACCTATCGCCGGGTTAAGGCCGAGCACCAGCGTCCACATGGAAAGTTGCAGACACTAGAGGTTCCCCAGTGGAAATGGGAACAAATTTCTATGGATTTTATCACCAAATTGCCAAGGATCGCGCGGGGTGTCGACGCGATTTGGGTGATTGTGGACCGGTTAACGAAGAGCGCTCACTTTCTTGCTATCAGTGAGAGCTCTTCTGCTGAGAGGTTGGCAGAGATTTATGTGCGAGAGGTGGTAGCTCTACATGGAGTGCCGACGTCTATAGTGTCTGATCAGGATGTGCATTTTACTTCTAGATTCTGGAAGAAGTTCCATGAGGAGTTGGGAACGCGATTGCATTTTAGTACCGTCTATCACCCACAGACAGACGGACAGAGCGAGCAGACGATTCAGATGCTCGAGGACATGCTTCGGGCATGTGTTATGGACTTCGGTGGGAGTTGGGACACCTACCTACCCTTGGCTGAGTTTTCTTACAGCAACAGCCACCATTCCAGTATCGGCATGCCTCCTTTTGAGCTTCTTTATGGGAGGAGGTGTCGGAACCCCATCTGTTGGGGAGAGGTAGGGCAGCGAGTGATGGGTGGCGCTGAAATAGTGCTCAAGACGACTAAGCAAATTCACCAGGTCAGACAGAGATTACTGATGGCTCAGAGTCGCCAGAAGTCTTATGCAGACAGTAGGCGGTCCGAGCTTGAGTTCCAGGTTGGGGATTTCTTTCTTCTGAAGGTATCCCCGTGGAAGGGGTGATTCGGTTCAGAAAGAGGGGCAAGCTGGGACCCCGATATATCGGTGCCTTCAGGGTGACAGCTAGAATGGGTAAGGTAGCATATCGTTTAGAGCTACCTGCGGAGTTGAGCCAGTTCCACGATACTTTCCATGTGTCCCAGTTGAGTAAGTGTGTAGCTAATGAGACAGCAGTGGTGCCATTGGAGGATATTCAGGTGGATGCAAGCTTGAATTATATTGAGAGAGCAATCACGATTATGGATCGAAAGGTGAAGGTTTTGAGAAATAAAGAAGTGCCCCTGGTTCAGGTTCAGTGGCAACATCGAAAAGGGTCCGAGATGACTTGGGAGCCGGAGTCCGAGATGCGAGAGCAGCATCCAGAGCTATTTGAGGAGCATGACTTCGGGGGCGAAGTCTAATCCTAGTGGGGGAGAATTGTAACATCCGGATTTCCAGGTATGATGAATTGGGTATTTATTTTGAGATATGAGGAGTGACTCGATGAGTTGACGCCTCAACTCGTCGAGTAGGATTGCGACTTGATGACATGGAAAATGAATGGACTCGACGAGTCGGACAGCCGACTCGACAAGTCAGCGCGGGAGGCAGAAACCCTAATTTTCTCGGGCTTGGGCCTATTTAAAGGCACTTATGGCCTCCTTGGCCCCTTCCCATCAGTGCCTTCGTCCCTTGAGAGAAACCCTAGAGTCAATTGTGAGCTAGAGAGGAAAGAGGCTAAATTGAGGTCATTTCTTTGAAGAGAAGATCAAGGGAGTTGCAAGGATCTCAGAGGAGAGTTGGTGGATCAGTTTCATCTTCATTTCAGAGCTTCAGATCTGGTATAAGTTCTTGGCTTCCTTGTGTTTGAGTAGATTTCCTTTGGTTGTCAAGTTAGGGCTTGTATCACCATTTTGATGGGGGTTTTGGGTGCATCCAAACCCTTTCTCGAGTAATTCTATAGATCTGGACCTTGTGAGGTCCAGAGAACCAGAAAGTAGCTAGCCATGTCTGAGTAACCTTGGGGTTTTGAAGCTATGAAGCTTTAATGGGGTCAAAATGGTATATAGAGCAATATACACCATGCATGAACCCCAAGTTCAGATCTTTACGTGACTTTTGGATGCTACAAGGCCGGATCTATGAGTTAGAGTTCCAGATCTGACTTCAGGAGGCCTTATGAGTGATACGATGGAGACGACTTGCCGAGTCTATGAGATAACTCGACGAGTCGGATCGGGTTGCCCCGCGATTCGTGACCCAGTGATAACCCGTCGAGTTGGGAGGTTAACTCGACGATTCGTGTGAGGCCTTAGTAGGATTCGGAGGATACGCATGAACTCGCCGACTCACACGAGTGCACTCGGCGAGTTTGGTCAATATTGGACCGTTGACTGGAGTTGAATTCAGTTGACCTTAGGGTTTGGTCAAACTGATTAAGAGAGGTTAGGGAAGGGTGGAATGGTCTTCTACCCATTTTATAGGAACGAGAATGAAAGGAGTGTATTAATTAGAAATATTATCCTTGTGATAGACGGAGGCTAGATCGAGGTGTTCGGGCACCAGATTTCACTAGCTATCTTACGAGGTGAGTCTTCTCACTATACTTTACATGGAATGGTAATTATGTGTGGCTGGAAGGTCTTATGTGCTTGTATGAGTTATGTGATTTGATATGATATGTATATGATGTATGGGTTGGACCGGAAGGTCAAGCAGGTTTGGACCGGAAGGTCAGCAGGGTAGGACCGGAAGGTCTACCAGGATTATGGGATCGGAAGATCCCACTGAGACACAGTAACTGGAAGGTCTTATAGCCTAGGTGGCTAGTAAGTGTATGTGGTATTTTGGGGAACTAACTAAGCATTCGTGCTTACCGTGTTATGTGTTACGTGTTTCAGGTACCTCAGAGGATCGCGGGAAGGCACCGACGTGATTGTACACACACTCTTGATATGGGGCTATGTTTGTGGATCCTGGATTTGATTTGTTGTTTTGAAAACTTTGTTGATGGATATTTGGATTTTGTTAATGAGACACGTGTTTTTATGATTTTAGAAATAAATTTTTTGGTTGTTTCACCAAGCATGCACACTATGTTTTGTCCAAACAATAGTTATGTCACACTCCAAGTATGCACACTATGTTTGTCTATGATCCTTACTTTGTGAAATAAATCAATTGAACAAGATTCCAATGATTCTCATTTCACAATCCCAAATCACTATCGTAAATATAATAATTCCAAATTCCTGCCATTTACCGAAATCTGTTAGATTCTAAACTTATATGCATTGATCCTCTTGTAATGAATATGCACAAAGTCACAAAGACTTGTCAACAGACATTTACAAAGTATTCCAATGGAGAGCAACTCCATGGAAACGAAGTCTCAAATTCAAAGTACATTGCTTTGAACATCCTTCTTGTATTAAGTTTTCTAGTCTTACACAGATTTAAAGAATAACTTCCACCTATGGAAACATTTCCATATTCCCATTTTGACTATCACTTCTGAACAAGAGTTGCCTCTTTTCAGAACATGTCAATATGGTCCTTTCCAAAAATTTACACCACACTTCCAATTGTCCATGAGCAACCAATTTGTGGTAAACCTCAGATTGTCCTCGACAATTGCTTAATCATTTTAGTCATATCCAATTCTAGACTTTTCCCCTTTTAATGCCTTGGGCACTTGGAAAATTTAGAAAGGATCAATATTATAGCACATGCAATCGGTACTATATCCAAAGCATATGGGACCCGATTCACGATGTCTCACATAAAGACATGATACTAGACCATTCTTTTGCTATAATATTTCTATTTCTATTTGCCATGTTCTCAAAATTCAGATTATGAAAAGGGATGCCGTAATCATAATCGAATTTTAGAACGCAAATAATGTTCCCATATATAGAATTTCCTTATGTTGAACCATTCCAACATAACATTCATATATATACTTGAGTAAATTTGATTAAAATCTCACGATCTAAGCTTTTAGATTTGAAATGAAGTATAATTTCCTCTCCCTTAATTATAGCAAAACAACTTTTCCCCAATTGAAACTCTTGTTTTCTATAATTAACAATTAACATAATAATCATGCTCCCACTAGCATAATAATTATTAGCATAACACTTATGCTCCCACTAGCTTTGACATATATCCAGAAAATAGCTGGACTTCTAGAAATCAATACTTTATTAACTTTCTTACCAAAGTTCAGATTTCTGATACGCGATGCTTTGATAAGACTTTATCAAAATCATACACCTTTCCTTAGATAGCTCACATGTGTGTCTAAACAGTTTTTAAAACTATAAAAAGGGATGCCGTAATCATAGTCTCAAATGTTTAGACCTTTGCCATTTCTCACAAGTCCATGTTAGTGTGCCGGTTAACCACACACGCTCCACTAACGACTTTGAGAATGCAAATATCACAATTGCTATCTACTTAAAATCTACTTAGTGAAAGCGTTTCCTCACCATCATTTTCATGAATCGGAGAGAAACCTTATGTTACTTAGATTTTATGGTGTATGTGCTCATATCCATGTGAATTTGTCACAACCATAATCACAAGACAAGGTTAGTGACAAATCCAAACTCATATGGACCGAACTTGTGCAATCTTAAGTTCTTGCCACCTGGCAGCACAAGAGCGTGCCATTGCTTCCAAGTTATTATGCAACCATTTAAGAATTCTCAGAACTCCTATGCAAAGCCAACTTTAACTAGAATGGGCATAGAAATAAGAATATGTCAACACGATAGGCTATAAACCTCTAGTCGTGTGCTAGTGATAAACAATAGGTTTTATCCTTGATTAGTTCTTGAGACTTTCGAGACCTTTAAGACTCCCACTGTCCTCTTGACATATAAGATTCTCTTGTCAAGAACCATTCCTTGACAAAGCAAATATTCAAGAGTTAGTGCGGATTCTTATCAAGACAAACACTTCACACTATTGGTCTTAGTTGGTCTTTGTTTTATCCAAAACATCACAGCTTACCAATTTCAAATGTACAAGAGTAGGAAACATTTTACTCTTACATTTGACAAGTATTATAAACCTTCTTTAAGATATGTCACTCAAATTACAATCTTGGAGTATGACTCTAATAATTGTTTTGGAACGAAGTATGATTCATCTTTTGATTTTAACCATTTCAACAATTCACGATTCCTCTTCTTAGTCAAACAAATGCACTAAGATGTCCTTAGAGAATCAATTGTGATATGGTTTCATAATCACTAATATAATCACAAAGCACGATACTAAAGTACTCTCCCATCTTTTCAGATTGGAGAAACTTTTATCTTTCTGCCTAATTTGATTCTTCTTATTCGTTCTGCCTAACATTGACACAATTTCCAATGTTTCAGAATTATACTTAACCTTGTAAGTATAACCATATTTACTTTAGTAAATCATGACGAATAGTCTTAATGATCTTTGTGGTGGACCTTGACCAGCTCACACCTAGTGTACCCGATCCCCTAGTCCTTCACTTGACTCACATACACATGTGAACAAGGAATTAGTCTTTATTCCCCAAAGATGAAAATTCTCATTCATTATACAATGCAAGTTGCATGATTCCAAGTTTCTATCCAACTGAAACTTGGGTGATGAGAATCTTTCCTTATTTGGTAAATTATGACACTACCACAAACGAAAGAATCAAATCCATTTTCAAATATTGCTATCAATGGAATCATATAAACAACAATTCTTCACAAATGCCACTGTAAGGATATTTTAAAATAAATAAAATTAAAACCTTTTCTTTTATTTTAAAACTTTGTGGAAAAACTTATCCTTACAATGCAAATGCATATGAAAAACTTGTTGTTATCCATTCCTAAGCAATATATCACAACTCCTAAGCAATAGCTCAAAATTCTGATCACCGAACCATGCGATCGAAATCCATCTTCGCGATCAGAATCAACATATTCTTCCTTTAAGCTTCCTCTCTTCGATTCTACAAAACATCAAAATGTGATCTGGTCACATCATGTATAAGAATCTCAAATAGGAACTTAATAGAGTTAGATAGTGGACTTGCCTGAAGTAAAGTCAAACTTTTGACCTGGCCAACCTTATGATCCTTCAGGTAAATAGGGCAGCTTTGCAACCAATGCCCCTTCCTTTGGCAATTGAAACATATGGACTCTTTGGGAATGGTACACGGGACTACCTCAGATTTAGCCTCTCTCTTTACCATTTGGTTAACCGGGTTGACTATGGTCGATCCCTTTCCATTGGGAGGAGAAAGCCTTTCTGGATTTCCAGTGTCACCATTATCAATGTCCATGGAAGTTTGGGAAGTTGATCTTTCAACCAAATTTGCTAAACCAGTGCTCCAACTCAGTGTTGATTCAGCAACACCAAGCAAATAGGTAAGATCATTAAGGGTCATGTCATTGTATGTCATATAGTAGGCCTAAAGAAACTCACTATGTGACTTAGAAAGTGATTGAAGAACCGAATCAACAACCAACTTCATCAAGACCTTGACACCCAACTCTCCCGGCTTGTCAATATGTGACTTCATCTCCAAGATGTGAGTGCACATAGACTTTGCTTGCCAATAGGGCTTGAGTGACCTTAAACTTGTGGGTTAGGGAGAATAATTGGAGGAGGTGGAGGAAGTGAAGTTCCAAGAGATTTGGGAAGATCATACTTGTCTGAACTAGACATCTACAATGGGAGATATTCAAGTTAGTTGATTTAAGTCCTTAATATAACACCCAATATGAAATATTAAGGCTAGAACCCAACACAATACTTTTATAACTTGGAAGAGGGATGCCGTAATCCAAGCTATAAAATATTTGAAGGTAGGCGAATGACGATTCACCAATTTCCACCATGAAAAACGAAATAGGAATTAGGTTTTAATTGGTTGGAAACTCCTAGATCCTTTGAGATTCATTGAACTATTCAATGGCATATTTAAATCTCGATTGTTCCCTTCAAGTTTTGTGACTGGGATGCCGAGGATCACAAAACAAGGTGTGAATAACCATGCAAATTGACTTGGTACCCTTAATATTTATCACCTAATCGATGTGCCGGTTAACCACACGCGCTCCACCGATCTATGATAAACCTTAAGCCACCCTTTGCCAACCTTGTTAAATCCCGGTTAGTGTGCCGGTTAACCACACATGCTCCACTAACGACTTAAGCAAAGTGCAAAGTGTAATTTCATGGGTTAGCACCAAATTCACATTTTCCTAAGTAACTAAGATTGGGAATTTATAAGTGTTTAGTTACTTAGTATTTATCATTAATACTTTTAATGAAGGGAGAATTATAGTCCTGTCAAACCCGTTCGGCTAACGACCCTCCACCAGTCAAGGAAGCGATGGGTGAGAGTGGACACCCATTAAACTGCCATTTTATAGGTAGTAACCTTATACCCCCCTTATAGACCGACTTCGTGAATGAGGCCTACTAGCGGTAAGACTGACTTTGTTCTTATACATACATATAACTATTAACTATTAATATTATAATAGTATAAGGGTTGAATTTTAACTCTTAAAACTCTAAGGGTTCAACTTGGAATTAAAGTATTCATGGGGAAACTTTATAAATTCCAAAACTTGAGGGCAAGTTTTGAACAATTGAAAAACTTTTCAATTCCATAAATTATGAGTTTAAAGTAGTTTAATGAAAAACTCTTCAAGTTCCATAACTTGAGGACAAGTTATGGAAGACTTTAAAATCATTTAAGAAATTAAGACTCTTCATTTTCATAACCTATGAGTTTAAAGTAGTTTAATGAAAAACTCTTCAAGTTCCATAACTTGAGGACAAGTTATGGAAGACTTTAAAATCATTTAAGAAAATAAGACTCTTCATTTTTCATAACTTATGGAAATCTTATGAGTTTTAAATATCATAAATGTGACTTTTCATATAACTTGAGGACAAGTTACAAAAACACATTTTATGAACAACTTTTAGATCAATTTGGATTGAAAACACATTATCACATAATTTTTCTATTAATCTAAATCAACTCATAAGAACAAGATAATTCAAATCATCAATCTTCAAGAAATTAGCACGAACATATAAACTAATACAAATATTGAAATTATGACAATTATCTTAGGAATTGGCTAAGCATGAACATTACCACATCAAAAACAGGTTTATAAGTTCAAAAACAGCTTAGGGTAATGTTCCTAGTCCAATTCCAACCTTAAAAGTCGAAAATATGTTGTCAGGGGCTTCTACTCGTCGAGTGTAGGAACCTACTCGACGAGTAGGATGAATTTCTTCATGGACTCGGCGAGTCCAGTGCCCAGACAACCAGAATTTTCGATTTTTCAGCCATTTCAACAAGTATAACATGAAAACAAGCCTTGGCTCTGATACCACTGATGGGTTTAGGTATAATACAACATCCTATGGTGCACATACAACCCTAAATACCTTGGATCTATGTTTTCACTAATTATACATGCAAATGGTTTCCAAGGTATTAAACCTATAACTAGCATGCATTTCGAAATACCAAATAAGATACTAGTTAGAGTAACATACCTTTTGTGTTGTAGCTTGATTTCATGGAGCTTAAGAGCCGAGTGCCTCAAGTGTGACACCTCAAATGGTTCACACAACACCAACAACAACTTGGAATAACTTGAGAGAAAGGTCCTTATGCTCAAATCGGCTAACCCTCTCATATAAACCCTTAGGGCCGATTTCTTGAGCCATGGGGTCTTTATATATTGTGGCTTTTAGGGTTACACTATGTAACTCATATTCTTCGTGCTCCATGGGTTAAAACCTCCATGGAGTATCCATAGGTTACTCCATGGGTTTAGCCCAACATGAAGAGCTATGGATCATAAGCCCACATATATAAGAATGGATGATTTACAAAATCAATCCCCATATATTTAATTAATGTCTTTTGATCACAAAATTAATTCCAAATTAATTCTTGATCAATACTAATTAAATAATATGATTTCATATTAATATATTAGAACTTATAATATATTAATAAATCATATATATCATTTTCTCACAAAAGTCTATCCAAATTGTTCCGATGTCATGCAACCCAAATGGACCATGCCAAGTCGGGTCGAATACATACCAATAATAGTTATGGGCTTAGACATCTAATCCAACAGTCTCCCACTTGGATAAGTCTAAAACTATTATTGCGTATGACTCCACAACACGACTAGAAATCATAGCTCTTTAAGCCGTTGTCGAACTCTGAACAAATCAATGACGCGTCCATTAGATAATGGATCATATATTCCTCCATTCTAGATATCATATGGACTGAGACATGGATTATAATCATTCTCTATGTTCATCTGTTGTTTCCCGATTTCCGATTTATGAGACTGACTAATTGAACAAATCAAATCAGTCCAGGCCCGGCCGAGCACTTACGTTTGTCATCACTAAATCATCGAGGGGCCCACAGATATCGCTTTTATCCCTCCAAGGGTAAAAGGAATGGATAAATTTTGAATCATATGCTTGTTATACTACTCATTGAATCATACACAAAGGAACGTTTTATAACATCGAGTTACCAATGCGTTTTCGTACAATCAATGTATAACCAACTCATAGTCAACAACTCATATCTCTAGGTTTGAAGAATATAAGATATTATCGTCTCATGATTGACTCGTGATAAAATCCATTAAGTGATTCAAATGAGCGTGGGTTGGATCCAATACTCGAATCCTTATTCCAGGAGTACTCATGAATGTTGTAGCAACTCTTACTATGTCTAACATCTTAGACATCTACAAACCCAATTCATGACAGTCTTAATTCATACCTACTTCCAACATATGACTAACCGTGGAGAGTTTAAATACTTAGTCATTCGGAAAGAATAACCTAGCTATTCTGGAAGTCAAAACATGCAAAGTGAAACACAAGAATAATCGAATCCAGTATGGTCTCAGAACTTATGAATATAAATAGAACACCTTTTATTTATCACCATATTGATTACACATTATTCATTGCATAATGTTTCAAATAATCAACTTTATACTTGAATCAAAACAATAGGCATGCCATGCTCCAAGAATGCACACTATGTTTTGTCCAAACAATAGTTATGCCATACTCCAAGTATGCACACTATGTTTGTCTATGATCCTTACTTTGTGAAATAAATCAATTGAACAAGACTCCAATGATTCTCATTTCACAATCCTAAATCACTATCGTAAATGTAAGAATTCCAAATTCCTGCCATTTACCGAAATCTGTTAGATTCTAAACTTATATGCATTGATCCTTTTGTAATGAATATGCACAAAGTCACAAAGACTTATCAACAGACATTTACAAAGTATTCCAATGGAGAGCAACTCCATGGAAACAAAGTCTTAAATTCAAAGTACATTGCTTTGAACATCTTTCTTGCATTAAGTTTTCTAGTCTTACATAGGTTTAAAGAATAACTTCCACCTATGGAAACATTTCCATATTCCCATTTTGACTATCACTTCTGAACAAGAGTTGCCTCTTTTCAGAACATGTCAATATGGTCCTTTCCAAAAATTTACACCATACTTCCAATTGTCCATGAGCAACCAATCTATGGTAAACCTCAGATTGTCCTCGACAATTGCTTAATCATTTTAGTCATATCCAATTCTAGACTTTTCCCCTTTTAATGCCTAGGGCAGTTGGAAAATTTAGAAATGATGAATATTATAGCACATGCAATTGATCATATATCCAAAGCATATGGGACACGATTCACGATGTCTCACATAAAGACATGATACTAGACCATTCTTTTGCTATAATATTTTTCTATTTGCCATGTTCTTAAAATTCAGATTATGAAAAGGGATGCCGTAATCATAATCGAATTTTAGAACGTAAATAATGTTTCCATATATAGAATTTCCTTATGTTGAACCATTCCAGCATAACATTAATATATATATATATATATATATATATATATATATATATATATATATATATACTTGAGTAAATTTGATTAAAATCTCACGATCTAAGCTTTTAGATTTGAAATGAAGTATAATTTCCTCTCCCTTAATTATAGAAAAACAACTTTTCCCAATTGAAACTCTTGTTTTCTATAATTAACACTTAACATAATAATCATGCTCCCAATAGCATAATAATTATTAGCATAACACTTATGCTCCCACTAGCTTTGCTATATATCCAGAAAACAGCTGGACTTCTAGAAATCAATACTTTATTGACTTTCTTACCAAAGTTCAGATTTCTGATACGAGATGCTTTGATAAGACTTTATCAAAATCATACACCTTTCCTTAGATAGCTCACATGTATGTCTAAACAGTTTTTAAAACTATGAAAAGGGATGTCGTAATCATAGTCTAAATTGTTTAGACCTTTGCCATTTCTCACAAGTCCATGTTAGTGTGCCGGTTAACCACACACGCTCCACTAATGACTTTGAGAATGCAAATATCACAATTGCTATCTACTTAAAATCTACTTAGTGAAAGCGTTTCCTCACCATCATTTTCATGAATCGGAGAGAAACCTTATGTTACTTAGATTTTATGGTGTATGTGTTCCTATCCATGTGAATTTGTCACAACCATAATCACAAGACAAGGTTCAAACCCTAATCATGGCTAATCCTGCTCATGCTGATGTTCCATCTCAAACTAATGAAGATGTTTCTTCCCAACCCATTATGAAAATCCAAAGCACCAATGAAAATCCATGTTAGTGTGTCGGTTAACCACACACGCTCCACTAATGACTTTGAGAATGCAAATATCACAATTGCTATCTACTTAAAATCTACTTAGTGAAAGCGTTTCCTCACCATCATTTTCATGAATCGGAGAGAAACCTTATGTTACTTAGATTTTATGGTGTATGTGTTCCTATCCATGTGAATTTGTCACAACCATAATCACAAGACAAGGTTCAAACCCTAATCATGGCTAATCCTGCTCATGCTGATGTTCCATCTCAAACTAATGAAGATGTTTCTTCCCAACCCATTATGAAAATCCAAAGCACCAATTATCAAGTAGAGGGTGATGTTTCTGTGTACCCTGAGGCATGTAGATCGTAGCTTTGAAACATTCTGCTTTATCTACTGCGATGTTTAACTCTTTCGATGTTCCATTATCCTGGCTATCTCTAGCAGGATCCACTGCAACCTATAACAAAGCTCTAGAAGTGATTACATTCAACTTGGTGAATGATAAGAAGAGTCGTCTTTCCAAGAAACTGTTTTGTCAAATTCTTGAAATCCCCAATTCTCCACCATACTATGATATTACAAATTCTCAAGTCATTCTTATGTTCAATGACATGGGTCATCAACCCCCACTCACCAAGATCAGTGAGTTCAAGAAGTCAAGCCTTCCAAGCATTTGGAACTTTCTTTTTGGTATTTTTCTTCGCTGTTTGACTGGTCGTAGTGTTGGATTGGACAAAGGAAGAATGGAAGTATATGTCATGGTTGTTGGGATTTACTATGATCTTGCTGTTGATTATTCTACTTAAATGTGGAAAGAGTTTCTAAAGAGTGTGGAGAATACAAATGTTGTACAAGGAATTTCATGTGCACGGTACTGGAGCTTAATTCTTTGTTATATGTATGAAAAAGAAGGAATTGAGGTGCCTACTGATGAACAAAAGCTGAGTTTTTGAAGTATAACTTTCCGAAGGAGATTGAGGATGATGAAGAGGTGTTTCCACACATTGCAAGAATTCCAGATGCAATGTTAAAACGAGTTGATCCAACCAATCCGGTATTAATGGAGTATTCGAAGACAATTAATCCAAATGATGAAACAGGTGTGTTGTTATCAAAGACGGATGAAGGTCCTTCTAAGAAGTCTAGACGATCAAAGAAGGATGCTAAGTCTACTCCTGAGAAAACTGTGCAAGAACCGAAAGTTAAGAAGTCTCCGAAGAAACAATCTAAGGTAGTAGGGAAAGTTTCTACAACAGTTACGAAGCCTGTTGAGCTTGAGGTTTTTGAACCAGTTAAAGAAACAATTCCTTCAAAGTCTGGTGTGTTCAAGCGAATTAAGCAGAAAGCTCGTGGTTCACGAAAGTCTCCGGAAAGATCTTCTAGTTTTTCTCCAACTATAGTTCGCAAACCTCATGTAACACGACAAGGGGTTGTAATTCGTGAAGTCCAAGCTCTATTTTCTCCTTCATCAAAGAAACGCAGAGCTGAAGATATGGCGAAACATATTTCTAAGAAGATTAAAAAGCAAAAGTTGCTTCTTCAAAACGTATCTTCAGAAGAAGAAGAAGTTCCCGAAACTCCCGAAGCTATTCTTTCAAAGATAGTTTCATCTCCTGAGAAGACTCAAGTCATACCACTCGAGGTTTCGTTAACCAAGTCATTTAATGAGGAGGTTCGAACCTCAGACATCAGTACACACGTATCTGATACGGATGTAAATGTCACCATGGGTGAAGGAGATTTGAATACAGAAATTCCAGTATCGACTCAAGGTATTCCTGAAACTTCTACAATCGATACTTCTATTTCCTTACCACCATTTATCATACCTGTTGCTCCAACCACAAGTTCACCCACATTTAATCATGTTATCAATCATCCCTTCACTTGTCTTTTCTCATCACAATCCACTGATCCACCCAAGCCTATTAATGATACTGATACTGATGATGGAGGCTTTGGAGGTACTTTTGCGGATCTTGAATTCGATTATGAAGAAGAAGACATCCCATATCACATGTTAATGTCAGGGAATCAATTCAAGATTTTAAACAAGAAGCTTAATTCGATACTTCAATCTCAAGCAGATGCAGGGGGAAGGAATTCTGTGTCAAGTGTTGAAGTTGATGTGATGCTCAAAGCACATGAAGTTCGATTGTTCAATAAAATCTCTGGCTTGGTTCAAGACTTTGAATCTCGAATTCTTGAGAAGGTGGATGGTAATGATAAGAATAATGAGTTAAGAGTAAAGTCACAGTCTTCGACTTTCAATGAGGAAATCAGAGATCTTAAAAATGTTGCCAAAGAATGACATGTTTTATTCGTTCAAGATGTTAAAAAGGTTCGGGAAGATGTGAACTTTAAACCTCAAGAAATTCGCGAAGATATGTCTAAAGAGATTGCTATTGTGCAACAAGATTATGCATCTCTCAATCAGAAAATAGACATCATTGCAGATGCGGTGACAAAATTTGTCTACTCATGAAAGTAAAAGCTTAACTGAAATCATCACTTTGTTGAACGAATTGAAAGATTTAATCTCGAAGCCTGGCTCATCTCATCTGATTACACCAGAATTTTTATCACAAAAATTTCTTTTGTTTGAATCAGTTCTTCATAAACAATTGGCACCATTGTCTCGAATCATTAGTCTTCTACCAACGGATGCCCCGCCTGTTGTTACAGGGGTGCAAGGGGGAGAACAAGTGAAGGTTGGTAAAGGAGAAGGTGCATATGGTGTAATAAATGAAGAAGCAAAGGTAGTTAGCAAGGTGTACACAACCAAAATTCCGACATCAAAACCAACTGTGTCGAAAGCTGAGCCAGTAAGTTCAACTGTTGTTACTACAAGGCCAATTTTGAAAGGCATTGTAATTGGTTCAGCTGGTGAAGGGGGAAATGGATCAAAAACTAAGGAAACTCCTGTGAATCAAGATAGAGGGAAGAAAATTCTTGTTCAAAAATCCAAAGAAGAAAGAAAGGCTGAGATTGAGGTGGAAATGGATCTACAAAGACAGATAGCAAGCGTTCTAAGGCTTCGAGAAAACGATCCTCCGCATTTGAATAAGGGAGATCCATATAAGCTGCACAGTTACGAGAATATCGAAGCCAGAGTGTCTTATAATGAAATGTATTCATTTAAGAAAAAGCCCAGAAAAAGTTATGCTATTGAGAATTCGGATTTGAATCAACTTGATTTTCCCATCAACGAAATGTTGTTTCTTTCTGCACAGTACAAGGTGGTAGAAAGATTTAAGAAGAAGGATGATTTTATACAAATGAAATTAAGGTTTCATGCTGTCTTGGGAAAAGATCAGGAGGAAGTTTGGTCGTTAGTAAAAATTACTCAAGTTCTCAGCATATCGAAAGGCGAACTCTTTGAAAATGTGATACAAAATTTTCGATATCATGTAGTAAGGGCGAATAAGGTTCCTTTCGAGTTTTCTGTTGCTGATTTACCGTTGATGAACTTGAATGACTTGATTCAAGTTGCATACATGCTCAAAGACATTGATGTTTCAAAACTTCAAAATACCAGCAAAGAGGAGTTAAAATTGGGATTCGGTCACATCAAATTGTTTATAGACAATTATTATGATTGTCTAGCAATGACCGATGTTGAGTTGGCAGCTTCAATTGGAAAAGAAATAACTGTTCCTCTGGAGAAAGTTTTTACTGAAGCTCAATTGAAGAAATATGTAGATGGCGAAATTTTTATGAAGCCATTCGGATTAATTTTTGTTGGAAAGAGTAAGAAGGGAAAGTCATCGAAGTATTTTTCCAAGCAATTGAAGTCGAAAGATATACAACTGCTCATTATACGAACTTAATTGTGCGTATGAATAGTTGTAAGAAGAACAATGACGGAGATAAAGATGAACTGAAGAAAGTGATGAATTGGTATGCTGAGATTCGTAGAGCATTACACATGGCAGGTCAACTTTTGATCAACTGATTTCGACATTGCTTACAAAGGGGGAGATTGTTAAGGTCGAAGTTAGGTTGTAAGATGTCGAAATTGTAATGTTATTTTACAAAGGCATTGTATGTCGAAACTTTATGTCTAGTCCTTTGTAATTTTTGTATACTTTAATGTTCTCCTATAAATAGGGGTGTTGCTTAGAGTTGGATAAGAACTTTGATGGAATCTTGTCTAGTTTTCTCTCTGTATCTTTGAAGCATAATATGAGCTGAAACCAGATCCTATTTACACTCTGTGTTCATCAATCTCGTTACTCTGATTTACTTTATATTTCTCGATTCAATACTTCATCACTAAGTGGTATGCTAGTTGTCTTTCTGATACTTTCATGGAAGACCCCGGGGGGAGCCCTGGTAATGGATGTAAGACCATGTGGGATAGCTCATGACATTCCTAGGTAAAACCCATGTGGGGTAGCCCATGGCACAATGGTATAAGACCCTTGGGGGGAGCCCACAACATCCTTACAGGTTTATGTACGTGTTATGTGTAGATACTTCTGTGATATATGATATGTTATTTGTGTAACACCCATAAAAATCATGCCAAATTTAAACTTTTAAAAACATTTCCAAAACCATTAAATCATTACAAACTTGTTTTCAAAATATAATATATCATAGTTTTCCCAGAAACATAAACAAAACATGAGGAGCTGTACGATCACGCCTTCACCTTGCCGCGATCCCCTGACGTACCTAAAACAATAAACTGAAACTGTAAGCCCGAAAACTTAGTGAGTTTCCCAAAATACCGATACTCTGCACATAACACATATACAAATAACAGTATGTACTGGGTCCACAACTTTACAAAATGGATTAGCCCCTGGGCCCACAGTGCGAGTCTGGATTGCCTTACGGGCCCACAGCTCACATCTGGCTTGCCATTGAGCCCACAGTACGAGTCTCCCTCAGCTCGTAACTGGAATGCTCCCGAGCCCACAGTACGAGTCTCCCTTAGCTCGTATCTGGAATGCTCCCGGGTTTGTTGGTTACCACACGGAGCAGTGTCGCCTCAACCCATCCCACCTAATATGTCAACGTATATCATAACTAATGCGCATACAGATAATCACATAACAACACAAGTAGTCCTACAGATCTACCTAACTGGCATAATAACTAGCATGCAACACTACTCATATACAACATACTACCACTGCTAGGATATCATATCCAATGGGCCGGCCTTGGTGCTTTAGACCCCTTAGTATAGTGAGGACAACTCACCTCGCAAGTAGTGTTGAAATACTGTGAATCTCTGACTGTTGTCTCACCGGAAATCCCGAACTGTCACATAATGAATACTAAGTTAATACCCAAAATAACCTCCTTGACTAAGTGTCCACATCCCTCATTAAGTCCATTCTCTTTATTGGGCCAAGGCCTAATACCAAGTCCTTAACTTGAAAGTCCTTATATAAAGTCCACTATTGGGCCAATTTACTAAATTGGGCCCAACCTCCTAATTGGGCCTAACCCCATGATCCACTATCACTACCTGGCCAAAAATATCTTATTTACAAAGTCCAACAAAGGCCCAATTCCATTTAGTCCATAAACAGCCCAAAACCCGAAGCCTATTCGTCAAAGGCCCAACAGAGGACGTACGCGGGGCGTACTCCTCTGGTACGCGGGGCGTACTCGTCCAGATGTTGACCACCATCGGGGTGGTTGACCCAGTACACTCAGCATATTGGATTTACACTGGGCGTACTCGACAGTTTGCCAAAACCTTATTAAGTGCTTAATGGCTTAAGCACTTAAGCCCAAACTTCAGATCTAGAGACCTTACATGCCTAGGATCCATAAAGTTATGAACTTTATCACTTTGGACATCCATAAAGTTCTTAATGCTTGGTATTCATCCATTAAGACCTTATTTTTCCATGCATGGGACACATACAACTAATGGGACCTCATTTTTATCACTCAAGGTCGCTTAAAGAGTCTAGAAGGACAGCCCTTTTCGTCCAAATAACATCATGCATCACCTTATGGAAAATAGAAGAGCGTTCGGGAATACCTGCCAAATCTCGGGATGTTACAATTCTCCCCCACTTGACTTAGACTTCGTCCTCGAGGTCTGCTACGACAAATAGATCTGGGTAATGCTCCCGCATCTCGGACTCGGGCTCCCACGCCCACTCGGATCCCCTCCGATGCTCCCACTGTACCTTCACCAAAGGTATTTCCTTGTTCCGTAGAACCTTCGTCTTCCTCTCCAGTATAGCCACATGCCTCTCCACGTAATTCAGGCGCTCATCGACCTGAATATCATCCAATGACACCACTGCCTCCTGATCCATAATGCACTTTCACAATTGCGAAACGTGAAAAGTGTTGTGGATCCGACTAAGCTCCTCTGGTAGCTCTAGCATGTATGCCACCTTGCCAACCCTGGCAACAATCCTGAACAGTCCAATGTAGCGGGGACCCAATTTCCCCCTCTTCCTGAAGCAGATCATCCCCTTCCACGGTGAGACCTTCAGGAGTACCATATCACCAACCTGGAACTCCAACTCAGATCGGCGACAATCGGCATAACTCTTTTGTCGACTTTGAGAGGTCTGCAGTCGCTGCCTAGTCTGCTGAATCTTCTCGGTAGTCTTGAAGACTACCTCCACCCGTCCCATCACCATTTTTCCGACCTCACCGCAACAACCCGGGGTGCGACATCTCCGCCCATACAACAGCTCGAAAGGCGGGGCGCCAATGCTGGAATGATAGTTGTTGTTGTAGGCGAACTCTGCAAGGGGTAGGTGGGAATCCCAGATCCCACCGAAGTCAATGACACATTCCCTCAACATATCCTCGAGGGTCTGTATAGTCCGATCGGTCTGACCGTCGGTCTGTGGATGAAATGATGTGCTAAAATGCAGCCGCGTGCCTAGTTCCTTGTGAAACTTCTGCCAGAAACGGGAGGTAAATCTAACATCCCGGTCGGAAACAATGGAGACCGGAACCCTGTGGCGAGTGACGATCTCGTGGACATACACGTCGGCCAACTTCTCGGCAGCTGAACTCTCCCGTATGGCCAAGAAATGGGCACTCTTGGTCAATCGATCTACGATGACCAATATAGCATCAAACCCCTTTACCGTCCTCAGTAGCTTGGTAATGAAATCCATCCTGATATGTTACCGTTTCCACATGGGAATATCCAGGGGCTGCAGCGTGCCATGCGGCCTCTGATGCTCGGCCTTGACCATCCTACAGGTCAAGCACCTCTCAACGTACCAAGCGATTTCTCGCTTCATGCACGGCCACCAGTAGCTCAAACTCAAGTCCTGGTACATCTTGGTGGCCCCCGGGTGAATAGAGAAGTGAGACTTGTGAGCCTCCTCCATGACTGTCTGTATGACCCCACCAGACATCGGAACCCATACCCGACCGTATCGGGTCAATAATCCTCGGCTATCTTGCACAAACCGGGTGTTCTCACCCCTGATCCTCTCCAGCTTCCAGTTCTCCGGTCGCATGCCCTCAACCAGAGTATCTCTGATCAAACTCACAAGCGGAGAGTCCACCGCTATCCTCATACATACCGCTGGGGCAGGAGACCCAGCTGACTTGCGACTCAAAGCGCCCGCCACCGCATTCGCTTTACCGGGGTGGTAAATGATCTCGCAATCGTAGTCCTTAACTACATCCAGCCACCTGCGCTGCCTTATTTTTAGGTTCGGCTGATCCATGATGTGTCTCAGGCTCTTGTGATCCGTGTATATGGTACAACGGACCCCATAGAGGTAATGTCTCCATATATTGAGAGCGAACACTACCGGTCCCAGCTCTAAATCATGTGTAGGATATCTCGTATCATGCTGCTTCAGCTGCTGCAACGCGTAGGCTATCAACCGTCCTCTCTGCATGAGGACCACCCCTAAACCTATGATGGATGCATCACATAACACCACAAAATCCTTAACTCCCTCCGGGAGTGTAAAAAATGGAGCCTCGCACAAACACTGACGGAGGGTCTCAAACGCCCTCTGCTGCTCAGGGCCCCACCAGAAATCTACCCCCTTCCTCGTCAGACGAGTGAGGGGTACTGCAATCTTGGAGAAATCTAGTATAAATCTCCGGTAGTACCCTGCTAATCCGAGAAAACTCCTGATGTCTGAAGGAGATCTTGGCACCTCCCACTGCATGACTGCCTCGATTTTGGCCGGGACGACCAAAATCCCCTCCTGGTTAATGAGATGTCCGAGGAACTGGACCTCTCGTAACCAAAACTCACACTTCGAGAACTTGGGATACAATCGTTCGCGCCTCAGAACTCCCAACAACTCCCTGAGGTGCTCCTCGTGCTGCTCTCGGGTCTTGGAATACACCAAGATATCATCTATAAACACGATGACCGATCGATCAAGCATCGGTCTGCAGACCCCATTCATCAGGTCCATAAATACTGTCGGCACGTTGGTGAGCCCAAACAACATCACCACGAACTCGTAATGACCATAACGAGTCTGAAACGCGGTCTTCTCCACGTCCTCCTCTCTGACCCGGACCTGATGATATCCCGACCTCAAATCTATCTTGGAGAACCAAGATGCACCCTTTAACTGATCAAAAAGATCATCTATCCTCGGGAGTGGATAACGGTTCTTCAACGTCAACTTGTTCAACTCCCTATAATCTATGTACATCCGGTGCGAACCGTCCTTCTTCCTGACGAAGAGGATCGGTGCTCCCCATGGAGAACTGCTAGGTCGAATGAACTGCATGCCCAACAGTTCCTGCAGCTGTGATGACAGCTCTTGCACCTCGGGTGGCGCCAACCGGTACGGCGCTTTGGCGATAGGGGCCGCACCCGGAACCAGGTCGATCCGGAACTCGACCTGCCTCTCCGGAGGTATCCTTGGCAACTCCTCCGGAAACACATCAGCAAACTCCCTAACTACTGGAACCTCTGAAACTGAAATATGATCCCTAGCTCGCGTATCCACCACATAGGCCAGATAACCCGCACACCCGTGCAAAATATACTACCGAACCCTGGCAGCTGAACAGAACCCTGCTCCCACTCTGGTGGCCTCACCATATATAATCAGTTCTCCTCCACTTGGAGTTCGAACTACCACCCGCTGACCCTCACAATCAATCATGGCACAGAATTGACTGAGCCAGTCCATGCCCACAATCACGCACACTTCCCCCCATGGGAATCGAAATCAAGTCTATCGGAAAGGACACTCCGAAAATCTCCAACTTGCATCCTCGGTAGACCGAAGAAGCAGAAACCCCGTGTTGGTTGGCGATAGAGACTCGCAACAGACACTCTAGCTCACCTACTGGCTTACTGAACTCCCTACTGAAAGTCTGAGATACAAACGACCGACTCGCCCCCGAGTCAAATAAAACCAATGCAGGCAAGGAGTTCACTAAAAACGTACCTAACCACAGGTACAACAGATAAGCATAAAACAGATATAATAAAAGAAATAGAGGATATAAACATACCAGCAACCACGTCCGGCGCTGCCCTAGCCTCCTCGGCTGTAAGCTGGAAGGCATGCCCCTGACCCTTCGGAGGCTCTGCCTTAACTAGCCTCCCATCCACAATCCTCAATGTAGCCGGCGTTGGAGCCTGTGGCTTGGCAAAAGCAACAGACAGTTGGCCTTCAAGTGGCCAGCCTGATCACAGTGATAACATAACCTCATACTCGGAACCGGGGCGGCCTGGCGACAATCCTTCGCATAATTCCCCTCCTTGCCACACCTGTGGCACCCACTACCCGCTCAACAAACTCCAGAATGACCCTTGCCGCACTTTCCACAAGTGCGGCTCTACTGACCCCCGGTCCTTGAATTAGCGGTCTTAGACCGCTTTGGCGCCGGCTGAGACTGTGTCGGGGCCTGTCGCTGCTCCCTCAACTGCAGCTTAATCTCCAACTCACGCCGCCTAGCGGCCTCTTGTAGATCCAGTAGAGTATCACATCGTTGTGTGGCAACAAACTGACAGATGTCCGTCTTGAGCATGCTCATATAACGTGTCATCTGGGCCTGCTCAGAAGCAAACTCCGGGCAAAACATCGCCCTCTCAGTGAACATACAGGTGATCTCCGTCACCGACTCCCTATCCTGTCTCAAAATCAAAAACTCCTGAGCCAAACGTTCCCGCTCGACCCATGGAATGTATCGGGCGTGGAACATATCCCTGAACTGCTCCCAAGTAACAACAGATCTCTGCTTATCAGTGTACGACCCTGTCTCCAACCTCCACCAGTCCTTGGCCCCGAGCCTCAGCATGTTCAGGGCACATCTGACCTTCTGGTCAGTAGGACATGAACACATGAAGAAACAGCCCTCCACGTCAGATAACCACCTCACAGCTCTAATCGGATCCTGGGTACCATCAAAGGTCGGGGGCTTCGTGTTATCGAAGCCCCGGTACTGGAAGCCCCGACTGGCTCCTCCTCCTCCTGCCGCTGTTACAGTCGATGCAGCTGCAGCGGCAGCCGTCTCTGCAAGGGTTGCGTAACGCTCGTCGAAATACTCGACCATGGCGGTCTTAATAGAACCAAACATCTCCGGTAGCTGTGCCTGGAACATAGCAGCAACATCATCATGCAGGATCTCTCGAATCCTGGCATCTAGCTCCTCTGTATCCATCTACACCACAGCCTCAGGTGCTGCTGGCCCCTCCTGGCCCCTGTCTCCTGATCCTGATCCTGACCCGGATCCAGTCACAAAGTGTCTCGTAACCACCATACTGAAAATATAACAGGAAGATATCAGACAATCCACATAAATAATTGGGAACCAACTCCCGACTAAACCCTAGGGGTTGTGACTTCCGTGCTACGCGTATGGGTCATGTGCTTTCAGTAGTACGTGTCCATACTACCTTCCACACCTACCCATATTTGTCTCAAGTATCACCACAACACCCTAACAATATACAGGCATATGGTGGTCGTGTTGGGTTTTGAGCATTCTAACACTCCTATGGTGTACATGCAACCCTAGAAACCTTGGATCTATGTTTGACTAAGATACATGCAAAATGATTTTTCCAAGGTTCATAATCCTATCTAGCATACATGGGGATCTTTTATTCTAATAGTTAGTAAGAATTACATACCTCTTTGTAGCTTGGATTCCTTTGAAACCTTGTGAGCCTAGCACCTCAAGTGTGATGCCTCAAATGCTTCACACAACACCAAGTACACTTGGAATAAACTTTAAGAGAATAAGAACACTTGGATTTTCGGCTAACCCTCTTTGCTTCACTCTAGTGACCGAAAATGGTGAATAATAGCTTCTTTATATAGTATGTTACAATTAGGGTTACACCATGTAAACCCTAATTGTCATGACCTTTCATTTCCATGACCCATGGGTTATGTAACCCCCATGGAGCATCCATGGAGCATCTTATGGGTTTAACCCAACTTGATAATCCATGGAGCCTTGGCCCACTATATAAGTTATGGATGATTGAGACAATCAACCCATATATTTAATTAGTCTTCTTTTGATCACATAATTAATTCTAAATTAATTATTGATCAATACAAACTAAATATTATTATTCTTATTATTAATATATTAGAACTTATAATATATTAATAAACCATAAGTGTCTTATTTCTCTCATTTAGTCTATCCAAGTGCATGATGCCATGCAACCCAAATGGACCATGCCGGGTAGGGTCAAGTACATACCAAATATAGTTATGGACTTAGACACTATATCCAACAGTCTCCCACTTAGATAAGTCTAATAACTATAGTTGCAAGTATGACTTCAGGAACCGATCAGCAATCGTAGCTCTTTCAAGGTCTCTCGGAACTGAGAAGATGATGGTGTCCCATTTTAGATAAGTGATCATATAATCCTCTGTTCTAGATATCAGCCGGACAAACACATAGAACAATGTCTTTCTATTGTCTAGCAGTTGTTTCCCGATTTCCGATTTGTTTGACATAGAACTTAATTGAACACATCAATTTAGTTCTGACCGGGCCCGGTACATGGGTCAAAACAAAATCATCGAGGGGCCCAGATATCGCTTCTAATCCAAGAAGGAACAGATAAACTTTGACTCATATGTTTGCTCTACTACTTGTTGAATTACACACAAAGGTACGTTTTATAACATCGAGTTACCAATGCGTTTTCGTACAATCAATGCATAACCAACTCATAGGTAACAAATCATATGTCTAGGTTTGAAGACTTATATGATATTACCGTCTCACGATCACTCGAGATAAATTCCATGAAGTGATACCAGTGAGCATGGGTTGAATCCAATACTCAGAACTTATGAGCACTCATGAGTATTGTAGCCCCCTTTTTCCAACATCTTGGACCTCTACAAACCAACCCATGACAGTCTTGATTCATATGTACTTCCAACATATGATTGACTGTGGAGAATTTGAATAATATGATATATACCATAACATAGTTATTCTGGAAGTCAAAACATGCCAAAAGAAATACTAGTAAATGATTGACAAGAGATAGCAACACTTTACTCATAAATAACAACTTTTATTTATCATCAAATGCCAATTACATTTTACATATTTCAAAATTATCTAACTTCTAAAAACTAATATCATCTCTTAGCCCTATGCACCTAGCATGCTGAAGATGCTTAACCCTACTCAGTCCCTTCGTGAGGGGATCTGCCGGGTTCTCATCTGATGATACCCTCTTTGCCACGAGGATTCCTTCTTCTATTTGATGTCTGATGAAATGATATTTTCTGTCGATGTGCCTGGATCTCCCGTGATCCCTTGGTTCCTTTGCTAAGGCAACTGCACTTTCACTATCACAGAAAATTTCCATGGGCTCCTTAATAGCTGGTACAACTCCAAGGTCTTTGATGAAGTTCCTTAGCCATATAGCCTCCTTTGCTGCTTCACTTGCTGCTATATACTCTGATTCACAAGTGGAATCAGCCACTGTATCTTGCTTGGAACTTTTCCAAGTAATTGCCCCTCCATTTAGGGTAAAGACCCAGCCCGAATGAGAGCGGAAATTATCCTTATCAGTCTGAAAGCTAGCATCACTATACCCTGCTACTTTCAAGTCATCACTCCCACCAAGGGTAAGGACCCAGTCCTTAGTCCTTCGCAGGTACTTGAGAATATTCTTTACTGCAGTCCAGTGAGCCTTGCCAGGATTACTCTGATATCTGCTAACCATGCTTAAAGCAAAAGCAACATCAGGACGAGTACAAGTCATAGCATACATGATCGAGCCTACAGCGGAAGCATATGGGACTCGATTCATCTCAGCTATCTCTTCATCTGTACTCGGGCTCTGAGTTTTACTCAGTCTGGCATTACACTGAATAGGTAAATCTCCTTTCTTGGAATTTTCCATACTGAACCTCTTCAGCACTTTGTCCAAGTAGGTACTCTGACTAAGTCCAATTAGTCTTTTACTTCTGTTTCTCAAAATCTTTATCCCGAGGATATAGGCAGCTTCTCCTAGGTCTTTCATAGCGAAACACTTCCCAAGCCAGGATTTCACTTCCTGCAAGGTTGGGATGTCATTTCCTATGAGCAGTATGTCATCCACATACAGTACCAAAAAGCTAACTATACTCCCACTATCCTTGACATATACACGATTCATCTTCACATCTCGAAAAGCCAAACTCTTTGACTTTCTCATCGAAGCAAAGATTCCATCTGCGAGGTGCTTGTTTCAATCCATATATGGATTTTTCAAGCTTACACACTCTATTAGGGTATTCTGTACTTACAAAACCCTCTGGCTGAACCATGTAAACATCCTCAGCCAACTTTCCATTAAGGAAAGCGGTTTTGACATCTATTTGCCATATTTCATAATCATGAAATGCAGCAATGGCTAACAGAACCCTAATAGACTTAATCTTGGCCACTGGTGCAAAGGTCTCATCATAATCAACTCCCAGAGTTTGAGAATAACCCTTTGCAACCAGTCGTGCCTTATAAGTGTGTACATTACCATCCATGTCGGTCTTCTTCTTGAAGATCCATTTGCACCCTACTGTCTTACGACCTGGTACATTGTCAACCAAGTTCCAAACGTGATTGTCATACATGGATTGTATCTCGCTATCCATAGCCTCTTTCCATTTAGCAGACTCAGGGCCTGCCATGGCTTCCGTGTAGCTGTTAGGCTCTTCCAGATTTATCAGTGTATTATCACTAATAAGGGTATCACCTTCTGCAGTAATATGGAAACCATAATAATGTTCAGGTGCATTCCTAACTCTGGTGGAACGCCTCAGAGGTATGGACTCTTCAGTCGGCTCAACATGAGTTTCCTCCTCAGGTTGAGAGCTAGGGTTTGAGGTTCCTTCACCGCTTGACTCTTGAATTTCTTCAAGGTCAACTTGCCTCCCACTGTCTCCTTGGCTTATGAGTTCTCTCTCTCGAAAGACTCCTCTTCTTGCTACAAAGACCACATTGTCACTGGGTCTGTAGAAGATATAACCAAAAGATTTATGTGGGTAGCCGATGAAAATACACCTCTCACTTCGAGGTTCAAGCTTATCGTGAGTCTCGCGTCTCACGAAAGCCTCACAACCCCAAACCTTGATGTGGTCTAGATTTGGAACTTTTCCAGTCCACATCTCGTGAGGTGTTTTGGCAACCTTCTTTGTAGGGACTAGATTAAGGATATGGGCGGCAGTTTCTAAGGCATACCCCCAAAATGAGATTGGTAGCGAAACTCGACTCATCATGGAATGAACCATGTCCAACAAGGTTCGATTGCGCCTCTCGGCTACACCATTCAACTGTGGTGTTCTGGGAGGTGTCAATTGTGAGACTATCCCACATTCCTTAAGATAGTCAAAGAACTCGGTACTAAGATACTCACCACCTCGATCGGATCGAAGCATCTTAATGTTCCTGCCCAACTGATTTTCCACTTATTGCTTAAACTCTTTGAATTTATCAAAGGTTTCCGACTTACGTTTGATTAAGTAGACATATCCATATCTACTAAAATCATCAATAAAAGTCACATAAAAGCGATTAGCATCTCTAGTGGCGGTTCTGAAGGGTCCACACACATCTGTGTGTATGAGATCCAACAAACCTTCACCCCTAGCACAAGTGCCAGTAAAAGGTGACTTTGTCATTTTTCCAAGTAGACAAGATTCACAACTATCATCCGACTTTAGGTCAAATGATTCCAAGACTCCATCCTTTTGGAGTTGGCCTATGCGTTTCTTGCTTACATGTCCAAGACGACAATGCCATAAGGATGCTTTATCTAAGCTAGTGGAAGAATCGATACACAATACATTATTTCCTAAGTTATCTACAACAGATACAGTTTCATACACACCATCACAAGGTAATGCTTTAAAATAAAGAACACTATTATAGAAAGCATCAATACCACCACTTTTATTATCAAAATAAAAGGTGAAACCTTGTTTATACAATGCATGAAAGGAAATAACATTTCTTGCCATTTCTGGCGAATAACAACATTTATTCAAGTCTAATGTAAACCGACTATCTAGTAACAAGGAATAAACTCCAATCTTGGTGACAGGTGAAACTTTCCTATTCACCATGATGAGGTTTATCTTTCCATGCTCCAAATCCTCACTTCTTCTTAGTCCCTGCAGATCAAAACATATGTGAATTCCACAACCTGTATCAAGGACCCAAGACTTAGAATGAGGTGAGTTATTAGATAATATAGTGTATATACCTGCGTGGTTGGGTTTTACTTTCCCATCCTTAAGATCTTGCTGGTATTTAGGGCAGTTTTGCTTCCAGTGCGACTTTTCATGGCAATAGAAGCATTCAGCCTCATTAGGGTTAGCAGAAGGAGTGACAAAACCTTTCTTGGTTTTGCTTGAAGAGGAGCCTTCAAGGGTCTTACCCTTGGTACCCTTAGAAGGGTTCTTTCTCTTCTTACCTTTGCCATGCCTGATTGCCAAGACATTAGCCGCAGTAGGAGTAGGAGTAGTAGTAACACCCGACTTACCCTTAAGACTACTTTCTGCAGTCTTTAAGAGTCCTTGAAGTTTACTAAGTGTAACTTCTTCCTTATTCATGTGGTATGTCATTCTAAATTGATCATAACATGAAGGTAAGGAGTGCAAAATGATATCTATTGCTAACTCCTCAGGAAAGTCAACATTCAGTTTCTTCAAGCGATCCACAAATCTTTGCATTTTCTGCATGTGGGCCGTGAGGGACTCATTGTCCTTCATTTGGGTGGTTATCATGGAGGAGATTATTTCATACCTCTCTTGACGAGCACTTTGATGGTATCGCTCCATCAAGTCCATGTGCATCTCAAAAGGGTAATAGTCCTCACAGGACTTTTGGAGGTCAGCTGTCATTGTGGCAGTCATGATACATGCTACTTTGGTAGCATCCCTTTCATGTGCCTGAAATGCAGCAATCTCCTCTGGGGTAGCAGTTGACTCATCAATCTCCTTCAGCTCCCTATCAAGGACATATACTTTGTCCTCATAGCGAGTGACCATCCTGATGTTTCTGATCCAATCCATAAAATTGGATCCATCAAAGATGACTCTCCCACAAAGGTTCATGAGAGAGAAGGAGCCAGTAGGGTTTGAGCCAGAAGCATTGTTTTTGGAAGACATCTGAAATGAAAGAATAAGTTTAGATTTAGATTTCAGGATAGTCCTTAATAAAGCACCCAAATGCTATATTAAGGCTAGGACCCAACACAATATTTTATAACTTAGAAGAGGGATGCCGTAATCCAAGCTATAAAATATTTGAAGGTAGGTGAATGACGATTCACCAATTTCCACCATAAAACGGAATAAATCTTATTAGGTTTTAATTGGTTTAGAAATTCCTAGGTTCTTTGAGATTCATTGAACTTTTCAATGGCATGTTTCAATCTCGAGTGTGCCCTTCAAGTTTTGTGACTGGGATGCCGAGGATCACAAAACAAGGTGTGAAGTAACCATGCAAATTACTTGGTACACTTAATGTATTACCCCTCAATCGAAGTGCCGGTTAACCACACACGCTCCAACGATACTATGATAAACATTAAGTCACCCTTTGCCTACCTTGATAAGTCCAAGTTAGTGTGCCGGTTAACCACACACGCTCCACTAACGACTTAATCAAAGTGCAAAGTGTAATTTCATGGATTAGCACCTTATTCACATTTTCCTAAAGTAACTAAGATTGGGAATTTATAAATGTTTAGTTACTTTAGTATATTCATGATACTTATTATGAGAATTATAGTCATTGTTCTACCTTTTCGGCTAACGACCCTCCACCGATCAAGGAAGTGGTGGGTGAGAATGGACACCCATTAAGTTGCCATTTTATAGGCAACAACCTTATACCCCCCTTATAGACCGGCTTCGTGAATGAGGCCTACTAATGGTAAAACGACTTTTATCTTATGCATATATAATTATTATTCACTTATAATATTATAAAGTATCAGGGTTGAATTTTAATATTTAAAATTCTAAGGGTTGGAACTAAAGTTTTAATTATGACTTTACTTGTTCCAAAACTTGAGGGCAAGTTTTGTAAACTTTCAAAACTTTTCATTTCTTATAACTTATGATTTTATTAGAGTATTAAAATGAAGACTCTTCATTTTCATAACTCTTGTGTTCTTTTAATGGTTTTAATTCAAGTGTGACTCTTGGTTTTTCATAACTTGAGGACAAGTTATGGACTCCATTAAAACACATAATGATCAAGAATTAACTAACATGGAGGTTACAAATAATTCCTATGATCATCTAAATTCATAAGTTCAAGAACATGATTATCAAGAATTTCAAGAATCATAACATCATGGAATTTTGATATTAGCGATTGTAAATGGATTAGAACAACCATTACACCATCTAAAACAAGTTTAATAACACCAAAACAGTTTAGGGTAATGTTTCTAGTCCATTTCCAGTAGCAAAAGTCGAAAACTGCATTCTGAGGCTCCTACTCGTCGAGTGCACGAACCTACTCGTCGAGTAGGATGAGTTTTCACATGAACTCGGCGAGTCCCCCCATGTACTCGGCGAGTTCATCATGCAGACAGCAAAAAATCGACTTTTTTCACTATTTTGCATCAAGTATCAAACAAGCAAGCCTAGGCTCTGATACCACTGTTGGGTTTTGAGCATTCTAACACTCCTATGGTGTACATGCAACCCTAGAAACCTTGGATCTATGTTTGACTAAGATACATGCAAAATGATTTTTCCAAGGTTCATAATCCTATCTAGCATACATGGGGATCTTTTATTCTAATAGTTAGTAAGAATTACATACCTCTTTGTAGCTTGGATTCCTTTGAAACATTGTGAGCCTAGCACCTCAAGTGTGATGCCTCAAATGCTTCACACAACACCAAGTACACTTGGAATAAACTTTAAGAGAATAAGAACACTTGGATTTTCGGCTAGCCCTCTTTGCTTCACTCTAGTGACCGAAAATGGTGAATAATAGCTTCTTTATATAGTATGTTACAATTAGGGTTACACCATGTAAACCCTAATTGTCATGACCTTTCATTTCCATGACCCATGGGTTATGTAACCCCCATGGAGCATCCATGGAGCATCTTATGGGTTTAACCCAACTTGATAATCCATGGAGCCTTGGCCCACTATATAAGTTATGGATGATTGACACAATCAACCCATATATTTAATTAGTCTTCTTTTGATCACATAATTAATTCTAAATTAATTATTGATCAATACTAACTAAATATTATTATTCTTATTATTAATATATTAGAACTTATAATATATTAACAAACCATAAGTGTCTTATTTCTCTCATTTAGTCTATCCAAGTGCATGATGCCATGCAACCCAAATGGACCATGCCGGGTCGGGTCAAGTACATACCAAATATAGTTATGGACTTAGACACTATATCCAACATGTCACTCAACCTCACTCCTAGAGGAAATCTAACTTGTTGGATTAGATGTCTAAGCCCATTACTATTATTGGTATGTACTCGACCCGAGAGTAGCATGGTCCATTTGGGTTGCACTTCACCGGAACAATTTGTATGGATAGTCTTTTGAGAATAGTATGTCTATGGTTTATTAATATATTATAAGTTATAATATATTAATATGAAATCATATTATTTAATTAGTATTGATCAAGAATTAATTTAGAATTAATTTAGTGATCAAAATGACACTAGTGTGTGTGAAAACAAGATTGGGCCGATTTCTAGTGTGATTACTATTCTCTCAAGTTTTCCAAGGTGTTTTTGGTGATTTGTTATTCCACTTGAGGCATCCACATTATTGGTTCTTGGATCTTGAAGCTCCAAGGAATCAACCACAAGAAAAAGGTATTTCATCCCACTAAGTTTTATATTACAAGTACCCATGGTATATTAGTTAGGATGAGAACCTTGGAAAAATCATATTTGCATGTATAATAGAGAAAACATAGATCCAAGGTTTCTAGGGTTGCATGTACACCATAGGAGTGTTAGAATGCTCAAAACCCGTCATAACTGTCCCACAACTGACCTACCGGCCTCACACAACCCACCCATACATGAAACTTCCACCAACCCTGTAGCACTAGTTTATGCTAGCCATACATGACGCTGGACCCTATAGACTTTCGAATATCCAATCCTACCCTAAGCCCCAATCAACAAGAACAGAACATAAGGCCAAATCAAACATTCTCAGGCTATAAGATCTTAATTATGTATAACCGTGATGCATACACTAAACAACTATAGTAATTATGTCAATCTCATATAGAGGAAACCCTAGGCTAGCATGCATCATGTAATCAGGCAATTTTATCATGCAATTCCTGAAGATCCCTAGCCTAACACTAACATGTTGTTCTAACACATCACATAATCAAATACTGTATGGTATTTTGGGGTCTACTTACTGGCTCCAGCTGATCGTACACCCTGCATCCTCCTTTACTTATTTTGAAAACCATTTAAAAACAGTTTTGAAAATCTTTCCTAGATTTGAGACTGGATACACACGAATGTTCCTCTAATTCACTCAAACCAAGGCTCTGATACCAACTTGTAACACCCATAAAAATCATGCAAAATTTGAACTTTTAAAAACATTTCTAAAACCATTAAATCATTACAAACTTGTTTTCAAAATATAATATATCAGAGTTTTCCCAGAAACATAAACAAAACATGAGGAGCTGTACGATCACGCCTTCGCCTTGCCGCGATCAACTGATGTACATGAAACAATAAACTGAAACTGTAAGCCCAAAAGCTTAGTGAGTTCCCCAAAACACCGATACACTGCACATAACACATATACAAATAACAACATGTACTGGATCCACAGTATGAGTCTGGATTGCCTTACGGGCCCACAACTCACATTTGGCTTGCCATTTAGCCCACAGTATGAGTCTCCCTCAGCTCGTAACTGGAATGCTCCCGAGCCCACAGTACGAGTCTCCCTCAGCTCGTATCTGGAATGCTCCTGGGTTTTTTGGTTACCGCACGGAGCAGTATCACCTCAACCCATCCCACATAATATGTCAAAGTATGTCATAACTAATGCGCATATAGATAATCACATAACAACACAGGTAGTCCTACAAATCTACCTAATTGGCATAGTAACTAGCATGCAACACTACTCATATACAACATACTACCTCTGCTAGGATATCATATCCAATGGGTTGGCCTTGGTGCCTTAGACCCCTTAGTATAGCGAGGATAACTCACCTCGCAAGTAGTGCTGAAATACTGTAAATCTCTGACTGCTGTCTCACCGGAAATCCCGAACTGTCATATAATAAATACTAAGTTAATACCCAAAATAACCTCCTTGACTAAGTTTCCATATCCCTCATTAAGTCCATTATCTTTATTAGGCCAAGGCCCAATACCAAGTCCTTAACTTGAAAGCCCTTATATAAAGTCCACTATTGGTCCAATTTACTAAACTGGGCCCAACCTCCTAATTGGGCCTAACCCCATGATCCACTATCACTACCTGGCCCAAAATATCTTATTTACAAAGTCCAGCAAAGGCCCAATTCTATTTAGTCCATAAAGAGCCCAAAACCCGAAGCCCATTCGTCAAAGGCCCAACAGAGGACGTACGCGGGGCGTACTCGTCCAGATGTTGACCACCATCGGGGTGGTTGACCCAGTATGATGGGCATACTGGATTTATGCTGGGCGTACTCGACAGTTTGCCAAAACCTGATTAAGTGCTTAATGGCTTAAGCACTTAAGCCCAAACTTCAGATCCAGAGACCTAACATGCCTAGGATCCATAAAGTCATGAACTTTATCACTTTGGACGTCTATAAAGTTCTTAATGCTTGGTATTCATCCATTAAGACCTTATTTTTTGCATGCATGGGACAAATACAACTAATGGGACCTCATTTTTATCACTCAAGTTCGCTTCAAGAGTCTAGAAGGACAGCCCTTTTCGTCCAAATCACATCATGCACCACCTTATGGCTTTTTGGGACAAGAAATGCTTCTATTAAAGTAAAATGGTGAGATCTATACATATATGCATAAAGTTTGGAACTTTATACCTTCTGGAGCTTCTTGGGCACAAGCTAACTTTAGATCTACAAGCTTGATCTCCTTCTCCAACTCTTTGATGCAATACCTTCCTCTTAAAGCACTCAAGAACACACTTAAAAGCTTAAACACACAAAGGAAAGGCTAGGGTTTGGGGAAGACGAATATAATCTGTGGAGGCTGAGGTAAGGGAGGTTTTTGGTGCTCATAATGTTGCTTATATAGGCCCTAAACCCTAAATTTTAGGGTTTCACCCAAACATTAGTACGCCCAACCTACACAAGTGTACACCCAGCTTACTAAGGCGGACCTTAGTACGCTTAGCGTACTCTTATGTACGTGCAACGTACTCCCTCTTGGCCCAAGTTTGAAAACTTAGCCCTTAAACTAATATTGGCTCTTCACTTCCAACCCCAAGGACTATAAATGACAAGGTAATGATAGAAGAAGGTTCAGGAATACCTGCCAAATCTCGGGATGCTACAATTTGATTATGTGTGTTATTGAATGGAAGACCCCGGGGGGAGCCCGTGGCAGCTGGATATAAGACCATGTGGGGTAGCCCATGACATTCCCAGGTAAAGACCATGTGGGGTAGCCCATGACATGATGGTGTAAGACCCTGGGGGGAGCCCACGACATCCTTATAGGTTTATGTAGCATGGCTTATGTGATAAATGTAGTTTTTATAGCTAATATGGTATGTGTTATGTGGATTGTGTGTGGGGTATGCTCTGGGGGACTCACTAAGCTTCGTGCTTACGGTTTACAGTTTTGGTTTCAGGTATCATTGATTTGGAAACGAAGGGATTGGATTGATCGCAGTGCACACACCTATGATTTCCACAATTAATGATTTTGGGATAAACTCTGATAAATGTTTTACTTAATGATGATTTGAACTATTTGAAATAAATGGTATAAATGTTTTAGCTATATTAAAAATGAAATTTTTACCCTTGATTTTTGGGCCGTTACAAGTTGGTATTAGAGCCTTGGTTTGATGGATTCGTACATACTTTCAGGTGTGTCTGAACTCAAACTGAGGATCTGTAAAGTTTTCAAAGGGAAAATGTTTTAAGGATAGAATTTATAAGACGAGAAAGGGTGTGGTGCATGCAATCAGCCGAGCTCAAGTAAGTTTCCCCAAAATACCCATATATGTTATCTGTTATGACTTGGCTTATGAATCTGAGAACTACATGCTAGATTAGGGCTGAGGATCTAGGAGGATGCCTTATATGCCTATTGTATGTGCTTGTAAACTTGTATGCTAGTACTGATCGGTCGGTAATAAGATAGCCTGTTTAGGTATGCCTGATTGTATGAGCCTTTGAATTGCATGTACAGATTCCTGATTAGAGGATAGAATGGTTTGATTAGAATATGATGGTTAGATTTTCCATTGTCTGAATGTTGCTTTCTTTGTGATTTGTGGGACTCTTAGTAATGTAAGCTAGCTATTAAGTGAATATGCTAAGTCACATGTGGCACAAGCTGGATAATCTCAGAGTGATAGATTTGACCCTATTACGCAGCTCTTGTTTGAGTCCAACCGTTCTAGGGATGGGTCTTTTACTCGAAGGATTATCTGATCTTTGTTGCATGTGGCTATATTCATGAGGTAGCTAGTTGACATTACTGGGAATCTTTCAGCAGCTGAGGACTGGGTGAGTTCAGGAACCTAGGAAAGCCTAGGATATGTTTCAGTGGGTTAGCAGTGGGGTTAAGTGAGTTTTGGGTGTACCAGTTTGAGGAAGCGACTTGGAGGATTCGAGAGGATTGCTGACGAAAGTATGGATAGGTGTGGAAGGTAGTATTGGGCTCGTACTACTGGAAGCACAGGATCCATACTCGAATCGGTGCGAGTCTTGGAGAATCTGAGAAGCTTCGGGGAGGAGTTGGTGACCCGGTTTGGGGACAGAGGATGTTCCAGCTGTTGCAGCTAGCCGTCGACAAGTGAGCTAGTGAGCGTGACAGGGTGTCAGACCCTGAAGGATATGATTTCCAAGAGTTTGCAGATGCGAGATCGATTTAGAGCACCCTAGGAAGAGAGGGTCGTGCTAGGTGCGTATAGTAGAGGGTCCCGGGAAGAGACCCATGACTTCTGATCATCGGGTGAAAGGCCAGCAGGGCCGGAGTCATTGCAGCACGTACGGTAAAGTGCATAAGGGAGTTTGTCGCTCCAAGGGTTTAGGCTGCTACAGGAGTGGCAGGGTTGGTCATGTCAGCAGAAGGTGATCATGATTCCTCCAGATGTTGCAGGTATGTCATCTTCTACTGCCACTAGATGGATGTTGGGAATACGTATCGCTTTGGAATTGTGAGTGAGTTTGGATAAGTCAGTTCTCGGGTCGGTTTTCTGCTAGTTTTTGGGTATCAAGGATCATATGTCATCCTACATGCCGAAAAGTCCTTGATGAACCCACAGAGGGACGCGTCTTGCGGGTGGGTTCCACGTGTACAGTTATCATCCTGGATCTTTGTCGGGATGTGACAACCGCTAAATTCAAGTCAAAGTCAACAAGTCAAACCGGTCAAACTTAACTAGTACTTGTATGTTAAAAAGTTATTCTATGTATAAAAATGTGCATTTGTATGTCAAAAATTCAAGTGTCTCGAAGAATCTATGTGTTAACAATGTAAAAACCCTAAAAAGGTAGTTAAACGCATCAAAACACGACTAAGGACCCTTTCGGGGACTTAAAACGATCATTAACGAAGCATAACGGGGTTCACGAACCTTGCATTACGAGATTATACGATAATAATGGCTAAGGTTAGATCTCTCCCAAATCTCTCCCAAATCTCTCCAAGTATGTGAAATCTCTCCCAAATCTCTCCAAGAATGTGAAATCTTTCTAAGTATGTGAAATCTCTCCCAAATCTCTCCAAGTATGTGAAATCTCTCCCAAATCTCTCCAAGTATGTGAAATCTCTCCCAAATCTCTCCAACTATGTGAAATCTCTCCCAGATCTCTCCAAGAATGTGAAATCTCTCCAAGTATGTGAAATCTCTCCCAAATCTCTCCAAGTATGTGAAATCTCTCCCAAATCTCTCCAAGTTCGTGAAATCTCTCCCAAATCTCTCCAAGAATGTGAAATCTCTCCAAGTATGTGAAATCTCTCACAAATCTCTCCATGTATGTGAAATCTCTCCCAAATCTCTCTAAGTATGTGAAATCTCTCCAAGTATGTTAAATCTCTCCCAAATCTCTCCAAGTATGTGAAATCTCTCCCAAATCTCTCTCAAAATCTCTCTCAACTTTTTATAGTCATCCCGAGCCTTAACTTGGCCAAAAACTGCTCGAATCGGTGAGTTATATCGAAAAACAGCTAAATAGGGCCGAAACCCCTCTTAGGAGCCGAACCCTTCTAATGGGAACCGAACCCTCCTGTCAGAACCGAACTTGTCAGAAGCCTTCTCGGACCGAAGCCAGCAGCAAGGACCGAACTTCGGCCCCCCATCCGAGAGGCCTCGCACCTTCGGTACCTCCCTTCGGACCTTCGGTCTCCTCTTCCCCCTTCGGCTCCTTCTTTCCCTTCTCTCGGTTCTCACTCTCTTAGAGCCGAACCTCGCAGGTTCGGTCCATATTGCCCGGTTTTCAACCACTTTCGCTTCCTAAGCCCATTTTTGACGGGATTTTTTTCACCAAATTTATATTTTTATCATTTTTAACCCCCAGAACTCTTATTTTAATTATTTTTCAAGGATTTATTAATTATAAATCATTATTTTACATTAAGAAGAGTATCCTACACCACAAGTGGGTCAAGTGTGCCCACTTGCCTCCATGTGTCACTTCCTCATTAGCCCAACCCTATCCACATCACACAAACCAATGCAAACATCCTTTCATCTTTGCAACTTGCTCCAGCAACCTTCTATATAAAGAAATCCCTGAAGGATTTCTTGATTTACTTTGATCATCTCCAAACTTATACACTTTTCAAGCCATCAAGAGAGCCTCTTTTCTCTCAACTTTCAGCCACACTTTTGATGTGTTCTTGAGTCATTTATTCACTTATTGGTAAGTATTTACTTCTAACTCAAGTGATATTCCGTAATTTCATAACACTCTTGGATCATTGACTCATATCTCAATGCCAAAAATCGTTCTTAGGATCATCCAAAAACTTCGTGTGTTCATCAAGCGTTCTAGACTTGAAACTCATCATCTTCAACCTTCCATCCTTCAAGGAATCGCATAAGGTGAGTTCATACCCCTACATTTTCTAGTTTCTTCAGTTTTCAGGGGGGAATACAAGCTAAAACACCAAAACATATTCAAAACCTAACTTGACAGATTACAACAGAAAAGTTGTGAACTGTTCACGAACTGTTTTACCCAACTTAAACTTAATATTTTTCAAAACTGTTTAATATGCATATAGTTCAGGTTTATACATTTAAAATGAGTACTTGCACATCTCCATACGATTTTTCTACGATTTCTGGTGATTTTTACAAACCTACCTATCATTTCAGAAACGAATTCGCACCAGTCTGTGAATATGAACACTTTCACATAAGTTAGAGAATCCTAAAAATCATAATAAAAATTATGAATAAAATAGACACATTTTCTAAACTCTAAGAGTTTACAGAGTTAGTTTTCGACTTTGTATGATTTTTCTATGATGATTTCAACACAGTGCAGAAAGGATAAAAAACTAGTTACATAGTTTACCATATTAACAACACTTTGTAGTCATTCATGTTGAGCAAAGTGCATAACGATAAGTTTCTCCATGTTTGGATGCATTCTTGTTAGTTTGTCATCATAAACAGAAATTAGTCATTCATGTTAAGGTTTTTTCCTCCATTCATTTCGAACACATATAATAAACTACATTAAGTATAGTTTATGAATTTTCGATAAAAGCATACTACATGGAAAAGGTTTTACTCTCAAAACAAATGGGTTTTTCATATACTACTTGATAAACTATAATAGTAATAGTTTATGGATTCATATCACAAATATATTTTCATAAAAGGTGATTTCACTTCCTCCACGGAAGGGGCTTTATACTCAAACTATATGTAAACTAGTTAACGTAAGTTGTGAGACATTCTCATTGTACTATTTGAGTACCGGTTAAAAATCCTGAATTAGTTATAACCAGAGTCTCTTGTAGGGAGAGCGTGATAATTGTGTATAGATCTATATTGGGATTGACAACCCACACCCATGCTGCTTGCATAAGTCGATCGGCCGATCGGGGGTGACAAATGTCATTTCGTTTCCGACGTCTGAAGAACGTCGCAGCAGGTCATCCGGTCGTAGTATGGTTATAACGACTCATATAGGGAGTTAACAATCTTTCAAGTTTACAGGGAAAATTCTACTTTGAAAAGGGGTTTTATCTATTTAAAACTACTTGAACATTAATAGTATGAAACACACACACATTCTCGGTCTTAGGATTTAAGGCTACATAACTTTTTTTAAGGAAAATATTGGATTTTCTTTGGAAACGCATTACGATTATAAACATCATAAGTACAAAACATACATTCATATTCTCGGTCTTGGGAGTTAAGGCTACATAACTTTTATAAGGAAATAAGGGATTTTCTTGAAGTATACATGACAAAGTACCAGATTTATTACTAAATGGCTTTCATGATATTAAAACTACGTTTCATCTATAATTGTTAGACTTCAGCTATAATTTTCTTAGTGTGCATGTTAGAGTTATATATGAATTTAGTCGCAATCGACCTAGAATTGGTGGGCCCGCCTTACTTCCTGTTCCTTGTTTGGTTGTGGACCTAGGGCGGACCCAATATATTCGACAGTTTATTTAACTTAAATTTTATATAACTTATATACACTGGGTGATTATAGAAGGAATCTACAGGTCTTTCTAGGGTACATTATTGCATAACATAGGAGAGTTCATTTCGCGTTTAATAAATAAAATATTGAATTTTATGAAATCATACTCTATCGCTTTTTACAAGGAAAACGGCTTCTTTCTCAAATAAAACTCTTATGAACTCACCAACTTAATTGTTGATGCTTTTTCAAACTACTTATATTCTCAGGAATTCAGTGAAACAGGAAATCAACCGCTTTTGAGGATGGGACGTTAAATCGTCAAACAATTCATTTTTGTCATCATAAGTGTAATTGATTGGAAACATGTAAACACATACTATTGTATAACTTTTTCAATTATATTTATGATGGTTGTATTTACTTTGAGCACTATTATACTCGTTGTTGTGATACTATACATGAAGTCCTCCACCCCCGGACGTTTCCGCCATCCTTGGTTTGGGGGTGTGACACGGGATATGTGCAGGAGTATTATTTAGAGGATATTCGGTCAGGGTTAGAGCGATAGTTCTACAGTGAAGTCAGCGTTAAGTGGTTCTATCATGGTTCGGGCATGGTCGACAATTGTCTATGGATGAACTTTGGAGTTCAAGGCACTACCGTTTCTAGGGAAGGACTGGTAGCATGGAGATGGTGATGTCAGTTGCGGTTGTTAGATGCATAAGTGGTTGGTCATTGGACGTTCAGGGGAATTGTATTTCGCATGGGTTGTGTTCGGGTAGAGTTCAGTGGTGCTGCAATATTGGAAGTGTGAATGAGGATTCGTCAGCCAGGGTGAAGACTAAGGCCTTCAGTCGTCAGCATGGAAGGTGGACTGAGGGGTCAGATTGGACCAGATTTCAAGAGTACTCATCAAGATTTTCGAGGGTGTGCAATCTCAGGGTTTGTACGAGGGAATTATGACTAAGTTCCAGTAACCTTAGCTATAATGTTTGGAAAGGTCAGCGTTGTTAAAGGAGAGAGAGAGAAGTTGTCGCAGAAGTGTTGTGGGAGCATCTGATCTTTGGACTCCGAGATCTGAGGGTGATATCAGTTTGAGCAGCTAGAGTCATTGGCATTGTTGGGATTCAAGAAATGTTAGCTGGTTTTCGGGAATCGTGTTTTTTTGGAAGGGTTATTCATGGTGTTCTAGCTTTGTTAGGCACCGGCCGTCAGCAGATTGATCATTGGAACGAGAGAGGGTTTGGTAATCCTTCAATTCTCATGTGTTGAGCGGACTTAGTCGAATCCAAGTGGAGGAGAACCATTCAGATATCCAGGATGGAAGCGAGTGTGAGACGGGGATGCATTACACATCCCCATTGGGGGAGGAAAGGCGCCCTTAGGGGCTGACTGAATATAGGAGATCGTGGGATGGGAGTTCGGGAAACTCCCTGACATTTGGATCGCGTCTTTCTGACGTCATATAGCAGGCTTTGGGGGGAGGGAACCAGGTATAGTTCCAGTAAGTATTTGAGTTCAGTTGGGAGGATGGACCGCGTGGGCGCTCAACGTTGAGATGTGTTCGGATTGATAGGTGAGCAATAGGGCCATGGGCAGCAATCATGTAGTATGAAAGTGTTGTAAGACTACGGGGGAGCCGTAGCATTCACTAATGGACTGTTAGGGTGAAGGTGTTGTAAGACTACGAGGGAGCCATAGCATTCACTGTGAAAGTGTTGTAAGACTACGGGGGAGCCGTAGCATTCACTGATGGACTGTTAGGGTGAAGGTGTTGTAAGACTACGGGGGAGCCGTAGCATTAACTGTGAAAGTCTTGTAAGACTACGGGGGAGCCATATCGTTCATTAATGGACAGTCAGGGTGAAAGTGTTGTACGACTACGGGGGAGCCGTAGCATTCACTAATGATCGGATAGCGTGGGAAGTGGTTTAAGACTACGGGGTAGTCGTAGCATTCACGAATTCTTTCAGGAGATTGGGGCTAGGTTAGACCAGTTCGCAAGGTTGTGGGGAAGCCACAACTTAAGAAGAATCAGGATCGGAGGTGATTATTCGATCAGTTATCCATGGGCGAGCCCGGATAGTTAGGGGAATTCGGAATGGAACTGGTAGAGACTGTTGAGTCAAGGGTTTGGATCTTGAGTCGCAGGATCTTGTGGATAAGTGGTATGTGACACAGTAGGGCTACAGTTAGGTAGTCCTGGTATTTGATCTCTTGGGAACCTGGTGGTGGGACCGGGTGCGAGACTGGTAGTCTTGGGGATCGGCTAAGGGTATCTATTTATCGACAAGGTAAAGGATGTCAGAAGTTATGGTGCATTATGGATGTCGAGGTAGTAGCGGGGTATCGACCCATTTCGGAAGGGATTCCGAAGCGTGGCTCGCGCATATTCAGTACATGATTTTGTTTCAGTGAGATGAGATTTGGGAGCATAAGGATGTCAAGGGCATCAAATGCAGGATACCAGGGTAATGAATGGGTTTGGTTCGATGGAAGCTTAAGCCATCATGATGTGTCTCGGGCTGGTTCCATCAGTAATAGGGCCACGACATGTTGGAATCAGGAAACGGAAGGCCGAAGGAGAACGGGAATGACGAAAGACTACCGTATTCGGGTAGCGCGCCCTATTGTATTGGATTCAATGGCGACATGTTGTCGGGTTACGATGATTGGATATGTCAGAATGATTGACGGAGTCATGAGTGGTGGTAGGACAACTACTGCTAGACGAGGTTGCTTCGGAGGTCGCATGGGGCGAGTGTGTGGTTGCTAGTCGGTTCAAAAATCGGGTAGGTGTTCGGTGTTCCGGACAGCTAGCAACCTAGTTGGGACCAGGGAGGTCCTGGTGGTTCTTAAGGAAAGCGACTATGTGGCAGCAAGATGAGTTGGAGTGGTAACGACTTGAGTGGGAGACCGACCATCTCGAGACTTCGGAATTCGGACTGAGTAGATGTGATCATGTTGCAAGGAATTCGTTCATCTTCAGGTTTTAGAACCCTACAAGAGTTGGTTATGGTTACCTTGGAAAGGCTAGAGAATGCTTATGGTTGCGGCCGTGTTTCTCAAGTTGTCTGGCGTGTCATGATGGTAACGAATGATTTTGAGGACGAAATCTAATTTAAGTGGGGGAGAGTTGTAATGCCCTGTTCCGAATTGACTCCTAGTCTGAGATGTGGGCCGAAGGTTGGTCATCATAGGGATTATGGCTCTTCAGAAGGTAATATCTAGGCCCATTTGGGTGCGGGTGATGTATTAAAAGAGATCCGGGTGTTCGGTTCGTGTTTTGGAGCATAAGGGTATTTCGGTAAAGTGTCAGTTCGGGCTTTTGTGGAAAATGGATTTTTGTTCGGAAAGTCTTAAGAAATATATGAGTTAATAGAAGTGTAGGGCTTCTCGTTACCTTTCTGTGGATATAAGGATCGCCGGAATCGGGCTTAGAACGAAGAAGTTATGACCTTCAGAAGTTTCGTGGTTTTCAGGCTTAGCCGAGTACACGGGGAGCACTAGTGAAGAAGGAAGTACGCGGGGCGTACCTTGGAGTACGCTGGGCGTACTGACCAGGATGGTCATGAAGGTTCTTCGGAGTACGTTGGCGTACCAGAATTACGCTGGGCGTATGCCAGTCAGATCAGAATTCTATTTTAGGGTCTTGGACCCTATTTAAGCTCCTTATCTCATAACCTAACCCTAATATCTTCAGCCTCCACCCCTCTAAACCCTAGAAATCGACCCTTATCCCCGATTTGAGTGATTCTGGAGCTTCAAAGTGATTTTTGGTGTGCTTTGGTGCTAGAGGAGGAAGAAGGAACTTCTTGAAGAGTCATTGTTTGACTTGGAGCTTTTGGATCAAAGCTTTGTGCACCTAGATCTATCTTCTGGAGGAATAAAGTCTCAACCTTGACAACTTTTTCATGTAGATCTAGCTAAGTAGTACATTGTTATGGTTTTAGTCCCTTTAAGGTGGTTCTTGTGAGTATAAGTTACTCCAGAACCTTTGAGCCTCTTATTTGGTCCTTACTGAGGTTATGGAGTCATAAAGTTTGACTCTTGAGGGGTATAAACCTTCCATGCATGATTTGGTAGTCATTTGATGAAGCTTGGGACTTAGGGTTAAGATTTAGGCCCCATTGAGTTATGCTAAGTCATTAAGTTGGAAACTTTATGACTTAAGAAGTCCCTTGAAATCAGATCTGGAAGTTTGGACTGAGGTCTTAAGGTATTAAGAAATTTTAAGATATTTTGGGAGTGATTTTGACATTTTGGAATTCATCTTTGGTGTTTGGGATTCATTAAGCCATGCAAAGGCTTAAAGCATTCGACTTTATGGATCAAGTCACTTATATTTAGCCATTTTGAGGTTTTGGACGTCTTGATTTAATAGATTAAGAGCTAGGACTGAGAGTTGGTCAACAGGAGGAGTACGCTGGGTGTACAAGCCTGTAGGCGCAGCGTACAAGCCCTCAAGCCAGTACGCTTATCGTACAAGCTGAGTACGCCCTGCGTACTCAGCTGAATGGGATTTTGGTTTTTGGGCTTCGGTTTGGGCCATCCTCTGGGCTTTGTTATTTTGGGCGTTGTTGGGCCATCAGGTTTTTGGTCGATATTTTATTTGTGGAGGCCCACTATGGTTTTGGGCCCAATTTGGAAAATTGGGCCATGGATTAGGCCACGAGTGGTTTTTATCATTTTGGGCTTAAGTGTTTGGATTATTATTGGGCCATCAGAATAGGAAGTGTATTGGACTGAAAAGAATGATTGGGCCTCATGACAACACTCATGTAGAGTTTTGGGCCCAATTTAGAAAATTGGGCCATTGACTGGATTGTGGACATTATAGTGTTGGGCTTATGTTTGGGCCATGGCATTAGTTTTGGATCATACTGGGCCAGGGGTAGAATGGTCATTTTACCCATGCATGGATTAAGGATTAGGGGATGGGACCCAATTGCTAATTGGGTATATTGATCGGTATTGATAGCTCATGAAGTGGACAGGGCAACAGCTAAGGATTTCTTTCAGGAAGCTTCTGCATTCGAGGTGAGTCTTCTCACCATACCAATACGTCTAAGGTACCAAGGCCGACCCATTTTATGTTATGTGGTACACTAGCGGTAGTAGATATATGTGGTATCCTAGTTAGCTTTATGCTAAGTGGTATGCTAGTTGTCTTTGTGATACTTGCATGGAAGACCCCGGGGGGCCCGTGGAAATGGATATAAGACCATGTGGGGTAGCCCATGGCATTCCCAGGTAAAGACCATGTGGGGTATCCCATGGTACAATGGTATAAGACCGTGGGGGGAGACCACGGCATCCTTATAGGTTTATGTACGTGTTATATGTAGATACTTCTGTGATATATGATATGTTATTTGATTATGTGTGTTATTGCATGGAAGACCCCGGAGGGAGCCCGTGGCATTTGGAAATAAGACCATGTGGGGTAGCCCATGGCATTCCCTAAAGACCATGTAGGGTAGCCCATGGCACGATGGTGTAAGACCCTGGGGGAGCCCACGACATCCTTACAGGTTTATGTATGCATGACTTATGTGATACATGTAGCTTTTATAGCTAATATGGTATGTGTTATGTGGATTGTGTGTGGGGTATGCTCTAAGGGACTCACTAAGCTTCGTGCTTATGGTTTACAGTTTTGGTTTCAGGTATCATCGATTTGGAAACAAAGGGCTCGGATTGATCGCAATGCACACACTTATGATTTCCGCAATGAATGATTTTGGGATGAACTCTGATAAATGTTTTACTTAATGATGATTTGAAATGTTTGAAATAAATGGTATCAATGTTTTAGCTATATTAAAAATGAAATCTTTACCCTTGATTTTTGGGTCGTTACAACCAGTTTATACTAAACCCTTTGACCATCCCTATTTGTTTACTCTCCACACGCACGGATGAAGAACAACAGCCCCACATCCGATTTTCTGCCATTTTCTTCAAAAATTTCTTGCGTTCTTTGTCTACTAACTACATTTGGTAAGTGTTACATCCACTAATCTTATAGTTTTCTTCTCATTTTATGCATTTGGTGGTTAGGGTATATTTAGAGATGAAATACCCTAAATTGAGTAGTTTGATTGATTATTTTCCACTGCATGTGCGATATAAGGCCCTAGATTAACGAAATTAATAAAACCCCAAGTGCTATTGTTGGTTAGTGTTGACCATAGTTGGACCAATCCAGATTCACGTCACTAATCGCGCCCACGACATGGTCTTGAAACCCACAACGTGGACACTGGGAGACCAGTTTCCCGTTTTGGCTCACAATTTGATCTTTTTGTTGTTTTGTTTTGTTTTGTTTGTTGTTGGTTATTTCAGGAAAAATGTGTCCTCAAAGAGCAATTCCATAGGAACAAGACCCTATTGATGTGTCGAGTATTCATCCACTTTACCGGTTTCCACAAAACCTCTCCCGTGCTATGCTAAATAATTATGAGAATCGATTGGGGTGGTTGTACAACCGCGTGTAACATCCAAAATTTAAGACCAAAAATTTTGTTTATAATTAAGATATTATAAAACCAACAGTATAAAAAATCCATAATAACATCCCACGTCAAAATCCCAAGTGTTAATAATCAAAACGTGGTATCATAAAACAATATCAGAGTGTAATCCCAAATATCTCATGTGCGGAAAACATAGTGTGATGCGCTGCGATCGCCGACTCCTTTCCTTTGAAAACGAAGTACCTGAAACCAAAACTGAAAACTGTAAGCACGAAGCTTAGTGAGTTCCCCCATCATACCACATACCATGTAATAAACATACTGTCTAACATACCCGAGTACTAGCTACCCATTCGGTCTATTTCAACCGGTAACTTGCCTAGTATATCAGGGTGCTAGCCTACCCTTTCGGTCCTATAGACCGGTACTTAGCCTAGCATATTATGGTGTTGGCCTACCCCTTTGGTCCTTTCGATCGGTACCTAGCCTAGCATATCAGGGTGCTGGCCTACCCCTTCGGTCCTTTCGACTGGTACCTAGCCTAGCATATCAGGGTGTTGGCCTACCCCTTCGGTCCTTTCGACCGGTACCGGGGACTATTTCACCCCCTACTCTACCACATAGCATCCTAGTGCGTAAACATATAAATCATATACTGCCTAGCTTATCCGGGTGCTGGCATACCCCTTCGGCCCTATCGACCGGTACTGGGGTCTATCCCACCCCTCCTACCACTATCACATAACATCATAGCATACTAGCACATAAAGCATAATAGATGGTGACATACCAAATAATTATCACAAAGACAATCATCTCTACTATAACTCCTACTAGTGGGCCGACATTGGTGCATTCGAACCACTTCTACTGGAAGGTAACTCACCTCGTACTGCTGAAGTCCACTGCAAGGAATCCTTACTGCTGCTTTGGAAACTCCCTGAGCTTAATATCGCTGCCTTAACAGAGAAAACCCTGGATCCAAAGCTTCTTCCTTCAACCAAGCACCTCCAACTTCAACTCCTTCAAGAAATCACCAAAGAATCACTCTCTTTTCACTCCTACACACTCAAGAGGGCTCAAGCTCACGAATTAGGGTTTACTGGACTGAGGGGGCGATGAGGGAGACCACAATGGGGCATTAAGGTCCTTAAATAGGATACAAAACCCTCAAATTAGGGTTTCATTCTGGTAGCCATACTCGTCGATTTGTGGCTCCCAACTCGTCGAGTAGGTTTCATAACCCGCGTCCCTCCCAAAATAATTCTTACTCAGCGAGTTTGGGGCCTCCAACTCGTCGAATCCCTCTTCAATGATGAATGAATTGTTCTAAAAAAACACTCCAGGAATCGGGCGTTACAAATGTCCCCCACTTATCTTAGACTTCGTCCTCGAAGTCTAACACAATCACCTATCCCAACAGTGACTCACTCGATAAGCCCACGGCTCCCTAGATTTGCCATGAACCAACTGACGCTCCTTACGAGAACTGACACCTGCCATCCTGAGGGTATAACCATCACCCTGCGCGATCAATGCCCTTCCCAAGGCAACCAAAACTTATATCCTGGATATATCACCCGAACCTTTAGCCTTTGTGAGATACATCCACTTTACAAGACCTGGAACTTATCATAATATGGCTTCCCGTCCGCTCGCCCGTGCTGAAACAACTCGAAATAACTCTCCTTCGATTCCCTCAACTGCTAGAAAAACAATCACGACCCTTCCAACTTCATTTATATATCGACCTATTCCGATCTACTAAAACCATTCTTAGAGTAACTCTTCAAACTTGGTGAAGAACAACTCCTCGATCTCTGAAATAAAACCAACCCCACATTTCTGGAATTCGAAACTTGAGTTTCAACGGTCTGGCTCCCTGTCAGACCCTTCACACCGAACTGTTATCATCCCATCCTCATAGAGTCTCACACCACACAAAATTCTCCCAATCTCTGGCCACATTGTCATCTCGACGGAGACAAAATCACCGACCATATGTCACTAAAGAACACTTATCTCGACAGGAGGCTCAAATAATCCTTCGAGTAGAAGATTCATCCCTGCAACGGTTAAACTCATACGAGAGCTACGCAACAGAGTCAAACCAACTACTTTGAGATTATTTAATCCCTCCTCGAGTGACTTATCACTTCCCAATCAATCAGTTACTCTGTCTGTATATGAAATCCTAAAACGTCAATACTGTCCGATACTCTGAAACTACCTGCAACACAGAATTGCCTGAAATACTGACTGCCTGAAACACTGAACTGTTAGACACAGTACGCTACCTCCCAGCTGCTTTCCAGAATCCACCGAGACCTCCCTGGACTCAACTCGTCTGTCCATCATCTGACATACCGAGTTCCTACCTGGTTACTGAGCCAAAGGCTCCCATACTGTCTCCCCACACGACTTTCGAACGAATTCCTCATCTGTCGATAGTTGCTATTAGTTATCTCACCACTATGTCCCTAACGACCTCCTGAACCAACCGATTGAATCCATACGTCAAATCCTGATGTCACCAAATCTGAGGTTAAAAGTGATTGCTACATGACTGAATAAAGCATTATCTCACAAAAAAAACTTATGCGATCCATCGGTTCCTTGATCCCATGATTGTCGTGGTGTTCCCACGGTCTTATCACTGGCTCAACCCATTCTAACCCATATGGGTGAGTCTGTAACCCAGTCCGTGGATTTCCATGCCCTTACTATTGCGTCCAAACTGATGGGTACTACTGTTCTTCTCATGATCTAACATCACTCTCATACTATCTATCAACCTAGTGAAATCTACGGCTACCTTCGCAGGCTTACAACACTCTAATGCTATCTGACAACCTTGGGAATGCTACGACTACACCCGTAGACTTACAACACTTCCAACACTATCTGGAAACCTTGTGAATGCTACGGCTACACCCACAGTCTTACAACACTTCCAACACTATCTGAGAACCTTGGGAATGTTACGGCTACACCCGGAGACTTATAACACTTCCAACACTATCTGAGAACCTTGTGAATGCTACGGCTACACCCGCAGACTTATAACACTTATATCACTCTCTGACAACCTTGTGAATGCTACGACTACACCCGCATACTTACAACACTTCCAACACTATCTGATAACCTTGTGAATGCTACGACTACACTCGCGGACTTACAACACTTCTATCACTATCTGACAACCTTGTGAATGATATGACTATCCCGCAGTCTTATATCACTTTCCACGCTGACTCCACTGCTGACCATGGTCTTACCGATGATTACTAATCCGAACACACCTAAAGTCGAGCATACATACGCGATGTAATATCCCAAGTTGAACTCATGTCCTAACTGAAATCCCTGACCCAGTTTCCTAGGGCATGCTATCAACCATCACGAGAACACGATCTCAATGTTGGCAAGTCTCCCGACTTCAAACTTAACATATCCTCAATCCATACAGTCGCTTGGTCCGTATTTCTTCCTGACAAGGATGCGAAACTTATCCTAGTTTCGCCCCTGTTTCTGCTACTGAATACCTGATCGATTCTCCCCCACTTAGATTTGACTAAGTCTTCACGACGCGTGAGAATTGAAGGATTCCCAATCTTTCTTACTCCCTAAGAGACCACTGTCGACAAAATGTGCTTACCCATGCTAGTTATCAATTACCAGGCAACCCTAAAATCGTCCATCCTTTGAAATCTTGAAGAGCACCCTTGAAATCTGGTCCAGTCTGATACCTCAATCCACATCCCATGCTGGCGACTGGGGGCCTTAATCTTTACCCTGGCTGAAGAATCCTCGTTCCCACTTCCATCCTCGCAGCATAGGTGAACTCTAACCAAACACAACCCATGTGAAAATACAACTCTATTGAGCATCCAATTATCAAACGCCTCAGCGTCTAACACCCGTATATTCCTGCTACTGCTCCTCTCCTAGTGTCAGTAGTGCTAGAACCCATAAATTCTCCCATAGGCCACCGCCGATTATACCAGAACGGATGATGAAACCACTATACCCCATCGATACAGAAGGACTAGATCGATGAAGCTGACCACAAACATTCTACATAATACCCCTGACCGATCTCTACTACGAATCGAGAGGACACGGTACACCCCGAACCAGCAAAAGGGAACGACCTTTCACTAACCACTAGTAATTCACGGTATGCAATTGGCATATGACATTTCTTGAAAATATAATCCAAACATAAGCAGAGAGTTGACCCCATAAATACACTTGCTCAACTCCGATGCAAGAACAACCACAAAATACGGATAGAACAAAAAAGAGCAGAAGATATATACCCACAACGTCACCTGCTGTAATCCTGATCTCTCCTGCGTGTCACTGCAAAATCCTAACTCCTCTCTGCTGGGGCTCCTACTCTACCCTCTCGACCATCAGAGATTTGTGAAACAGCCAGAGCAGGCGCCTTCACTGCTTCTCCCCTCCTCCTCGGACAGTCGGCCTTTTGTGGACCACCTGTTCGCAGTGAAAACATAATGGGCTTACCCCCTAAGAATAATTTCTGCTGACATGACCAACCGCCACACTTGTAGCAGCCTAAACCCCTATAACGACAAACTCCCTTGTGCACTTTCCCGCACGCGCTGCATTGACTCTGGCCCTGCTGGCCTTTTACCCGATGATCAGAAGTCTTGGGTCTCTTTTCGAGACCCTCTACTATACACACATGGCATGAACCTTTCATCCCAAGGTGCTCCAAATCGATCTCGTGCCCTCGGACTCTGGAAGTCACATCCTTCAGGGTCTGACACCTTGTCACGCTCTCTAGGTCACTTGCCTACGGCTGAGCTGGAACAGCTGGAACATCCTCTATCCCAAACCGGGTTACAAACTCTTCCCAAGACATAGTCTCCAATTCGGAGAGCGCAACAGATCGCGCTAGCAATTCCTAACAGCTCCTTGCCGCCCGATACAAGACATTCAAGGCGATCCAAACCTTAGCTCATATGGGGTAGGGACTAGTGCGGAAAACACCTTCCATCTCCCCAATCCAACGCGAACTCAAAATCTTGGCAGTCCTTCCCTCGATTGGCTCACCTCCTGAGCCGAGACCTATTCCCGCACCAGAACCGCCTCCCTGAGTGCTCATCTCCAAACTGGAAGACCACCAAAATCACTGGTCAAAACATACTCAAGGATTCTCCTCCCCGAAGCTTCTTAGATTCTCCAAGACTCTTACTGATTCAAGTATGGATCCTGTACTTTCAATAATACGGGCCCAATACTACCTTCCACACCTATCCATACTTTCCTCAGCAATCCTCCTGAATCCTCCAAGTCACTTCCTCAAACTGATGCACCCAAGTCTCACTATACCTCACTACTACCCCTCTGAAGCATATCCTAGGCTTTCCTAGGTTCCCGAACCCACCTAGTCCTCAGTTGCTGAAGGATTCCCATTAATGTCAACTAGCTACCTCGTGAATATAGCCACATGTGACAGAGATCAGATAATCCTTCGAGTAACAGACTCAATCCTAGAACGGTTAGACTCAAACAAGAGCTGCGCAATAGGGCCAAATCCATCACTCTGAGATTATCCAGCCTGTGCCACATGTGACTTAGAATATTCACTTAGTAGCTAGCTTACATTGCTAAGAGCCCTACAAAGCACAAAGCAAGCATCATTCAGACAATAAAAATTCTAACCAACATGATCCAATCAAACATTCTATCCTCTTATCAGGAATCTATACTGGCAAGAGATTCTAAGGCTCATACAATCAAGCATAACCTAAACAGACCATCCTATCACTGACTGATCAGTACTAGCATGCAGGTCTACAAGCACATACAATAGGCATATAAGGCATCCGTCCTAGATCCTTAACCCTAATCTAGCATACAGTTCACATATTCTCAATTCATATCATGACATAACATATCATAACATGTATGGGTATCTTGGGGAAAACTTACTTGAGCTCGGCTGACTGCACGCATCACACTCCTAGTTCTTTATCAAAACAATTTATTTTAAATTTTTAGAAAAATTATTTTCTTGTAAAAATCTTTCAAACCCCAGATTTGAGTCCAGACACAACCGAGAGTGTGTCCGAATCCCTCAAACCAGGGCTTTGATACCAACTTGTAACATCCCAAAATTTAAGAGCAAAAGTTTTGTTTATAATTAAGATATTATAAAACCAACAATATAAAAACATCCATAATAATTGTTGGATATAGTGTCTAAGTCCATAACTTTATTTGGTATGTACTTGACCCGACCCGGCATGGTCCATTTGGGTTGCATGGCATTGCAATACTTGGATAGACAAAATGAGAGAAAGTACACTTGTGATTATTAATATATTATAAGTTCTAATATATTAATAATAGTATTATTTAATTAGTATTGATCAAGTATTAATCTAGTATTAATTTGGTGATCAAAGTGAGACTAATTAAATATATAGGGTTGATTATGACAATCATCAATTCTTTTATGGTGGATTAATGATCCATGGTTTATGGGTTTGGTTATAACCATATGGAGCTCCATGGATAGTCCATGGGAGTTACAAACCCATGGGTCATGAGGAATGAAGAGTCATGACAATTAGGGTTTACATTTGTAACTCCTAATTATGACACACTATAAAAGAAACCCTATAGCATGCAGAATGGGCACGAGAGTGTTTCTAGAGAGGGCATAACCGATTTTCAAGTGTAAGAATTATTCTCTCAAGTTATTCCAAGTTTTGTGGTGCTGTGTGAAGCATTTGAGGCACAACATTTGGGGTGCTAGGCTCACAAAGTCTTGAAGGAATCCAAGCAACAACAAGGTATGTATTTCCACTAGTCTTTATGTTTTATGTAATCCCCATGCCATGCTAGTTAGGAAATAACCTTGAAAAAGAAATTTGCATGTATATAGACAAAACATAGATTCAAGGTTATTAGGGTTGCATGTACACTTAGGAAGTGTTAGAATGCTCAAATCCCATCAATAATATCTCATGTCAAAACCCAAATTGTCAATAATCAAAACGTGTTATCATAAAACAATATCAGAGTGTAATCCCAAAGATCTCATGTGCGGAAAACATAGTGTGATGCGCTGTGATAGCCGGCTCCTTTTCTTTGAAAACGAAGTACCTAAAACCAAAACTGAAAACCGTAAGCACGAAGCTTAGTGAGTTCCCCCATCATACCACATATCATGCAATAAACATAATGTATAACATATCCGGGTACTAGCTACCCCTTCGGTCTCTTTCAACGGGTAACTTGCCTAGCATATGAGGGTGTTGGCCTACCCCTTTGGTCCTGTCGACCGGTACCTAGCCTGGTATATCAGGGCGCTGGTGTAACATCCCGAGATTTGGCAGGTATTCCCGAACCCTCTTCTATCATTACCTTGTCATTTATAGTCCTTGGGGTTGGAAGTGAAGTGCCAAGATAAGTTTAAGGGTCAAGTTTGTAAACTTGGGCCAAGATGGAGTATGCTGCGCAAACCTTCGGAAGTTTGGGCTTAAGTGCTTAAGCCATTAAGCACTTAATAAGGTTTTCGCAAACTTTCGAGTACGCCCAACGTAAATCCAGTACGCCCAGCGTACTGGGTCAACCACCCCGATGGTGGTCAACGTCTAGACGAGTACGCCACGTGTACCAGAGGAGTACTCCCCACGTACATCCTCTGTTGAGCCTTTGACGAATGGGCTTCGGGTTTTTGGAGATTGGATTTAGTTTTTGCTGGACTCTGTGAATAAGATATTTTGGGCCAGGTAGTGATAGTGGATCATGGGGTTAGGCCCAATTAGGAGGTTGGTCCTAATTTAGTAAAGTGGGGCAATAATGGACTTTATTTATGGACTTTCAAGTTAAGGACTTGGTATTGGGCCTTGGCCCAATAAAGAGAATGGACTTCATGAGGAATGTGGACACTTAATCAAGGAGGTTATTTGGGGTATTAACTTAGTATTTATTATGTGACAGTTCGGGATTCCCGGTGAGACAGCAGTCAGAGATTTACAGTATTTCAGCACTACTTGCGAGGTGAGTTATCCTCACTATACCCAAGGGTCTAAGGAACCAAGGTCGGCCCTTTGGATTGTTATCTGGATATGTTATGCTAGTATGATCTGTTAGATCTTTATCCTGGTAGATAGGATGGTATTATGTGGTATATGGTATGATCTATTAGGTCGGTATTATGGTTGATAGGATGGTATTATGTGTTATGTGGTATGATCTGTTAGATCAGTTTGCTTGTCTATAGACTGTTATGTGATTATTTGTTATATGTGCACAAGTTTTTTTGGCGGTTGAGGCTTATCTGCTTTGTGCGAAAGCCAATAGACCTGGGCATTCCAACCTGTTGGTTGTGGGCCGTGAGTATTCCATCCCGAGGATGATTGGACTCATAGTATGTGGGCATTCCAACCTGTTGGTTGTGGGCCTGGGGTATTCCATCCCGAGGATGATTGGACCCATAGTATATTGGCATTCCAACCTGTTGGTTATGGGCCTGGGGTATTCCAACCCGATGGTTGACTGGACCCATAGTATGCTGTTTATGGTTATATGTGTAATGTTGTGGGTATGAGTATTTTGGGGGAACTCACTAAGCTTTCGGGCTTACAGTTTCAGTTTATCGTACAACTCCTCATGTTTTGTTTATGTTTCTGGGAAAAATCATATATATTATATTTTGAAAACAAGTTTGTAATGATTTAATGGTTTTGGAAATGTTTTTAAAAGTTTAAATTTGGCATGATTTTTATGGGTGTTACAAGTTGTTATCAGAGCTTTGATTTGAGTGAATTGGAGGAACATTCGTATGAATCCAGTCTCAAATCAAGGAAAGATTTTCAAAATGGTTTTTAAATGGTTTTCAAAATAAGTAAAGGAGGATGCAGGGTGTACGATCAGCCGGAGCCAGTAAGTAGACCCCAAAATACCATACAGTATTTGATTATGTGATATGTTAGAATAGCATGTTAGTGCTAGGCTAGGTCTCTTCAGGAATTGCATGATAAAATTGTCTGATTACATGATGCCTGCTGGCCTAGGGTTTCCTCTATATGAGATTGACATCATTACTGTAGTTGTTTAGTGTATGCATCACGGTTATACATAATTAAGATCTTATAGCCTGAGAATGTTTGACTTGGCCTTATGTCCTGTTCTTGTTGATTGGGGGCTTAGGGTAGGATTGGATATTCGAAAATCTATAAGGTCCAGCGTTATGTATGGCTAGCATACACTAGTACTACAGGGTTGGTGGAAGTTTCATGGATGGGTGGGTTGTGTGAGGCCAGTAGGTCAGTTGTGGGACAGTTAGCCTTCCTCTAGGAGTGAGGTTGAGCGACCACCATATGCATGTATATTGTTAGGGTGTTGTGGTGATACTTGAGACAAATATGGGTAGGTTTGGAAGGTAGTATGGGCCCGTACTAATGAAAGCACAGGACCCATACGCGTAGCAAGGAAGTCACAACCCCTAGGGTTCAGTCGGGAGTTGGTTCCCAGTTATTTATGTGGATTATCTGATACCTTCCTCTTATATTTCTGTATGGTGGTTACGAGACGCTTTGTGTCTATATCCGGGTGAGGATCAGGATAAGGAGACGGAGGCCAGGAGGGGCCAACAGCACCTGAGGTTGTGGTGCAGATGGCTACAGAGGAGCTAGATGCCAGGATTCAAGAGATCCTGCATGATGAGGTTGCTGCTATGTTTCGCACACAGTTACCGGAGATGTTTGGGTCTATTAATACCGCCATGGTCGAGTATTTCGATGAGCGTTACGCAGCCCTTGCAGAGACGGCTGTCGTTGCAGCTGCATCGGCTGTAACAGCGGCAGGAGGAGGAGGAGCCAGTCGGGGCTTCCAGTATTGGGACTTTGATAACACGAAGCCCCCGCCATTTGATGGTACCCAGGATCCGATTAGAGCTATGAGGTGGTTATCTGACGTGGAGGGCTGTTTCTTCACGTGTTCATGTCCTACTGACCAGAAGGTCAGATGTGCCCTGAACATGTTGAGGCCCGAGGCCAAGGACTGGTGGATATTGACGACAGGGTCGTACACTGATGATCAGATAGCTGTTGTTACTTGGGAGCAGTTCAGGGATATGTTCCGTGCTCGTTACATCCCACGGGTTTAGCGGGAACGATTGCCAGTAGTTTTTGAGTTTAAGACAGGACGGGGAGTCGGTGACGGAGATCACCCGCATGTTCACAGAGAGGGCGATGTTCTACCCAGAGTTTGCTTCCGAGCAGGCATAGATGACTCGTTATCTGTGTATGCTCAAGATTGACATCCGACAGTTTGTGTCTACCGAGCGATGTGATACTCTTCTAGATTTACAGGAGGCCGCGAGGCGGCGTGAGTTGGAGATTGAGCTGCAGTTGAGGGAGCAGCGGCAGGCCCCGGCACAGTCGCAGCCGGCGCCAAAGCGGTCTAAGACTGCTGATACCAGGATTGGGGGACAGCCAGGCCGCACTTGTGGTAAGTGCGGAAAGGCTCATTCAGGGACGTGCCGATCAGGGAGTAGGTGCCACCGATGTGGCAAGCAGGGCCATTTGGCCAGGGATTGCAGGAAACAGACTCCGGCTCCCGGAGTCAGACTTTGTTATCATTGTGAGCAGGTGGGTCATATGAAGGCCCAATGTCCTCTACTAGTTGCCAAGACGGCGCAAGCTCCAGCACCGGCTACATTGAGGATTGCGGATGGGAGGCCAGTTAAGGCAGAGCCTCCGAAGACTCAGGGGCGTGCCTTCCAGCTTACAGCCGAGGAGGCCAGGGCAGCGCCGGACGTGGTTGCTGGTATGTTTCTATCCTATATTTCTTGTATTATATCTATTTTATGCTTATCTGTTGTACCTGTGGTTAGGTACATTTTTAGTGATCTCCTTGCCTGCATTGGTTTTATTTGACTCTGGGGCGAGTCGGTCGTTTGTATCTCAGACTTTCAGTAGGGAGTTCAGTATGCCAGTAGGCGAGCTAGAGTGTCCGTTGCGAGTCTCTATTGCCAACGAACACGGGGTTTCTGCTTCTTCGGTCTACCGAGGATGCGAGTTGGAAATCTTCGGAGTGTCATTTCCGATAGACTTGATTCCGATTCCCATGGGGGAGGTGTGCGTGATTGTGGGCATGGACTGGCTCAGTCAATTTGGTGTCATGATTGATTGTGAGGGTCAACGGGTGGTAGTTCGAACCCCAAGTGGGGGAGAACTGATTATATATGGCTAGGGCACCAGACTGGGAGCAGGGTTCTATTTTGCTGCCAGGGCTCGGCAGTATATTCCGCACGGGTGTGTGGGTTATCTGGCGTATATGGTGGATACGCGAGCCAAGGATCAGATTTCAGTTTTAGAGGTTCCAGTAGTCAGGGAGTTTGCTGATGTGTTTCCGGTGGAGTTGCCAGGGATACCCCTGGAGAGGCAGGTCGAGTTTCGGATCGACCTGGTGCCGGGTGCGACCCCTATCGCCAAAGCGTCGTACCGGTTGGCGCCACTCGAGATGCAGGAGCTGTCATCACAGCTACAGGAACTTCAGGGCAAGCAGTTCATCCGACCTTGCAATTCTCCATGGGGAGCACCGATCCTCTTCGTTAGGAAGAAGGACAGTTCGCACCGGATGTGCATAGATTATAGGGAGTTGAACAAGTTGACGGTAAAGAGCCGTTATCCACTCCCGAGGATAGATGATCTTTTTGATCAATTACAGGGCGCATCTTGGTTCTCCAAGATAGATTTGAGGTCGGGATATCATCAGGTTCGGGTCAGAGAGGACGACGTGGAGAAGACCGTGTTTCGGACTCGTTATGGTCATTACGAGTTCGTGGTGATGTCGTTTGGGCTCACCAACACGCCGACAGTATTTATGGACCTGCTGAATCGGGTCTGCAGACCGACGCTTGATCGATCGGTCATCGTGTTTATAGATGATATCTTGGTGTATTCCAAGACCCGAGAGCAGCACAAAGAGAACCTCATAGAGTTGTTGGGAGTTCTGAGGCGAGAACGGTTGTATGTCAAGTTCTCGAAGTGTGAGTTTTGGTTACGAGAGGTCCAGTTCCTCAGACATCTCGTTAACCAGGAGGGGATTTTGGTCGACCCGGCCAAAACTGAGGCAGTCATGTAGTGGTAGGTGCCGAGATCTCCTTCGGACATCAGGAGTTTTCTGGGATTAGCAGGGTACTACCGGAGATTTATACGGGATTTCTCCACGATTGCGATACCTCTCACTCGTCTGATGAGGAAGGGGGTAGATTTCCGGTGGGGCCCTGAGCAGCAGAGGTTGTTTCAGACCCTCCATTAGCGTTTGTGCGAGGCTCCAGTTTTGACACTCCCGGAGGGAGTTGAGGATTTTGTGGTGTTCTGTGATGCATCCATCACAAGTTTAGGGGCGGTCCTCATGCAGAGAGGACGAGTGATAGCCCACGCATCGAGGCAGCTGAAGCCGCATGAGACGAGATACCTTACACATGATTTAGAGTTGGGAGCGGTGGTGTTCGTTCTCAAGATATGGAGACATTACCTCTATGGGGTCCGTTATACCATATACACGGATCATAAGAGCCTGAGACACATCATGGATTAGCCGAACCTGAACATGAGGCAGCGCAGGTGGCTGGATGTAGTCAAGGACTACGATTACAAGATCCTTTACCACCCCGGTAAAGCGAATGTGGTGGCGGACGCTTTGAGCCGCAAGTCAGCTGGGTCTCCTGCCCCGGCGGTATGTATGAGGATAGAGATGGACTCTCCTCTTGTGAGTTTGATCAGAGATGCTCAGGTTGAGGGCATGCGACCGGAGAACTGGAAGTTGGAGAGGATCAGGGGTGAGAACACCCAGTTTGTGCAGGATAGCCGAGGATTATTGACCCGATGCAGTCGGGTATGGGTTCCGATGTCTGGTGGGGTCATACAGACAGTCATGGAGGAGGCTCACAAGTCTCACTTCTCTATTCACCCGGAGGCCACCAAGATGTACTGGGACTTGAGTTTGAGCTACTGGTGGCCGTGCATGAAGCGAGAAATCGCTTGGTACGTTGAGAGGTGCTTGACCTATAGGATGGTCAAGGCCGAGCATCAGAGGCCGCATGGCACGCTGCAGCCCCTGGAGATTCCCATGTGGAAATGGGAACATATCAGGATGGATTTCATTACCAAGCTACCGAGGACGACAAAGGGGTTTGATGCTATATGGGTCATCGTAGATCGATTGACCAAGAGTGCCCATTTCTTGGCCATACGGGAGAGTTCATCTGCCGAGAAGTTGGCCGACGTGTATGTCCGCGAGATCGTCGCTCGCCACGGGGTTCCGGTCTCCATTGTTTCCGAACGGGATGTTAGATTTACCTACCGTTTCTGGCAGAAGTTCCACGAGGAAGTAGGCACGCGGCTGCATTCTAGCACAACATTTCATCGACAGACCGACGGTCAGAGCGAGCGGACTATACAGACCCTCGAGGATATGTTGAGGGCATGTGTCATTGACTTCGGTGGGATCTGGGATTCCCACCTACCCCTTGCATAGTTCGCCTACAACAACAACTATCATTCCAGCATTGGCGCCCCGCCTTTCGAGCTGTTGTATGGGCGGAGATGTCACACCCCGGTTTGTTGGGGTGAGGTCAGACACAGGGTGATGGGAAAGACGGAGGTAGTCTTGCAGACTACCAAGAAGATTTAGCAGATTAGGCAGCGACTACAGACCACTCAAAGTCGGCAGAAGAGTTATGCCGACAGACGCCGATCTGAGTTGGAGTTCCAGGTTGGTGATATGGTACTCCTGAAGGTCTCACCCTGGAAGGGGTGATCCGCTTCAGGAAGAGGGGGAAATTGGGTCCCCGCTACATTGGTCCGTTCAGGATTGTTTCCAGGGTTGTCAAGGTGGCATACAGGCTAGAGCTACCGGAGGAGCTTAGTCGGATCCACAACACTTTTCACGTTTCGCAATTACGAAAGTGCATAATGGATCAGGAGGCAGTGGTGTCGTTGGATGATATTCAGGTCGATGAGCGCCTGAATTATGTGGAGAGGCCTGTGGCCATACTGGAGAGGAAGACGAAGGTTCTACGGAATAAGGAGATACCTTTGGTGAAGGTACAGTGGGAGCATCGGAGGGGATCCGAGTGGACATGGGAGCCCGAGTCCGAGATGCGGGAGCATTACCCGGATCTATTTGCCACAGCAGACTTCGAGGACGAAGTCTAAGTCAAGTGGGGGAGAATTGTAACATCCCGAGATTTGGCAGGTATTCCCGAACCCTCTTCTATCATTACCTTGTCATTTATAGTCCTTGGGGTTGGAAGTGAAGAGCCAAGATAAGTTTAAGGGTCAAGTTTGCAAACTTGGGCCAAGAGGGAGTACGTTGAACGTACATAAGAGTACACTAAGCGTACTAAGGTCCGCCTTAGTACGTTGGGCGTACTAATGTCAGGGTGAAACCCTAATATTTAGGGTTTGGGGCCTATATAAGCAACATTATGAGCACCAAAACCTGCCTTACCTTAGCCTCCACAGATTATATTCGTCGTCCCCAAACCCTAGCCTTTCCTTTGTGTGTTTAAGCTTATTGAGTGTGTTCTTGAGTGCTTTAAGAGGAAGGTATTGCATCAAAGAGTTGGAGAAGAAGATCAAGCTTGTGGATCTGAAGTTAGCTTGTGCCCACGAAGCTCCAGAAGGTATAAAGTTCCAAACTTTATACATATATGTATAGATCTCACCATTTTACTTTAATAGAAGCATTTCTTGTCCCAAAAAGCCATAAAGTGGTGCATGATGTGATTTGGACGAAAAGGGCTGTCCTTCTAGACTCTTGAAGGGACCTTGAGTGATAAAAATGCGGTCCCATTAGTTGTATGTGTCCCATGCATGGAAAAATAAGGTCTTAATGGATTAAGACCAACCATTAAGAACTTTATGGACGTCCAAAGTGATAAAGTTCTTGACTTTATGGATCCTAGGCATGTTAGGTCACTGGATCTGAGGTTTGGGCTTAAGTGCTTAAGCCATTAAGCACTTAATAAGGTTTTGGCAAACCTTCGAGTACACCCAGCGTAAATCCAGTACGCCTAGCGTACTGGGTCAACCACCCCGATGGTGTTCAACGTCTGGACGAGTACGCCCCGCGTACGTCCTCTGTTGGGCCTTTGACGATTGGGCTTCGGGTTTTGGGAGGTTTATGGACTAATTGGATTTCGGCCTTTGCTGGACTCTGTGAATAAGATATTTTGGGCCAGGTAGTGATAGTGGATCATGGGGTTAGGCCCAATTAGGAGGTTGGTCCCAATTTAGTAAAGTGGGCCAATAATGGACTTTATTTATGGACTTTCAAGTTAAGGACTTGGTATTGTGCCTTGGCCCAATAAAGAGAATGGACTTCATGAGGGATGTGGACACTTAGTCAAGGAGGTTATTTTGGGTATTAACTTAGTATTTATTATGTGACAGTTCGGGATTCCCGGCGAGACAGCAGTCAGAGATTTACAGTATTTCAGCACTACTTGCAAGGTGAGTTATCCTCACTATACCCAAGGTTCTAAGGTACCAAGGCCGACCCTTTGGATTGTTATCTGGATATGTTATGCTAGTATGATCTGTTAGATCGGTATCCTGGTAGATAGGATGATATTATGTGGTATATGGTATGATCTGTTAGATCGGTATCCTGGTAGATAGGATGGTATTATATGTTATGTGGTATGATCTGCTAGATCGGTTTGCTTGTCTATAGACTGTTATGTGATTATTAGTTATATGTGCACAAGTTTGTTTGGCGGTTGAGGCTTATCTACTTTGTGCGAAAGCCAATAGACCTGGGCATTCCAACCTGTTGGTTGTGGCCCGTGAGTATTCCATCCTGAGGATGATTGGACTCATAGTATGTGGGCATTCCAAACTGTTGGTTGTGGGCCTGGGTGTTGTGACATAAGAACATGGTTTGGCATGCGGAATTAAAGATTGCACAATGAACATGGTGATTTGGGTGTTCAAGAGATGTATTGATTATGTATGGTGTTACACAAAAAGGATCTAGATCTAGACTACATAAATAACACAAACTTACACACTCACTTTTACATCTCTCAAGCACACCACTACAAGTGGACTAAACCCACATTATATAGAGGTGTTTACATGTCTCTCTCTCACTCTCTATCTCATGCCACAAGGCTAATGCTCCACATGCAAGTGGGTTTTACAAAAGTCAAACATTACAAAGTCATTCATGGAAAACTTTGTACCCCAAGATTCTCCCCCTCAAAGTTAGGAATGAATGACCCACATCAAATCTTCCAAAATCGAGCAACTACGCGATCCGAGCCTCAAGGGTGACACATGTCAAAAGGAACTTCAATCTTCAATTCTTCCATGATTCTTCAATTTGGGCTCTAGGATGTGAGACCGTACAAACCAAGCATCAACGAATGATCACGAGCTTCTCTAACTCCAAATTGATCACCAAAAGTTGAGCATAAAGCATACCCCAACAATCTTCAATAAAACCAAACCCATTTCGAATACATCACTTCCGAACTTCCAATTTCATCATTTCGTATACTTCAAAAATCAAGGTCACTTCGGTCTTCAAATCTGCGTAATATGAAAAATTCAAGTTCTAATTTCGATATAAATTTCTCCCCCTTTTTATAATCGAAACTTGATTATAAAACCTTCAAGGAAAGAGAACGTGCTCTATTCAGAATTTTTCGTGTCAAAACTCCCCCTTAACATGTGGCATAAACTTTGTGCTTCAATCTGGAAAATCCAAAAAATATTGAATTTTTAGCTTCGTTCACGGATCGCCTTTGACAAAATTTCTCAAAAATGGGTAGAAATTGTCAATTTCAAAATTCTGCAGTGACCCGGTGCGCCCAAAACAGTAAAATATGCAAAACTCTCCCCCTTTTCCAAAGTTGGGTAGAAAGCGTCAATTTGCACAAACTGCAGGGGCTTGAAATGCATTTTCTTCAATTTTCAGCAAAAACAGTCCTTTTTCGAATTTGCGTATAAACTGCCAAACATTCGAAGCCTCAGGGACTATTTTCGAAAATTTTTCCCTTATTGCTCCAAACATACGAAGAATCACCCCAAACATACGAAGCTTCAAAAATTTTCGAATTTGGGTGAAAAATGTCAAACATACGAAACTTGAGTTAATTTTCGAAGTGTCAAATATTCAAAGGTTCAGGGGCTGAATTCGAAAATTTTTGCTTTTTGATCAAATGATACGAAACTTTGATCATTCATACGAAGGGTTTTGAAAAGGTGTCAAACAGTCGAAATTTCAGGGGCCATTTTCGTAACTTTGGGTTTCGTTTTCAAAACACACGAAATTTCAATCCTTTCAAACGTACGAAAAAACTTTTCTCTCTCCTCTTCGTATGTTCATCTGCCCATTTTCTCTCTCCTCTTCGTATGAAACTTCATCTTCCCCAATCAAACGAAAAAACATTCTCAGCATACGATGCATACGAAGCCTCACTTATGAACAATAACCTCTTAACCATTCATCCTCTTAATCGACTGTAGAATCATACCAATATGAACAATCGACCCTTCGTATCTTCAAAATCCAAACACAGGGACCCTTCGTACATTCACCTATCAACCCAAAATCAAATTTTCGTTCTTACAGTCTTCGTTCCTTACAGTTCTTGTTCGTCTTTTAAAACAATTAACCCAAAAACTTTGTCCTTTGTTTTTCAGTGATCAACCCAAATCATTAATCACCCTTCGCTTTTTAGTCCAAACCCACAATCATTGAAATATTGATTCCCAAATCACAGATCTTCGAAGCTACATCATCAACAGCGACTCATTAATCCTTCGAATATTTACTCCAAAGTCGACATCAACCTATTAACCTTTTCGATTCGTCCCCAAACCACCGATCAACACTTGACCATCTGTTCAATTTTTCGTGAATTCAGATTCCAAAAACCTTCGTTCTTAAGTCAAACCCAGTCGATACCAATCATCCATCTAAACCATTCGAACCTTAGACCCATCTATCGACTCCAAACATTCGATCAACAACAGAGTCCAACCCTTCTAATCTTTGATTCAAGAACTCAGCAACAATCGAACAAATATCAAACCAGACTCCAAACATTCGAAATCAAAATCAAAATTTCTTGTCATCATTCAAGCCAAGTATACCAACTCGATGCTCATAACCATTCGAAATTGAACCTCAGTCGATATTTGTTCATCTTTGATTCATTATCGCCCCAATATCAAAAATCGATTTTAACCATCGATCAACAAATCTTTGACTTTAAACATTTGAAATTAAACTCAAAATAAGCTTGATTTCGACATTCACAGCCTCTGTTCAACTCATATCCAACCATTTCAACTTTCAATTCACCAAATCGATCCATAGAAGTTGTGTTTGACTTTTTCTGTGATTGACTTTTTGAAGTCAAAGATGAATTAACAACAAATTGATGATTCAAACACAGAAATTTTGGAACAAAATATGATTATTCAACAATTCATCATCATATTCATGAGTTCTTTGTACAAGTTCGTCAAAATCAAAATTAATTTTGATTATTTCTTCATTTGAACTTGTATGAACTCGATTTCATCAAGATCCAAACCCGATGAGATCAAAACACGTTATCAGATTTTTGATCGACATTTAACCAAAAAGCAAACAAGATTATCGAAAAAAACGATAAGAAAAATCATGTGAGATTGATTAAGAAGAAAGAACAGATGCGAGAGAATCCAAATGTACAACCATTTGATGCGTACGACTAGATCTGGAATGAGTCTAATTGATCATATGATGTAAATGAATTTTGGGTTCACAAATTGATTATGAACAATAATGTCTCAATTGTTGGGCTTAAATCGACAATGAACAGTGTTTGTATCAGAAATATGGGCTTAACAACTCAGTTATATGAACAGTAAACAATTTGAATCATTTGGATTGAATTCGAATTTTAGATCAAAATATTAGAAAACAATATTGAGCTTGATCAAAAAATATATATATATATATTGGATCAACAAAGGAAATTGAAACAAATTATATCCAATGAATCAAGACGATCAAAAATCAAGAACACAACGCACGAATCAATGAGATTAAGAGAGACTCACCAAAATTGCTCAATTTGCGACAAAATTTGCCAAACCGAGAATCGTTCTTCAAAAATCACCTTGATCTTGAAGACCCGCTCTGATACCAATTGTTGTGACATAAGAACATGGTTTGGCATGCGGAATTAAAGATTGCACAATGAACATGGTGATTTGGGTGTTCAAGAGATGTATTGATTATGTATGGTGTTACACAAAAAGGATCTAGATCTAGACTACATAAATAACACACACTTACACACTCACTTTTACATCTCTCAAGCACACCTCTACAAGTGGACTAAACCCACCTTATATAGAGGTGTTTACATGTCTCTCTCTCACTCTCTATCTCATGCCACAAGGCTCATGCTCCACATGCAAGTGGGTTTTACAAAAGTCAAACATTACAAAGTCATTCATGGAAAACTTTGTACCCCAACATTGGGGTATTCCATCCCAAGGATGATTAGACCTATAGTATGTTGGCATTCCAACCTGTTGGTTGTGGGCCTGGGGTATTCCAACCCAATGGTTAACTGGACCCATAGTATGTTGTTTATGGTTATATGTGTATTGTTGTGGGTATGGGTATTTTAGGGGAACTCACTAAGCTTTCGGGCTTACAGTTTCAGTTTATTGTTTCAAGTACATCAGGGGATCGCGGCAAGGCAAAGGCGTGATCGTACGGCTCCTCATGTTTTGTTTATATTTCTGAAAAAACTCTGATATATTATATTTTGAAAACAAGTTTGTAATGATTTAATGGTTTTTGGAAATGTTTTTAAAATTTCAAATTTGGCATGATTTTTATGGGTGTTACAGCTGGCCTACCCCTTCGGTCCTTTCGACCGGTACCTAGCCTAGCATATCAGGGTGCTGGCCTACCCCTTCGGTCCTTTCAACCAGTACCTAGCCTAGCATATCAGGGTGCTGGCCTACCCCTTCGGTCCTTTCGACCGGTACCGGGGACTATTTCACCCCCTACTCTACCACATAGCATCCTAGTGCATAAACATATAAATCATATACTGCCTAGCTTATCCGGGTGCTAGCATACCCCTTCGAACCTATCGACCGGTACTGGGTCTATCCTCCCCCTCCTACTACTATCACATAACATCATAGCATACTAGCACATAAAGCATAACAAATAGTGATATACCAGATAATTATCACAAAGACAATGATCTCTACTCTAACTCTTACTAGTGGGCCGGCATTGGTGCCTTCGACACACTTCTACTGGAAGGTAACTCACCTCGTACTGTTGAAGTCCACTGCAAGGAATCCTTACTGCTGCCCTGGAAACTCCTCGAGCTTAATATGGCTGCCTTAACAGAGAAACCCATGGATCCAAAGCTTCTTCCTTCAACCAAGCAACTCCAATTTCAACTCCTTCAAGAAATCACCAAAGAATCACTCTCTTTTCACTCCTACACACTCAAGAGGGCTCAAGCTCACAAATTACGGTTTACTGGACTGAGGGGGCGATGAGGGAGACCACAATGGGGCATTAAGGTCCTTAAATAGGGTACAAAACCCTGAAATTAGGGTTTCATTCTGGCAGCCCTACTCGTCGAGTTGGGGCTCCCCAACTCGTCGAGTAGGTTTCTTAACCCGTGTCCCTCCCAAAATAATTCCTACTCGACGAGTTTGGGGCCTCCAACTCGTCGAGTCCCTCTTCAATGATGAATGAATTGTTCTAAAAACACACTCTAGGAACCGGGCGTTACACCGCGAGTTTGCAATTGTTCCTATTATGGATTGGGCATGGCTACGTGGGGTTGGGATGGTTATGGAGTTGGAAAGGTATTGGACAAAAGTATTTGTGGGATATGGATTTACATTTACCGTGTAACGGGTGGAGGAATCTCTTTTCTATTCAAGAACCCGTTTATCAGGAATTATAGGTGGAGTTCTTCGTCACCGTGAATTTTGAGGATAAGACCATCGATCCCACTTACAACCGAGCACTTTCTTTTAGATTAGGAGGTGTGTACCGCGAATGCAGCCTTCGGGAATTCGCATGGCTCATGGGCCTTTATACTGAGGAGGAAACACACTCACCATTTTTTGTTCTATTCTTGCAAGGGTGTGTACTGTTGGATTAGATGTCTAAGCCCATAACTATTATTGGTATGTATTCTACCCGACTTGGCATGGTCCATTTGGGTTGCATGGCATCGGAACAATTGGATAGACAAAGTGAGAAAAAGGATACTAGTGATTTATATTAATATATTATAAGTTCTAATATATTAATATGAAATCATATTATTTAATTAGTATTGATCTAGAATTAATTTGGAATTAATTTAGTGATCAAAAGATAACTAATTAAATATGGACTCTTATATATAGTTGGTGGGCCAAGTTCAATTAGGTTGGGCTAAGCTTTCATGGATAGTCCATGGAGTGTTTAACCCATGGATCCTATGGAAATGAAAGGTCATGGGTATTAGGGTTTACATGAATGTAAACCTAATCCTCCACACTATATAAAGAGGTTCCTAGTTCATGAAATGGGACTAGTGTGTATATACAAGAGGGCAAAACTGATTTGGTGCAAGTATCCTTATTCTCTAGTTATTCCAAGGGTTCTTGATGTTGTGTGAACCATTTGAGGTGTCACACTTGAGGCACTAGGCTCTTAAGCTTCATGGAATCAAGATACAACAAAGAGGTATGTCATTCTTCTAGATTATTGTATTGTATATACTTATAGTATGCTAGTTAGGATGAAACCTTAGAATATTGAATATTTTCATGTATAATAGAGAAAACATTGATCCAAGGTTTATAGGGTTTCATGTACACCATAGGAGTGTTAGAATGCTTAAAACCCATCAGTGGTATCATAGCCTCAGCTTGTTTTCATTTATACTTCATGCAAATTGCTGAAAATCGAAGTTTGTATGCTGTCTGGACAGCTGACTCGCCGAGTCCATGCCTAAATTCATCCAACTCGTTGTGTTGGTTCATGCACTCGACGATTTGGACCCCCAGACAACATATCTTCAATTTTTAAGGCTGGAATTGGTTTAGAATCATTACCTTAAACTGTTTTGGACTTATAAAACTTGTTTTTGATGTGGTAATGATTATGGTAAACCAATTTCAAGGTTATTATCAAAATTTCAAGGTTATGTGTGTTTATGTAATTCTTGAAATTGTTGATATGATTGTTCATACACTTATGAGTTTTAGTAGATCATAGGAATTATTTGCAAAATTGTTGTTAGTTAATTCTTGATCTAAATGTTTTTTTTAATGGAGTCCATAATTTGTTCTCAAGTTATGGATTACCAAAAGTCTTTTCTTTTAAAGATCCATTAAAATGCATAGGCTACAAAAAATTGAAGAGTTTTTTTTTGTTTTATGGACTCCATAACTTGTCCTCAAGTTATGGATGTTCAAGAGTCTCTTCATTAAAGTTTTAAAACCTTATTTAAACTCATAAGTTATGAAAATCCAAAAGTTTTTGAATAGTTCAAAACTTGCCCTCAAGTTTTGGAATTTGTAAAGTTTTCCCATGAATACTTTAATTCCAAGTTAAGCCCTTAGAATTTTATAAGTTAAAATTCAACCCTTATACTATTATAATATTAATAGTTAATAGTTATATATATATATATATATATATATATATATATATATATATATGTATAAGAGTAAAGTCAGTCTTACCGTTAGTAGGCCTCATTCACGAAGCTGGTCTATAAGGGGGGTATAAGGTTACTGCCTATAAAATGGCAATTTAATGGGTGTCCACTCTCACCCACCGCTTCCTTGACTGGTGGAGGGTCGTTAGCCGAACAGGATTGACAGGACTCTAATTCTCCCTTCATTATAAGTATAATGATAAATATAAAGTAACTAAACCTTTATAAATTCCCACTCTTAGTTACTTTAGGAAAATGTGAATTTGGTGATAACCCATGAAATTACACTTTGCACTTTGCTTAAGTCGATTAGTGGAGCGCGTGTGGTTAACCGACACACTAACTTGATTTAACAAGGTAGGCAAAGGGTGGCTTAAGGTTTATCATAGGATCGGTGGAGCGCGTGTGGTTAACCGGCACATCGATTAAGTGATAAATATTAAGGGTACCAAGTATATTTGCATGGTTATTCACACCTTGTTTTGTGATCCTCGGCATCCCAGTCACAAAACTTGAGTGGGCACACTCGAGATTGAAACATGCCATTGAAAAGTTCAATGAATCTCAAAAGATCTAGGAGTTTCAAATCCAAGTAAAACCTAATAAATTATTTCGTTTTTCATGGTGGAAATTGGTGAATCGTCATTCACCTACCTTCAAATATTTTATAGCTTGGATTACGGCATCCCTCTTCCAAGTTATAAAATATTGTGTTGGGTCCTAGCCTTAATATTTCATATTGGGTGTTATATTAAGGACTTAAATCAACCAACTTGAATATCTCCCATTGTAGATGTCTGGTTCAGACAACTATGATCTTCCCAAATCCCTTGGAACAAGCTTTCCTAATGAAGATGATGTCCCGTGGTTGGTTCATGGTAGTCATACTTCTCTTCCTTCACCTCCTCCAATTATTCTCCCTAACCCACAAGTTCTTGAAAAAGTTCAAGGACACTCAAACCCTATTGGCAAGCAAAGTCTATGTGTGCCCACATCTTGGAGATAAAGTCACGTATTGACAAGCCGGGAGAGTTGGGTGTCAAGGTCTTGAGGAAGTTGGTTGTTGACTAGGTTCTTCAATCACCTTCTAAGTCACATAGTGAGTTCCTTTAGGGCTACTACATGACAGACCATGACATGACCCTTAATGATCTTACCTATTTGCTTGGTGCTACTGAATCAGCAATGATTTGGAGCACTGGTAAAGCATATTTGGTTGAAAGATCAACTTCCCAAACTTCCATGGACATTGACAATGGTAACATTGGAAATCCAGAAAAGCTTTCTTTTCCCAATGGAAAGGGATCGGCCATAGTCAACCCGGTTGACCGAATGGTAAAGAGAAAGGCTAAGTCTGAGATAGTCATGTGTACCATTCCCAAAGAGTCCATATGCTTATATTGCCAAAGGAAGGAGCATTGGTTGCGAAGCTGCCAAATTTACCTGAAAGATCATTAGGATGGTAAAGTCAAAAAGTTTGACTCTGCTTCAGGTAAGGCCACTATCTAACTCAATTAAGTTCATATTTTGAGATTCTTGTTATGTGATGGGACTATGTCGCATGTTGTTGTTTTAAGAATCAAAGAAAAAATAGGAAGCTTAAAGGAAGAATATGTTGATTCTGATCGCGAAAATGGATTTCGATCGCATGATTCGGTGATCAAAATTTTGAGTTGTTGCTTAAGAGTTATGATATTTTGCTTAGGAATAGATAAAAACAAGTTTCATATGCATTTGTATTGTAAGGATTAGTTTTCCGCAAGTTTTTAAAATAAAAGGAAAAAAAATTTGATTTTATTTATTTTAAGTATCCTTACAATGGAATATGTGAAAATTGTTGTTTATATGATTCCATTGATAGCAATATTGGTAAATGGATTTGATTCTTTCATTTTGTGGAAGTGTCTAAATTTACCAAATAAGGAAAGATTCTCATCACCCAAGTTTTCAATTGGACCGAAACCTGGTATCATGCAAGTTGTATGATGAATGAGAATTTTCATCTTTGGAAAATTAAGACTAATTCCTTATTCACATGTATATGTGAGTCAAGTGAAGGACTAAGGGATCGAGTACACATTCTTGTGCACTGGTTAAGTCCACCACAAAGATCGATAAGTCTATTCGTCATGATTTACTAAAGTGTAGTAAATATGGTTATACTTACAAGTTTAAGTATAATTCTGAAGCATTGGAAAAGTTTCGATGTATGGCAGAACGAATGAGAAGAATCAAATTTGGCAGAAAGATAAAAGTTTCTCAAATCTGAAAAGATGGGAGAGTACTTTAGTATCATGTTTTATGATCATATTAATGATTGTGAGACCATATCACAATTCATTCTCTAAGGACATCTTAGTGCATTCTTATGGCTAAGAAGAGGAGTTATGAATTGTTGAAATGGTTAAATCAAGAAGATGAGTCATACTTCGTTTCAAAACAATTCTTAGAGTCATACTCCAAGATTGTAACTTGAGTGACATATCTTAAAGAAGGTTTATAACACTTGTCAAATGTAAGAGTAAAATGTGTCCTACTATTGTACATTTGAAATTGGTAAGTTGTGATGTTTGGGATAAAACAGAGACCAACTAAGGCCAATTGTGTGAAGTGTTTGTCTTGATAAGAATCCGCACTATCTCTTGAATATTTCGCAAGAGAGTCTAATATGTCAAGAGGACAGTGGGAGTCTAAAAGATTCTGAAAGAGTTTCAAGATCTAATCAAGAATAAAACCTGTAACTTATCACTAGCACATGACTTGAGGTTCATAACCTATCGTGTTGACATATTCTTATTTCTGTGCCCATTCCAGTTAAAGTTGGCTTTGCATATGAGTTCTGAGAGTTCTCAATTGGTTGCATAACTACTTGGAAGCAATGGTAGGCCCTTATGCTGCCAGGTGGCAAGAATTTAAGATTGCACAAGTTCAATCCATATGAGTTTGGATTTGTCACTAACCTTGTCTTGTGATTATGGTTTTGACAAATTTACATGGATAGGAACACATACACCATAAAATCTAAGTGTCATAAGGTTTCTCTCCGATTCATGAAAATGATGGTGAGGAAACGCTTTCACTAAGTAGATTTTAAGTAGATAGCAATTGTGATATTTGCATTCTCAAAGTCCTTAGTGGAGCGTGTGTGGTTAACCGGCACACTAACATGGACTTGTGAGAAATGGCAAAGGTCTAAACAATTGAGACTATGATTACGGCATCCCTTTTCATAGCTCTAGAAATTGTTTAGACACACATTTGAGCTATCTAAGGAAAGGTGTATGATCTTGATAATGTTTTATCAAAGCATCTCGTATCAGAAGTCTGAAATTTGGTAAGAAAGTCAATAAAGTACTGATTTCTAGAAGTTCAGCTGATTTCTGAGTACATGTCAAAGCTAGTGGGAGCATAAGTGTTATGCTAACAATTATCATGTTAGTGGGAGCATGATAATTATGATAAGTGTTGCAAGTTAGCAATGTTAATTATAGAAAAACAAAAGTTAAATTCGGAAAAGATGTTTTGCTATAATTAAGGGAGAAGAAATTATACTTCATTTCAATTCTAAAAGCTTAGATTGAGGTTTTAATCATCTTTAGTCAAGGATATATATATATGAATTTTATGTTGGAATGGCTCAACATAAGGAAATTCTATATATGCGTCCATGATTTGCGTTCTAAAATTCGATTATGATTACGGCATCCCTTTTCATAATCTGAATTATGAGAACTTCACAAATAGACATAGAAATATTATAGCAAAAAGACTGGTCTAGTATCATGTCTTTATGTGAGACATCATGAATCGAGTCCCATATGCTTCGGATATAGGATCGATTGCATGTGCTATAATATTCATCTTTTCTAAATTTTCCAAATGCTCAGGGCATTAAGAGGGAAAAGTCTAGAATTGGATATGACTAAAATGATTAAGCAATTGCCGAGGACAATCTAAGGTTTACCAAAGATTGGTTGCTCAGGGACAGTTGGAAGTATAATGTTAATTTTGGAAGGACCATATTGACATATTCTGAAAGGAGGCCACTCTTGTTCAGAAGTGATAGTCAAAATGGGAATATGGAAATGTTTCCATAAGCGGAAATTATTCAATCTGTGTAAGATTAGAAAACTTAATGCAAGAAGGATGTTCAAAGCAATGTACTTTGAATATGAGACTTCATTTCCATGGAATTGATCTCCATTGGAATACTCTGTAATGTCTGTTGACAAGTCTTTGTGACTTTGTGCATAATCATTACGAGAGAATCAATGCATATAAGTTTAGAATCTAACAGATTTCGGTAAATGGCAGGAATTTGGAATTCTTACATTTACGATAAGGATTTGGGATTATGAAATGAGAATCATTAGAATTATGTTCAATCGGTCTATTTCACAAAGTAAAGATCATAGACAAACTTAGTGTGCATACTTGGTGTATGGCATAACTAATGTTTGGACAAACATAGTGTGTATACTTGGTGTATGGCATGACTATTGTTTGGATAAACATAGTGTGCATGCTTAGGAGCATGGCATGACTATTGTTTTGATTCAAGTATAAAGTTGATTAGTTGAAAAATTATACAATGAATAATGTGTAATCAATATGGTGATAAATAAAAGGTGTTCTATTTATATTCATAAGTTCTGAGACCATATTGTATTCGATTATTCTTGTGTTTCACTTTGCATGTTTTTGACTTCCAGAATAACTAGGTCATTCTTCCCAAATGACTAAGTTATTCAAACCATCTACAGTCAATAATACGTTGGAAGTAGGTATTAAGGCAAGACTGTCATGAAGTTGGTTTGTAGATGTCTAAGGTATTAGACATAGCGAGAGTTGCTAAAAAATTCATGAGTACTCATAAGTTCTGAGTATTGGATTCAACCCACGCTCATTTGTAGGCCCCTCGATGATTTAGTGATGACACCCCTAAGTGCTTGGCCAAGCCTGGACTGATTTGATTTGTTCAATTAGTCGGTTGTCATAAATCGGAAATCGGGGAACAACAAATGGACAGAGAGAATGATTATAATCCATGTCTCAGTCCATATGATATCTAGAAGGGAGGAATATATGATCCCTTATCTAATGGACGCGTCATTGATATGTTCAGAGTACGACAGCGGCTTTAAGAGCTACGATTGCTAGTCGGGTTTTGGAGTCATACGCAATAATAGTTTTAGACTTATCCAAGTGGGAGACTGTTGTATTAGATGTCTAGGCCCATAACTATTATTGGTATGTATTCGACCCGACTTGGCATGGTCCATTTGGGTTGCATGGCATCGGAACAATTGGATAGACAAAATGAGAAAAAGGATACTAGTGATTTATATTAATATATTATAAGTTCTAATATATTAATATGAAATCATATTATTTAATTAGTATTGATCTAGAAGTAATTTGGAATTAATTTAGTGATCAAAAGGTAACTAATTAAATATGGACTTTTATATATAGTTGATGGGCCAAGTTCATTTAGGTTGGGCTAAGCTTTCATGGATAGTCCATGGAGTGTTTAACCCATGGATCCTATGGAAATGAAAGGTCATGGGTATTAGGGTTTACATGAATGTAAACCTAATCCTCCACACTATATAAAGAGGTTCCTAGTTCATGAAATTGGACTAGTGTGTATACACAAGAGGGAAAGACTGATTTGGTGCAAGTATCCTTATTCTCTAGTTATTCCAAGGGTTCTTGATGTTGTGTGAACCATTTTAGGTGTCACACTTAAGGCACTAGGCTCTTAAGCTTCATGGCATCAAGATACAACAAAGAGGTATGTCATTCTTATAGATTATTGTATTGTATATACTTATAGTATGCTAGTTAGGATGAAACCTTGGAATATTGAATATTTGCATGTATAATAGAGAAAACATAGATCCAAGGTTTATAGGGTTGCATGTACACCATAGGAGTGTTATAATGCTCAAAACCCATCATGTACGAGATTTCTCCTCCGAGATTTTTGATGTCCAATTTTGGAGAACTATTTCGAACCACGAGTACAATTCTCGTGATGCAAGCGAAGAACAAATCCGGAATCCCATTTATCATTTTTTGCATCGCCTTATCACCTTCTCGTTCAATCATAAAAATCATGGAGAGAAAGTGCCCATTCAAAAATTGTTTCATTTGTGGAGCATAATTACCCCCGGTATTTTTATGACATTCCGTATATGCTTGCGCGGTTTATGGGAAGGAAGGCAACTAATTCTAGACCCGGTAGTCCCATTACGGGTGGACACTAAGTTACCAAACTTGCCCGGTCTTATGGTATTTTGAGTCCTAATTTTATTAGGAACCTCACGCGCTTTCCGGACAATGACTTAACTGTCCTATTTTTTATTGTCATGCAGGTTGTGGTGAATGTTGGAGGAGTTTTCGTGATACCACCGGAGGATGATGAACAACCAATACGGAAACAAGGAGAGCAACCTAGGCCTAGGTGGAGGAATGTACGAGCCCAAGGAGAGAGGGGACAACCACAACAACCACCTCAACAATTTGAGGGTGGTATACCGACCGATCCGTTTCAAAGTTGGGTTGGTTTATATTTGGATAATCTTTGTGGAGGTGTTAACTACAACACCCAAGTGCTCGATGCTTTATCTATACATATGAATATGGAGCGACCTCCCACGATACCACCTCATTGCCCGTATATTCCAACATGGGAAGAGTTATGGACGAGACAAGGAGACGGGGCAGGAACCAATGGAGCTCAAGGAGATGACGATGATTATTAGTTTTTATTTTTATGTTTTTATTTGGTTTTTGAACTTGTTTGTTTATCCTCTTATGTTTTGAACTTGTAACCGAATTATGGATGATTATTTCTTTTTCTTCTCTATAACTTGTTTTGTTGCAGATTTCATGAGTTTTCGTGAGCGAGAAGTTAAGAGTTAGAGATAGAAGTCTCCAAGAGAGGCCGTGTCATTTAGAGTTATGATTTGAGACCCACAATCTTAGATAAGTGTGAAGTTAGTCGAGAGAGAAGCAAGTTAGAGAAGAGTCACGTAATATAGAGTTAAGAAGGGTCTTAATCTCTTAATACACAAGTTTGCATTGCACTTATTTAAAAGAAGAATTGGCAAAGTTTTTTTCTGTGACACCCAGTTTCCACGACCTGGACATCCGATACACGTCGTGGATAGATTTTTAAGCACGAATTCAGAAAGCGTTATCACTCGAAGCCACGTTGTGTATTGATATGGGCATATTTAGTTATAAAATTCATGCATTATCTTAATACTTTATGTTGTTTTTGTCTCATTTAATGAACAAAAGGTACTTAATTAGCTTAATATTTCAATTTTAGCAATAAAAGGCATGCTCGGAAGGAAAAGGAAACGAAACTAGCGATTGGAGGCTTGGATCTTAGATTTTGAAGAAAGAAGGATGTTGCTGGACAGCTTGACCCCTCGTCAGTGTTTTTTCCATATCTCATGAACCGTAACTCCGATTGACGAGATTCAAAATGTTCTGAAAACTAGACACAATTTCGGACGACTTTCGTGTTTTGAGAAAATGTTGATCCCAAATGGACTCTACGAGTAGGCCATCAACTCGACGAGTTGGTTAGAAGTTTCGCGATTCTTGGCTTTGACTTGCCGTACACGGGATTTTAAGTGATGGACTCGCCGAGTCAGTCTCTGGACTCGCCGAGTAGCCCCTGTTTTCAGAATATATATATAGAAACGCTTCTCATTCGAACCCTAACGAATGGGGGAAGTTATGGACGATTATTAGAGGCCAGAAGGGTTCTTAGAAGCTGTGGTTTTCGAGATTTCAACTTAGATTCCAATTTTGAGAAGATCAAAGGCAATTTAGGTTTACTCTTTACTTAATATTTTGTTTAAACTATGTTTGCATCAATTGATTTCATTTTTGAGTTACTTTCTGCTGTAATCATGAGTTAAAACTCATATCCTCTGTTTAGGGTAGATGATTTTGTGAATATGGATTATTTTATGGTTAGAATTAATTTTAATTGGTGATATTGTTTTGCTAAGCTTGTTAAAGAACCTCATAGATTAATGACAACTATTTTCTGTTAATAAATCAGTAATTAAGTTGTATGAACATCTCTTAGTTATCAATTTCATATGATTTATGTGACCACATAGTTATATGTCTAGGAATAACGAATGTGAAACTAGAATTAACTAGAAGATAGGTAAGTTAATACGTGAGCTTGTGTGAAACACCATCAACAAGAGGTTAATTGAATCACCAATTCAATTAACCAATACAAGTCTTACATAACCCGAATTCATTAACTAGGGAACTTATTAATTTAGACAACTGGCCACTGCTTGATTAATCTGTTTCCTAAGGATTAGCAATAACGAACGTGAACCTAATCATCTCAATCGGTAGCCAATGAAAAGTTAATCCGATATATTTACCATAAAATCAACCATAGGACCAATTGATTCGAACTTAAACAGAAGTCCTTTTTATCATTGAATTTAGTTGCAATTTGATTGTTTAGTTGTTAGTTGCTTAATTAAGTGTTAGTTAAGTCTTAGTTAAGTTTCTAGTCTTGTAAAACTAGAGAAACCCCTTCTATTTAAGTATTTGTTTTAGATAATATTAGTAATTAGTTTGATTTCCGTTCCCTGAGTTCGATACCCTACTTATTTAACTATACCACAATTGATAGGTACACTGCCTTTTGTGTGTTAAATTTACATTAGAAAAGTAGGATTAAGACTAGTTGGTTTCACACACATCATGTATTCCTACACCACGACATGGAATATAGAAGTTACATTTCTCTTCTTCTCTACACCATGCAATGTGGCGTATGCTTTCTCACATTGGTCTATTATGCTTTGAAGCTTTTCTACACTACAATTGTTGAAGATTAAAGTCTCGGATTCATATTTTTCCGGCACATTTATGTATCTCACTTATTAAAGATCCAAGTTCCATATTTGATGAGGTCCAAGTTCAAGATGTTCAAGTTATCCGCATTGTTCAGAAATCGATCTCGCCACTACTACCCCTGGGGAGTCTGTTCCTTTTTCTCCCATTTTATTGCTTTTATATTATTTCATGCATAGAATGAGGGCATTGTAGGTAATAAGTGTGAGGTTGGGGGTAGAAAAAGTAAATTGCTAGAAAATTTTAAAATTTAAAATTTTGAGAATTTATAAATAGATTTGAAATAATAATCTAAAAATCTAATCTAGTAATATTAGTTTGAACTTAAGTTACTAGTGTCGCGTGGGATGATCCGATGAGAGCTCAAATGTTTAATTGAGCCAATACATGTTATAGTATATTTGTGGCTTCCCATTCCTAGTGAAGAGTCATGAGATATGAAAGGTAATCTGATAGTTTATATGGCATAGTAAGTTTTGCAGCATGTACCTGAAATCTATCCAGGAAAGCTTATGTAGTCATTCCACTTAGACTAATACCTCTAACCAATAAAGGTTGAAGTTAAGCTCCCTTGCTTAAGCATGTAGGGTTTGAGTGGAAAAAAAAAGTGAGAAATTAAAAAAAAAAAAAGAGAGAGAGAGAGAGAGAGAGAGAGAAATTACCAAAAAGTTGAAGAATTTTTGAGCTATCAAAAGTATGAAGATCAAAAGATCAAAATTCCAAAGAATCAAAAGTTGAAGATACCAAAAATCAAACAATAAGGTGGTGAATTCAAAAAAAATCAAAGATCAAATATTCAAAGAAGTGAAGAATTCCAAAAGCTCCATTGTGGTATCTAAAGTTGTAATTTTTAGATTATGTATGCTTGGGTAGCTTAACCAAAAATACCTTGAGGTTAAGAAAGAATTCTGAGGATTAATTTGGAGGGTTGCAGAAATGAGTATCGTATAAGCTAAGGGGTGAGGTTCATAAGTATTGTGAGTATTTAGTATTGGGAAGTTATTAGGACCTTAGACACAAATATACGCATTGAGGTCTTGGTATAATGGTTGAGTTCAAAATGGATTGTTTTATGTGATGCTAGTGATAAAGGTTTTAATTAAAAATAATTAGTTTTGCTTGAGGGCAAGCAAAAGATAAGTGTGGGGTATTTGATATTGTCATATTTATACATATTTTTAGGCAATATTTTAATACTTTTTGCTTAATATTTTAGTTATTTGCATAAATAAATGGTACTTATAAGATTAAAATTTTATTTTGCAGCTAGAAGGAGCATTCTTGAAGAACAAGGACTAAAACTTTGGAGGCTTGGAGAATCAAAGAAAAAAGAAAACCACGAAAACAGCTGAAGCCACGTCGTGGACTTCTCTTACACGACGTGGCATGGAAAATTCTGGAAGATGAGTACACGGAAAGTCGAAATCCTTGCCCGATAAGGATTCATCCTAGGCGTCGACGTGGAGTTCTAATCCACGACGTGGTGTTCAAATTCTCAAAAAAGTATATAAATCCTTGGTACTTACGGGTTTAAGGGGTTGGCTGGAGATTAGAAGTTCCAGAAGACGAATTTCAGAGAGAATTAAGAGGGAAATCAAGCATTGGTATTGGAAGGAGGATAGGAAGATCATTACTTTACTTTTGATTTGGTACAATTCATTATGTCTTTATTAGTTGCAGTTGTGTGTTTTATTTTAGCTATGAGTAGCTGAATCTAGCTGCTTCTGTTAGCTAGATAAAGCTGGAACTCATGGTTTGGTATTATTATTATAGATTTTCCTAGTTGGTGAATGACTTGTGTTTGATTGTTTATACCTAGCATGCTTAATTTGATACTAGATTGATTTAATTCATATTTTGTGTAGTTTAGTGACTATTAAGCTGCATGAATTTAATTACCTAGTAATTTAGTGAACATTAGGTTATTAGAGCTAAGATTGAACCAATCTTAGATAAGTAATTAAAGTATTGAATTTGGATGTGCTGGAGAACTCGTATTATGACCATAATTGTGTTTGTTAATTCAATCTTACATAGCTCCAATCCTATCTAATAATTGATTATATGTTAAATTATGTATGACCATGCATAGTTTTACATGAATTAATTCAATATTAGTAAATTTGGACTTGAATTGCTAATAATATATTAATAACCAACGGGAATTGTCATAATTAATAGTCAAGCCATTGAGGGAAAGCGGATTCAACCTAACAGAAGTGTTTTTAATATTTGATTGAATTGTGTTTGAGAAATTATGTTTGTCTAAACTTGCAAAATTAGATAAAAACTCTTTTACTTGTGTTAGAAATTTTAGATTAATTTAATAGTAATTACATTAAATAATTAGTTCTGTTCCCTGTGTTCGATACCCGACTTTTGAGATATACTATTTGTGAGGGGTACACTGCCATGAGTAGAATAGCTAGTAGGAGAGTAGGTAAAATTAGGTGTAGCTGTTTGCACGCATCAAGTTTTTGGCGCGTTGTTGGGGAACGACTTATTTGATTGTTGATTTATTTATTTTAGATTAATTGATCCTTTTTGTGGGGTAAAACCTGCAAAAAGTTAATTTTTTGCATTAGTTTTTGTTTCAGAGCTGAACTCACGACGTGGGCCTTAAGCTCACGGCGTGAGTCCAGTCGGTAGTTTTTTTTATTTATTTTATTTAGTTTTTGTTCAGATTTATGTTTTTATTTTTTGTTTTTATTGCAGTAGTTCATGACAAGAGGTTCCAACACACCTTTGGTACCACCGCTTGAAGATCTAGAGTTGACTCTTCACAAAAAGACGGATAAAAACATAGAAGAAACTAACCCACCAAAGAAGTCACCTTTCAAGGACCTTAAATCGGTTTTTGGAAAGAAGAAAGGAAAGAACGTGGGTGAGTCTAGTAGTCAAAGGAAGGAAGAGAGCAAAATAGAAAGCTTTGAACAAAATCCAAATCCAAAAGATACCGAATACGAGAATGAACCCGAGTTTGAAGAAAGCGATTTCGAGGACGAGCCAAAGAATGAGATGGTAGACATTGCTAATATGTCCATGGGGGCATACAAGAAGCGAATTAGAGACGATGTTGGTCCTGGTTTAGTACAACCCACAATTCTTGCTGCTACAAAAGTCGAGTTGAAAGGACACATTCTTACTTCACATAAGGATGTACCATTTTCTAAGAAGGATCATTAGGATGCTTATAAGCATTTGGATGAGGTCAATGACATTGCAGATTATTTTAATGTCTTAAATGTTCCTAGAGAGACGGTTTTGTTAAGGATGCTTCCTGTTACTTTTAAGGGAGCTGCAAAAGATTGGTTGAAAGCACTTCCACCCGGTGCAATTACTACTTGGGCACAGATGCGTGAGCAATTCCTAGAACAATTTTTCCCACCATCAAAGATATCTAAACTCAAGAAGGTAATAGCCAACTTTGAGCAACACGCGGGTGAGTCGCTTTATGAGGCATGTGAGCGTTATAAAGGGTTACTAAGAAACTGTCCTCAAAATGACCTTAACATACAACAAGAGGTGTCTATTTTTTATGACGAGGTGAATGTCATGACAAGGAAACTCCTTGATTCTTAAGGACCACTTACGAAGGAAAATCTGTGTGAAGTAAAGGATTTGATTGAAGAGTTCTCAAAGTATTCTCGTGAGTACCATAATCCAAGACATGATGGAGCTAAAGGAATTGGGGGAGGAAATTCTGAAGATATGGCTGTTGTACTAGCTATGCTTGACACCATGGACAAAAGAATGACCAAGATGGATCAATCAATTCATGCTATTAGAGTTGGTTGTGAAAGGTGCAATGGTCCATACTTAACAAAAGATTGCAACTTGGATTAACATGGAAATAAAAAGGTGCAAGTTTGCTACTCGAATGGGGATAAATATGATGAAAATTGGAGGAAACCAAAGCAGGAGTGGTTACCATATAACGAATATAAGAAACTGAAAGAAGAAAAATATAGGCAGAATGACCGAGGCTTCTACCAAAAAGAACAACCACCTCCTGAAGAGAAAGTTGATCTTGAGACCATGTTATATAGATTTATGGAGGTTTCCAAGAAAAGACACGATGAGAGAGATGCGGTGATAAAGGAATATCAAAATATCATGAAGGAACAGCAAACCTTGCTAAGAAATCACCAAGCATCAATCCAAAATATTGAAGTCCAACTAGGTCAACTAGCTACTTTTGTACAAGAAAAATTATCTCCAAAAATCCCCGAGAAAAAGCCTCAATCACAGGTAATGGTAATAGAAACCGAAGAGGATACCATTTCTGAGTTCCTTGAAGCACTTGAAGTCGATCCACATCAGACCAGACCAAAGCCAAAGAATTCTAAACTCGAAGAAAATAAAGTTTCTGAAACATCGAACTCACGACGTGGGGATACCATCTCCACGATGTGGGCTAGGTCTAATCAGAAAATTTTGGATAATGTTCTAGCTTATCGTCCTCCTTTATCGTTTCCGTCATGAGCTCATATTCACCCATTGGAGCAAGAGCATTTGAAGTTTATGCAACAAGTGAAGGGTATTCCAATAAATACTCCTTTCATTGATTCATTAAATAAAGTTCCCGAATATGCCAAATTCTTGCAAGATCTACTTGACACTCGCCAACAATCAGAAAAGAATTCCAAGGTAATTCTTAGTGAACAAAGTTCTAAAGTGATTATGGGAGAGTTACCAAAGAAGATGGGATATCCTGGACGTCTCACTCTTCCATGTGAGTTTGGGAATAATTTGAAGAGTTATGCTTTAGCTGATTCTGGAGCTAGCATAAATCTAATGCCTTATTCGTTTTATCAAAAGCCAAAAACTTTCGGACTTGAAGGCTACAAGAAAGATACTAAATTTGAACAAGAAGATGGTACCCGTGGAGCTAAATAATGAGGCAAAAGTGGAAAATAAACTTAAGAAGAATAAAGGAATTAAAAGAAAGCTCGAAGAAGATGATGCGAAGGGTAAGAATGAAAATTATAAAAAGGCTTATCTTAGACGTGTTCAAGCTTATAAAAGGAAATGGAAGGAGCAAAAGGTGCAATTGGTGATGGATACTCCGACAAATTCGACGTGAGGTGGCACGGAGTCCGGCTCATGACTCCAATAAAAAGAAGCGCTTCTCGGGAGGCAACTCGAGCTTGGTTTGCGATTTCTTTTCATTTTTTCATTTAGTTTAATTTTTGCATTTTTAGGATAATTAATCATCTAGTCATCTTAATTATTTTAGAAATTGGTGAAAATCAAGTGTGGGGTCCTTAAAAATTGAGTGGTAAAGTAAATTAAGGTTTTAATAATAAAAGAGACATTTTGTGTGTAAAACCTCGACAACACGCCGTGGGTCAAAAGCGTTCGTGGTCAATTCCATAAGCCCGATCATCAGTTAATCCAAGAGGGATAAGATCGGAATCCCTTTATTGTGTTTCCCCAAATCGCATTGGCGCAGAAAAAGCCAACGCACCAACAAAGAAGAATTTATGTTTTCACTTCGTAATTGAACTCGGCTAACCGTGGTAAATATCTTTTAACCCATGAAGAAGAGAGAAAGATATCTGGTCACAACTCGCCATGGTTATATAAAAATGACAAAACATGGTAAGACTTAGAGCAATACCCAAGGCCTTGCCAAGCATGAGGAAACACATAATCTTTCAAAATCCATTTGGTGCAAGTTGGGCCATAAGAAGACTATAAAAATTGAGTATTGTCTTTGTAACATTCCAAAAACCACAACAAAATTTTTTATTTTATAAAATCATTTCCACAAAACCATAAATAGTAAATCATTGTTTTCAAAACAAATCCATAAAATCAGAGTATCAAAATCTCTCAAAATATAATTCAGCCAGAGGATGTGTATGATAACGCCTTAGCCTTGCCCCGATCGTCTGATGTACCTGAAACCATGAAATCAACAAATGTAAGTCAAAGCCTAGTGAGTTATCCCAAAATACCCCATACAATAATACATATACAATGCATACACATTGGGCCTAACATCAGACTGGATTGCCCTTGAGCCCACAACATGAGACTGGGTCGGCCCACAGCTCATGACTGGCTTGCTCCCGAGCCCAGGTCATAAGACTGGATTGCCCTCCCGACCCTAAACTTATGATTGGATTGCTCTTGGGTTTGTTGACTTACAACACAAAGTAGTATCGCTTTAACCCAACCGCACTATGTCGACATGTGCAATAGATAAACAATAACCAACAAGTACGGGTAATCATACAGATATACCAATGTAACAGATCGGTACAACATAACAACATCCTATACACAAGGATACATAACACAACCTAGTGGGCCGACATGGGTGCCTTCGACCCATGAGTACAGTGAGGAAAACTCACCTCAAAGTCTAGAAGATAGTAGAAATGATGCGACATCCCCAAATTTACGGTCATTTTAAAAATTTTATTTATGCTTATTTTAAAATAGAGTATGTCTTTTATTGCGGAATTGGTCCCAAAAACATTATTTCAATGGGAGATAATAATAACATTAAACATTTCCGAAGAAACGTTCGATATTGATATCTTTTCAAAACCTGGTATGTCATAACTGATACAAAACATAAGCATAAATAGATCTTAAATTAATTCATACTAATGATCTATGTCTCCTTTAATCTCCTAGTGTAATGTATATTCGCATCGATTCTTGTGATACAAATAAACTGAATGGGTCAGGTTGGGAAACCTGGTGAGATACATAGGGTTTGCAGCCCATAATAATATAGTTAATTTGTTTATTCACATATTTCATGTCAAACAATTAACCCGATTACCCATCTCCGTTTTCTTTATTTATTCTTCTCTAAGGATTTATCCTAAGGGTCATCTCCTACATCGCATTTACCTATCATCGCCTACATTGCATTTCCTTATATGTTTGCTGCTAAGGACTTTTCCTAAAAATCATTGCCTATATCACATAAACAGTACTGTTTCGGGGATTAGTCCTCCAATCCAGTAAGGGTTAGAGTATCATCGCATGAATACATAGTTACTACATCGTCTGAACTCGTAATTCATCACCTACAATTTATGAGTCCGCCGGTGTTTCCACATGACTTGTTTTGATTAGTCAGTGGTCGCCATCTATACTCCGGTAGATTACTACATCGCAACATTACAAGTCAAGGTCAAGGTGTAACATCCCAACCGTCAGGTATCATTATTATTCCATTTAGATTTCATGTTTTAAGGTCTACTCGACGAGTTGACGCTGTGACTCGTCGAGTAGCAGCGGGTCAGGACACGTCATTTAATGACACTCGGCGAGTCGGCATGGGGGACTCGACGAGTAGGAGCTGGCAGAGGAAACCCTAAATTTCAGGGTTTTTGCACCATATATATTGGACCATTAGCGCCTCCCACTGTCCTCTATCACCCCTTGAGAGCCAGAAACCCTAATTTCTGTGAGTGTGAGCTTGGAGAGTGTTTTGGAGCTTTGGGAAGTGATTTTTGTGAAGGAAACTTGTAGATCAAGAGGCTAGCATCAAGGATTTCGTGTGGATCCAGAGTCTACTTCAGCTTGGGTACGTTTTGGAGGTAACAAGCTGTTACCTTGACCTCTTTTCTTCTAGAATCTTTCATATGTGAAGATTAGGGCTTTCTTTAGCTATTCATGAAGGGATTATGGTATGGGAGCTAGATCTGAAGTTGAAACTTCAGATCTGAACCTCTTTTGAGCCCTAAGTTCATAAAGTTCTTAACAGGGTCATGAAGGAACCATTGATTATGAGTAAAGTCCCATTTCAAGCTTAGATGTGGAATTTGAGCCATGCAAATACGTAAAGGTAGCAACTTTACGTTGCTAATGCACTCAAGGGACCTAGATCTACTGATTGGAACAAAGGGGTAGTTCAGAATCGCTTGATCATGAGAGTATGCGTATGGACTCGGCGAGTCTGGGAGATGACTCGGCGAGTCGGGTAGGGTTTTGTCCAAATTGGTCCCGCATGGACTCGGCGAGGTCTGGGAGATGACCCGGCGAGTCAGTTTGGACTTCCAAGCACTGGGTCGCGTATCGACTCGGCGAGTCTGCTAGAGACTCGACGAGTCGAGTCGAGAAATTTTGGAATCAGGAGGGACTCCAGGCAGAGAAAGTTATATTCAGCAAATAGGTCAACATGGACTGTTGACCATTCACCAGTGACTTGACTTGACTGTGGGATGTCTTGTACCACCCAAGGGCATTTTGGTAATTTGAGTGATTATTGAGTGGACCACTTATGGTTACAAGCGAGGTGGTTCGAGCTATATCTGGAGGTGTGGACATTATCATTCCGAGCTACTAGCAAGGTGAGTTATCCTCACTATATCAATAGGGTCTAAGGCACCAAGGCCGGCCCTTTTAGTTGTTATCTTGATTATAGTATGCTACATGTTGTTATGATCTGTTAGATCGGTATCAGGATAGACAGTATGTTGTTATGCTCTTATGATCCGTTAGGATTGGTATGTTAGTAACCTGGTTAGCTCGGTGCTCTGGTTATGAGAGATTGCTATGATCGATGATCTATGAGATAGTTATATCTGATATATGTATATGCCAGTATATGTTAGTTATGTACACATGGTTATTTGCTTGATGTTTGGGTTGAGGAGGTCCTGCTTTGTGCTGAAGGCCAACATACCCTACGAGCGGTCCGGATAGACTGTAGGCCCGTATGGCGGTCCAGTCATACCGAAGGCTCGGGATAGATCCAGATAGACTGTAGGCCCTACAGGGCGGTCCAGTCAGGCCGAAGGCCCAGTATGCATGTTGTTGATTATCTGTTATTGATATGGTATTATCGGTTTGGTATTGGTATTTGGGGGTAGCTCACTAAGCCCTCGGGCTTACAGTCTCAGTTTATTGTTTCAGGTACTTCCGGAGATCAGGCCGAAGGCCCAGTATGCATGTTGTTGATTATCTGTTATTGATATGGTATTATCGGTTTGGTATTGGTATTTGGGGGTAGCTCACTAAGCCCTCGGGCTTACAGTTTCAGTTTATTGTTTCAGGTACTTCCGGAGATCATGGCAAGGCTAAGGCTTGACCGTACCGCTCCTCATCCATATGATTATATTTCTGGGACACTCTGATGAATAATATTTTGAAAACATTTTGTAAAACACTATTTGGTTTCATGGTTGAAAAAGTTTAAATTTGGCTTAAAATTATTGGATGTTACAAGTTGGTATCAGAGCCTTGGTTTGAGTGAGTTTGAGGAACCCTCGTGTGAATCCAGTCTCCAATCAAGGAAAATCTTAGAATAAATTCTAAAGTGGTTTTCAAAATAAGGGATGGAGGATAAGGAGGATTGGATATTCGAAAGTCTATCAGGTCCAGCGTTATGTGTGGCTAGCATACACTAATGCTGCAGGGTTGGTGGAAGTTTCATGGATGGATGGGTCGTGAGAAGCCGTGAGGCCAGTTGTGAGATAGTTTCACATTCCTCTAGGAGTGAGGGTTAAGCGCTTGCTATGTTGATGTCTATTGTTAGGACGTTGTGGTGATACTTGAGACAAATATGGGTAGGTGTGGAAGGTAGTATGGGCCCGTACTACTGAAAGCACAGGACCCATATGCGTAGCAAGGAAGTCACAACCCCTAGTGTTTGTGGGAATTGGTCTCCCAATATTATGTTGTTTATCTGACGTCTTGGGTATATTTTCAGTATGGTGATGACGAGACGCTTTACGACTGGATCCGGATCAGGATCAGGATCAGGATCAGGGGCGGAGGCCCGGATGTGCCTATAGCACCTGAGCCCGTGGTGCAGATAGGGACAGAGGAGTTGGATGCCAGGATTCGGGAGATCCTGCATGATGAGATTGCTGCTGCGTTTCGAGTGCAACTACCAGAGATGTTTGGGTCGATCAAGACCGCTATGGTCGAGTACTTTGATGAGCGTTATGCAGCCTTAGCAGAGACGGCTGCCGCTGCAGCCACGTCGGCTGTAACAGCGGCAGGGGGTGGAGGAGGAGCCAGCCGGGCTTTCCAGTACCGGGACTTCGATAACACGAAGCCCCCGACATTTGATGGTACATAGGATGCAATCAGGGCTATGAGGTGGTTATCTGACGTGGAGGGCTGTTTCTTCATGTGCTCGTGTCCTACTGACCAGAAGGTCAGGTGTGCCCTGAACCTGCTGAGGCTTGGGGCCAAGGACTGGTGGAGACTGACGACTGGGTCATACACCGATGATCAGAGAGCTGCTATTACTTGGGAGCAGTTCAGGGATATGTTTCGCACCCGCTACGTTCCACGCGTGGAGCGGGAGCGGCTTGCTCAGGAGTTTTTGACATTGAAGCAGGATGGAGAGTCAGTGATGGAGATCACCCGCATATTCACGGAGAGGGCTATGTTTTTCCCGGAGCTTGCTTCCAAGCAGTCTCAGATGACCCGTTATCTGAGTATGCTCAAGACCGATATTCGTCAGTTTGTTGCTACACAACGTTGTGATACTCTTCTGGATCTTCAGGAAGCCACGAGGCGGCGTGAGTTGGAGATAGAGCTGCAGTTGAAGGAGCAGCGCCAGTTTCCGGCACAGTCTCAGCCAGCACCTAAGCGGTCTAAGACCGCTGATACTAGGACCGGAAGTCAGCAGAGCCGTACTTGTGGAAAGTGCGGCAGGGGTCATTCTGGAGTTTGTCGAGCAGGTGGTGGGTGCCAAAAATGTGGGAAGGAAGGGAACTATGCCAGGGACTGTCGCCAGTCCGCCCCTTCGGCAGATATGAGGATATGTTATCACTGTCATCAAGTTGGTCATGTGAAGACCAACTGTCCGCAGCTCGCCGCCAAGCCGGCGCAGGTTCCCGCACCAGCTACGTTGAGGATTGAGGATGGGAGGCCAATCAAGACGGAGCCTCTGAAGGCTCAAGGGCGTGCCTTCCAGCTCACGGCCGAGGAGGCCAGGGCAGCACCGGATGTGGTTGCTGGTATGTTTCTATTCTCTATTTCAGTTATCATATATGTGTTATGCTTATCTTTTGTACCTATGTTTAGGTACGTTTTTAGTAAACTCTTTGCCTGCATTGGTTTTATTCGACTCAGGCGCGAGTCGGTCGTTTGTATCTCAGACTTTCAGTAGGGGGTTCAGTGTGCCGGTAGATGAGCTTGAGTGTCCGTTGCGAGTTTCTATCGCCAACGAACACGGGGTTTCTACTTCTTCGGTCTTCCGGGGATGTGAGTTGGAGATTTTCGGGGTATCCTTCTCGATAGATTTGATTCCTATTCCCATGTGGGAAGTATGTGTGATTGTGGGGATGGATTGGCTCAGTCGATTTGGCGCCATTATCGATTGTGAGGGACAGCGAGTAGTAGTTCGAACCCCAAGTGGGGGAGAACTGGTGGTATATGGCATTGTTATAAAAATCCCGATTAGGTGCCGATTAATCTCCGATTAATCCCTAGGCGCTACTCGACCGATTAGAGGGCGCCTAGCGATTAATCCCAACATACACAATGACTGAAACAGTAGAACCCAATGAAATTCTAACACTTTGAAGAAGTTATATATCCACAGAAACTATTTGAAGTATGATTAGTGTTGTATTTATCATATTAACCTATTTTTTTATGATATTAGTGATATTTACGAACTTTTATATGATATTAGTCATATTTAATTTTTTAAAATCTATCAAATTAGCCATTAATGGTCCCCGATTAATCCCCTGATTAATCTCCGCCTAGCCGATTAATCCCTTAACCCTAGTCCACCGACTAGCTAACGTCGAGCGATTTTTACAACCTTGGTATATGGTGAGGGCACCAGAGTAGGATCAGGGTTTTGTTCGGCAGCCAGGGCTCGGTAGTATATTCAGCACGGGTGTGTCGGTTATTTAGCGTGTGTGGTGGATACGCGGGTCAGGGATCAGACTTCAGTTTCAGAGGTCCCGGTGGTTAGAGAGTTTGTTGACGTGTTTCCGGAGGAGTTACCTGGAGTGCCTCCGGAGAGGCAGGTGGAGTTCAGGATTGATCTAGTGTCGGGTGCGGCCCCTATCGCTAAGGCGTCGTACTGTTTGGCACCGCCAGAGATGCAGGAGTTGTCATCTCAGTTGCAAGAGCTACTGGGTAAGCAGTTTATTCGTCCGAGTAGTTCTCCATGGGGAGCACCGATCCTTTTTGTCAGGAAGAAGGACGGTTCGCACCGGATGTGCATTGATTATAAGGAGTTGAACAAGTTAACAGTGAAAAACCGTTATCCACTCCCGAGGATAGATGATCTTTTCGATCAGTTGCAGGGTGCATCTTGGTTTTCCAAGATCGATTGAGATTCGGATATCACCAAATCAGGGTGAGAGAGGAAGACGTGGAGAAGACCGTGTTTCGGACTCGTTATGGTCATTACGAGTTCGTGGTGATGCCGTTTGGGCTCACCAACGCGCCAGCAGTGTTCATGGATCTGATGAATCGGGTCTGCAAACTGATGCTTGATCGCTCGGTCATTGTGTTCATAGATGATATCTTGGTGTATTCCAAGACCCGAGAGCAGCACGAGGAGCACCTCAGGGAGCTATTGGGAGCTTTGAGGCGAGAACGGCTTTATGCCAAGTTCTTGAAGTGTGAGTTTTGGTTGCGAGAGGTCCAATTCCTTGGGCACCTCATTAACCAGGAGGGGATTTTGGTCGATCCGGCCAAAGTTGAGGCGGTTATGCAGTGGGAGATTCCGAAATCTCCCTCAGATATCAGGAGCTTCTTGGGATTAGCAGGGTACTACTGGAGATTCATTCGAGATTTCTCCAAGATTGCAGCACCCCTCACTCTTCTAACGAGGAAAGGGGTGGACTTTCGGTGGGGCCCTGAGCAGCAGAGGGCGTTTGAGGCCCTCCGGCAGTGTTTATGCGAGGCGCCAGTGTTGACACTCCCCGAGGGAGTTGAGGATTTTGGGGGCAGCCCTCATGCAGAGAGGACGATTGATAGCCAATGCATCGCGGCAGCTGAAGCCGCATGAGACGAGATACCCTACGCACGATCTGGAGTTGGGAGCGGTGGTATTCACTCTCAAGATTTGGAGGCATTACCTATATGGGGTCCGTTGTACCATATACACGGATCACAAGAGTTTGAGGCACATCATGGATCAGCCGAACCTGAATATGAGGTAGCGCATGTGGCTGGATGTAGTCAAGGACTACGACTGCGGGATCCTTTACCACCCCGGTAAAGCGAATGTGGTTGTGGACGCTTTGAGCCGCAAGTCAGCTGGGTCTTCTATCCCAGCAAGGTGCATGAGGATAGCTGTGGATTCTGTCACACCCCCAGACCAAGGATGGCGGAAACGTCCGGGGGTGGAGGACTTCATGTATAGTATCACAACAACGAGTATAATAGTGCTCAAAGTACAAACAACCAACATAAATATAATTGAAAAAGTTACATCGTAGTATGAGTTTACATGTTTCTAAATCAATTACATTATGTCAACAAAAATGAAATGTTTGACGCCTTAGCGTTCCATCCTCAAAAGCCGCTGGTTACCTGTTTTACTGATTCCCTGAGAATATAAGTAGTTTTGAAAAAGTGTCAACAATTAAGTTGGTGAGTTCATAAGCTTTTGAATGAGATATGGAAATCCTTTCTTTGTAAAAGTAATGTTTGTCCCAGAAAAATCCGATATTTTCCTTTTAACAATGTAATGTAGCCTTAAATGCCAAGACTATTAACGTACTAGTATTTTCCATAGAAATTTGTAAATCATGCAAGTTTAAATTGACATAAACTCGTTTGTTTAAATGGAAATCCTGTAAATCTTATGTTTTGTTAATACCCCATGTGAGTTATTATAACCATGCTAAGACTTAGTCGGCCTCGTAATACGATGTTCTTCAGGCGTCGCAAAGTTAAATGACACTTGTCACCTCAGACCTGCCGGTCTAGCTGTTGCATGCAGCTCAGGTGTGGGTTTGTCAGACCCAATATAGATCAATACACAACTATCACGCTCTCCCTACAAGAGACTCTAGTTACAATTTACAGGACTTTTGACTTTGTTACTTTGGAAGTAACGTGAAGCGAATGTCTCACAAATTTATTCATTAACAGATTTACGTAAAGTGAACTGAAAACCCCTTTTTGTCGAGATGTACTCTCTCGTGGTGTGATGTAAATGAAACATAAAAATGACTTGTTATAGTTTATACTAATTGTTTGTAATGTATATGAAACATAAACTATACCTATTATAGTTTATCAAAATGTTGGTAATGTATAGAAACCTTTACTGTGTAAGTAGAATGTATAGCAAAAACATTACTATGTTTATTATGCCTCATCTTGTAATAATTGTATTAATAAACGATTCTTACAATTTAGTGAACATTTTTCTGTTATATAATTATATCACAACAGAAAACACATGCAAAATATTAAGTCATCAAGGATTAACACTTTGCTCAACATGTTACAAAGTGTTATGAAAATTGTAAACTGTAAATTCGTTTTTACCATTTCTGCACTGATTTAGAAAAATCACAGAAAAATCATACGAAGTCAAAAACTGAATCCGTAAACTCTGATAGTTTAGAAAATGTGTCTAGTTTGTTCATAATTTTTATTATGATTTTTAGATGTCTCTAACTTGTGTGAAAATGTCCATATTCACAGACTGGTCCGAATTCGTAGCTACAGTGATAAGCAGTTTTGTAAAAATCACCATAAATTTTAGAAAAATCGTATGAACATGTGCAAGTAGTCATTTTAAAGGTATACACCTGAACTATTTGCATCTAATATAGTTTTGAAAACTAAAATATTTAATATGTTCAAAACAGTCCGTGAATGGAACTCAATGTTTCTGTGGAACGCTGATGTTTGAGTTTTGTTAAGTTTTTGGTGATTTAACTTGTATTCTCCCCCTAAAACTTGAAGAAAACATGAAAATGTGGGGGTATGAACTCACATTGACTGATTTCAGTAGATGGATGATGAAGAAAAGGAGTTTCCAAGTCAAGAACACTTGGGAGATACTTGTGGATTTGAAGATCTAGTAACAAATATGATGACCTTTGTTATAAGAGTTTCATAATCTGAGTGAAGGAGTGAATAATGTTCAATGTAGGATGAGAATACTTAATGAATGAGGGTGAAAAGCTCAAAGGCATCCTTGGAGTCTCAAGTTCTTAGAGAAGGAATTGAGAGAGAAGTGTTTGTTTCTTGGTGAGAGAGTGAGTAAAGTGGAAGAGGAGATGGGGGTTTCCAACTTTTGATCAAGATACCAGCTGGAGAAGAGGTGTGAGAGGACAAATAGTTGACTAGGTATGGCTGAATAGTGACTGAGGGTTGTCCTATGTGGGTATGGGGTTAACTTGTGCATACTCCATGGAAAGAGCAACACTCTATCTCAATATCTTACCCACTAGATATTGTTCTTAAGTTTAGATTTCCCCCAAAATGTAATTAAATTATGAATATATATGGTCTTATATGTCAAAATATGGGTTTGGAGTGTTTAAAGTATGAAAAATAAAAGTTTGAGGAAATTTTCGGAGTAAGGATCACCTAAAATCACTAAAAAGTCCGAAATTGAAGAAAATCCGGAGTGAAGGGGTGAAATCCGGAGCCATAGCAAAAATTTCGAAGCCCCTCTTAGCATTTCGGAGCTATCTGGGGGATTCCGAAGCCATATGCTCAATTCCGGAGGTCCGGACCGGAGAGTTCCGAAGCCGGCTTGAATTTCCGAAGCGGGACTTGTTCTTCCGAGATGCGAGGCTGTCCGGCGAAGCCTTCCTATCGCATGCGAGCCGGTCCGAAGCGAAGCATTCCGGAGTTACTTTCCGGAGCAAAGGAATTCCGAAGCTGAGAGAGGATGCGAAATTATCCGGTTCCGGACCAAGAGGGTTCTGGACTAAGAGGGTTCCGGACCAAGAGGGTTCCGGACTAAGAGGAGTCCGGACCAAGAGGGTTCCTTTGGGTTTTCTCCTTCTATTTTGGGTTGTTTTCGACTGAGGAAGGTATATAGAGCGATTTGGGAGAGATTTCACATACTTGGAGAGATTTGGGAGAGATTTCACATACTTGGAGAGATTTGGGAGAGATTTTACATACTTGGAGAGATTTGGGAGAGATTTCACATACTTGGAGAGATTTGGGAGATATTTCACATACTTGGAGAGATTTGGGAGAGATTTTACATACTTGGAGAGATTTGGGAGAGATTTCTCATACTTGGAGAGATTTGGGCGAGATTTTACATACTTGGAGAGATTTGGGAGAGATTTCACATACTTGGAGAGATTTGGGATAAAGAGAGATAGAGAGAGAGATTGAGAGAGACTTTGTTTGTGACCTTTGCGAGTGTTTAGCTTCGAAATGCAAGGTTTGTAAACTCCGTTAAGCCTTGTTATGAGCGTTATATGTCCCCGAAGGGTATGTAATAATGTTTTATCGAATAGTTTCATCACTTACCCTGCTTAGGGTTTAGAATTTCTGAACATACGAACTTTCCAAGTGATAACTTCTTATTAAAATAGCGAGATGTACAATAGTAACATATTGTAAACCCTAATATACAAGGGTTAGATGAGTTGACCGGTTTGACCTGTTGACTTTATTTGACTTTGACTTGACCAGAAACTGACGGTTGTCACAGATTCCCCACTTGTGAGCTTGATTAGAGATGCCCAGGTTGAGGGCATGCGGCCAGAGAACTGGAAGTTGGAAAGGGTCAAGGGCGAGAGCGCCCGGTTTGTTCAGGATAGTCGTGGATTATTGACCCGATACGATCGGGTTTGGGTTCCGATGTCTGGTGGGGTCAGGCAGACAGTGATGGAGGAGGCTCATAAGTCTCATTTTTCTATACACTCGGGGGCCATCAAGATGTATCGCGATCTGAGTTTGAGTTACTGGTAGCCATGTATGAAGCGAGAAATCGCTTGGTATGTCGAGAGGTGCTTGACATATAGGATGGTCAAGGCCGAGCATCAGAGGTCGCATGGTAACTTGCAGCCTCTAGAAATTCCCATGTGGAAATGGGAGCAGATCACGATGGACTTCATTACGAAGCTGCCGAGGATGGCGAAGGGGTGTGAGAGGACAAATAGTTGACTAGGTATGGCTGAATAGTGACTGAGGGTTGTCCTATGTGGGTATGGGGTTAACTTGTGTCATACTCCATGGAAAGAGCAACACTCTATCTCAATATCTTACCCACTAGATATTGTTCTTAAGTTGAGATTTCCCCCAAAATGTAATTAAATTATGAATATATATGGTCTTATATGTCAAAATATGGGTTTGGAGTGTTTAAAGTATGAAAAATAAAAAGTTTGAGGAAATTTTCGGAGTAAGGATCACCTAAAATCACTAAAAAGTCCGAAATTGAAGAAAATCCGGAGTGAAGGGGTGAAATCCGGAGCCATAGCAAAAATTCTGAAGCTCCTCTTAGCATTCCGGAGCTATCTGGGGCATTCCGAAGCCATATGCTCAATTCCGGAGGTCCGGACCGGAGGGTTCCGAAGCCGGCTTGAATTTCCGAAGTGGGACTTGTTCTTCCGAGATGCGAGGCTGTCCGGCGAAGCCTTCCTATCGCATGCGAGCCGGTCCGAAGCGAAGCATTCCGGAGTTACTTTCCGGAGCAAAGGAATTCCGAAGCTGAGAGAGGATGCGAAATTGTCCGGTTCCGGACCAAGAGGGTTCCGAACTAAGAGGAGTCCGGACCAAGAGGGTTCCTTTGGGTTTTCTCCTTCTATTTTGGGTTGTTTTCGACTGAGGAAGGTATATAGAGCGATTTGGGAGAGATTTCACATACTTAGAGAGATTTGGGAGAGATTTCACATACTTGGAGAGATTTGGGAGAGATTTTACATACTTGGAGAGATTTGGGAGAGATTTCACATACTTGGAGAGATTTGGGAGATATTTCACATACTTGGAGAGATTTGGGAGAGATTTTACATACTTGGAGAGATTTGGGAGAGATTTCTCATACTTGGAGAGATTTAGGAGATATTTTACATACTTGGAGAGATTTGGGAGAGATTTCACATACTTGGAGAGATTTGGGATAAAGAGAGATAGAGAGAGAGATTGAGAGAGACTTTGTTTGTGACATTTGCGAGTGTTTACCTTCGAAATGCAAGGTTTGTAAACTCCGTTAAGCCTTGTTATGAGCGTTATATGTCCCTGAAGGGTATGTAGTAATGTTTTATCGAATAGTTTCATCACTTACCCTGCTTAGGGTTTAGAATTTCTGAACATACGAACTTTCCAAGTGATAACTTCTTATTAAAATAGCGAGATGTACAATAGTAACATATTGTAAACCCTAATATACAAGGGTTAGATGAGTTGACCGGTTTGACCTGTTGACTTTATTTGACTTTGACTTGACCAGAAACTGACGGTTGTCACATCATCCCCCGTTAGAAAGAATTTCGTCCCGAAATTAGCGTTTTGACTGGGACTTCAAGAATTTGGGAAGAGATGCGGGTACTTTTCTTTCATTTGGTCCTCGTGTTCCCAGGTGAATTCGGGTCCTCGCTTAGCGTTCCAACGGACCTTCACGATAGGGATACGACTTTGCTTTGTTTTTTTGATCTCCCGATCCATGATTTCAACCGGTTCCTCCACGAAGTGGAGGCTCTCGTTAACTTCAATTTTGTCAAGTGGTATCACGAGGGTCTCGTCAGACAGACACTTCTTTAAATTCGATACGTGGAAGATAGGATGTATGTTATTAAGTTCCTGTGGTAGTCGGAGTTTGTACGCTACGGGGCCAATCCTGGCAAGGATTTCGAATGGCCCGATGTACCTAGGGTTTAGTTTCCCACGTTTACCAAAACGTATCATACCCTTCCAGGGTGAGACCTTTAGTAGCACACGGTCTCCCACCTGGAATTCCAAAGGTTTGCGTCGTTTATCAGCGTAACTCTTTTGTCGGTCACGAGATGCTTTCAGTCTTTCTCATATTTGAACGATCTTTTCTGTGGTTTCCCTTATGATTTCAGGACCAGTGAGGGCACTATTTGGGACTTTCCCCTTTTCTAATTGAGTGTCCCCCACTTCAGTCCAACACAAGGGTGGTCTACACTTCCGACCATATAGAGCTTCGAACGGAGCGACCTTGATGCTAGTATGATAGCTATTATTGTAAGAGAATTCGATGAGTGGTAAGTGGGTATCCCATGCTTTACCAAAGTCTATCACACAAGCTCTCAGCATGTCTTCAAGTGTCTGAATGGTTCTTTCGTTCTGTCCGTCGGTTTGTGGGTGGTAGGCTGTGCTCATGTCCAGCCTAATTCCCAGAGATTTTTGTAAAGACTGCCAAAACCGTGAAGTGAATCTGCTATCTCTGTCTGAGATAATGGATATTGGCACTCCATGCAGTCGTACAATCTCTTTAATGTAGGTCCTGATCAGTTTCTCCATCTTGTCAGTCTCCTTGATCGGCAGGAAGTGCGCAGATTTGGTCAGCCTGTCGACGATTACCCAAATGGTATCCAGTCCACCCGTTGTCTTGGGTAACTTGGTTATGAAGTCCATGGTTATCCGTTCCCACTTCCACTCGGGTATTTCTGGTTGTTGAAGTAAGCCCGATGGTTTTTGGTATTCTACTTTAACCTTGGCGCAAGTCAGACACTTGCCCACGTAAGTAGCAATCTCTGCCTTCATGTTCGGCCACCAGTATAACTTCTTGAGATCCAGATACATTTTATCTGCACCTGGGTGGACAGAGTATCGAGTTTTGTGTTCTTCGTTCATGACAACGTCTCGGAACCCACCGAACTTCGGGGTCCAAATTCGATTCATGAGATAACGAGATCCGTCATCTTTGACTTCAAGGTTCTTATCCATTCCCCGCAATGCCTCACCCATCACATTTTCTGGTTTCAAGGCCTCTAGTTGGGCCTCTTTGATTTGTGTGGACAGGTGTGAATGGATTGTCATTGTTAGTGACTTTACTCGACGTCCCGAGTATTCTTTTCTGCTTAAGGCATGTGCTACTACGTTGGCCTTGCCCGGATGATAACGAATCTCGCACTCGTAATCGTTCAGAAGTTCTACCCATCGTCTCTGTCTCGTGTTGAGCTCTTTTTGATTGAGGATATGTTGGAGACTCTTATGATCGGTGAAGATAGTGCACTTTGTACCGTAGAGGTAGTGCCTCCAGATCTTCAGGGCAAACACTACTGCTCCTAATTCGAGGTCGTGGGTAGTGTAGTTAACTTCGTGTGTTTTAAGTTGCCTCGAGGCATAGGCGATGACCTTTCCTCTTTTCATGAGTACACATCCAAGACCTTGATTTGAAGCATCGCAATAGACCACGAAATCCTCAGTCCCTTCTGGGAGAGACAAGATCGGTGCACTGCACAGGGCTTGTTTCAACGTTTGGAAGGCAGTTTCTTGTTTAGCCTCCCAATTAAACACTACACCCTTCTGAGTCAGGGTGGTGAGTGGTTTTGCGATCTTGCAGAAGTTTTGAATGAATCTTCGGTAATATCCCGCAAGCCCTAAGAATTGTCGGATTTCCATTGGTGTTGTCGGTGTAGCCCAGTTTTCGATTGCCTTGATTTTAGAGGGATCCACGTGTATCCCTTTTTCGCTAACCACATGGCCAAGGAATCCCACTTCTCGGATCCAAAATTCGCACTTAGAGAGTTTAGCATATAGCTTCTCGGCTCTTAGTGTCTCCAATATTAGTCGTAGATGCTGGCTGTGCTCCTCTTTGCTCCGTGAATAGACTAAAATATCGTCGATGAATACGATTACGAATTTGTCTAAGTAAGGTCGGCACACTCGGTTCATTAGGTCCATGAACACTGCAGGCGCGTTCGTTAGACCGAAGGGCATCACCACGAATTCGTAATGACCGTAGCGCGTTCTGAAAGCTGTCTTGGGAATATCATCCTCTTGAACTCGCAGTTGATGGTATCCTGAACTCAAGTCGATTTTTGAAAAGCAACTTGCTCCTTGAAGTTGGTCAAAGAGGTCGTCGATTCGGGGTAGAGGATATCGATTCTTGACGGTGAGTTTGTTTAATTCCCGATAGTCGATGCACATGCGAAAAGATCCGTCCTTCTTCTTCACAAAGAGGACTGGTGCTCCACAGGGTGAAAAGCTCGGTCTGATAAACCCTTTGCTTAACAGCTCGTTCAGTTGACTTAACAGTTCTTGCATTTCCGCCGGTGCTAGACGGTATGGAGCCTTGGCTACGGGGGTCGCTCCGGGGACCAAGTCGATTTGGAATTCGACTTGTCGTGCAAGTGGTACACCTGGAAGGTCTTCTGCGAACACGTCGGGAAAGTTACAGACCTCCAGGATGTCTTTGATGTCCTTCGTTTCTTGTTTCTTGTCTACCACATGGGCTAAGAAGGCATGGTATTCCTTTCGGAGGTACTTTTGAGCCTTGACGCAAGAAATGATCTGTAAGTTTGTACTGGGTTTATCGTCGTAGATGAGAAGGGTTTCGCCATTTGGCAGATTAAGGCGGACGGCCCTTTCGTAACATAAAATGTCGGCACGATGAGAACTTTGCCAATCCATACTAACGATGATGTCGAAACTTTTTATTGTGACCGGCATTAGGTCGATTTTGAACGAATGATTGTCTAAAGTGAGGGTACACCCTGTGTATATGTCACTAGTGCGCTCTGCTTTTCCGTTTTCCATTTCTACGACGTATGTATCTTTTAGTGACTGGGGATTTTGTTTAAGTAATTGTTTGTATTGATGGCTCACGAAACTTCTCTCCGCTCCACTATTGAAAAGTATGCATGCATATGAGTTATTGAGGAGGAACGTACCAGTAACCATCGTGGGGTCCTTGATTGCTTCCCCGTGTCCTATAGCCAGGACTCTCCCTACACCCCCAGCATTGGCGTTTCGTGCCTTTGGGCAGTATCATTTGAAGTGCCCCGTTTCCCCACAGCCGTAGCAGGCTCGACTTGCTCCGGTGTTGGTGACTTGAGTGATGGGTTGGGCTGGCGCTTTACAGAATTAAGCAGTATGCCCCTTCTTGTTTCAATTGCTGCAGTGCATTTCCCGACAAGCACCGGTGTGGTGGAAGTTGCACTTGTTGCACTTGGGAAGGGTCCCAACATATTGCCTTAGTGGTGTTGGAGTGATAGGAGTAGTGGCAGCACAAACGGCAACTGTTTGTTGCTTCTTGGCGGAGTCTGGTACCGACTGCTTCTTTTTGTTGCTCCAGAATTTTCTTTTATTGTTTCCCCCTCTTGCTTGATCAGGGGTGGTGGTCGCAGTACCATGGCTGGCCCTATGGTCAATAAGTTGTTGTGCCAACTCCCTGGCACTGTCAAAAGTAGTGGGTTTTGAGGCCAGCACACTATCTTGAATCTGGGACGATAGTCCCCAAAGGTATTGTTCCACCTTCTTCTCGTCTGGAGTGACCATTGCTAGGCAAAGAAGTGTTAGGTCATTGAATCGGGCAATATAAGTTTCAAGGTCAGAGCTCGACATCTTGAGACTCCAGAGTTCTTGTTCGAGTTTTTGTACCTCGCCCCTTGGGCAATACTCCTTCATCATCATAGCTTTCAAGTCTTCCCAGCTTAAGGAGTTAGCCACTGCGAGAGTAAGTGACTTAACTCGGCCATTCCACCAAGTGAGGGCCCTGCCGGTGAAAGTGAATGTCGCGTACTTGACTTTGCTCGTTTCGGGACAAGCACAGACTTCGAAGACTGCTTTGGTCCTCTCGAACCATTGCATCAGTGTGATGACGCCCCCGCTTCCATTGAAAGAATCAGGCTTGCCATTGGCGAAGTCTTTGTAAGTACATTCCTTTGTACGCCCCGTATTGTCCCCATGGTTAGAGTGTGTAGCACCAGATCCAGAACCACCAACACCGTTTGTACCCATCTGCGACATTGCAGCCGCCACGGCTGCTGTTACTGCATCCTGGAACATCACGGAATCAAACTGTGGAGGTGGTGGCGGAGGAGGCGGTGGTGCTGCACTGCCGGAAGGTCTCGGTCTTTTCCTTGGCGGTATAGTTCTGTCATAAGTTTTAAAGACGAAAAGTCGGTGAGTCTTTAGTAGTAAGGATGAGTCGGGTGCTATTTGAGCTACATTATCGGTATTATGCCCCGACTTTATTGTATTTGCAAGCAAATCATAAATAAAGTCTATACAAATAAACTTATGAATTTAGTAATTGTGACTCAACCGAAAACTTGTGTTCTGCTCTGTGCCTGATCCACTCCTAAAATTCCATCAACGTACGCCAATTGCATGTAATTAAGTTTTAATAAATCGTTGAACCTAATGAGTTTGTCCTAAATCCACAACCAAACAAGGAACAGGTCCTAAGGCGGACTCACCATTTCTAAGTCGATCGCCCCTTAATTACACATAACTTCGAGGTACACCTTAAGAATTTTAGAGTTATCATTTGCAAATTGTTTGTATTATCGAGTTATGAGATCCAATGCCAAACATCCAACAAAATAAGTGCAAGTCAATTTCATTGATATAACTTTAGTACATATTGCTTAAGAAAATTTGACCTCATAGGAGGTCTACATTACATCAATGTAGAAGAAAATTTTGACAGCATAACGACCCCTCGAATAGTGTAATCACTTAGACGTAGGGTCGAACCTACTTGCAAGAAAGAGTAGCACCAACGCATACTCGAAACCCTAGTTTATAACAAAATGTGAGTAGTGTAAGCACTACTCGCGGCGGGTGGCATCCGGTGGTCCCTGCAAGGCGGTTATGAGTGCCCGCATTGCCCTGATCTCTTCCATATCCTCGGCTGCCTGGCGCTCCATTTCCATCATTCGTCTCTCCATTGCGGCCTGTCGCTCCCGATACTCTCGAGCTTCGCTCCGGGCGATGGCAACTTCCCGCTGCAGGACCTCAGTGCGATTCCTAGTGTGGTCGTGATCCTGGTCCAAGCGCCGAAAGCAGGCTGCTATGACTTCCGCAGTCGCACAAACCTCCATAATCTGGTTGGCGGATGCCCGAATCCGCTGATCGTGGCGAGCGATGCGGTGAATAATGACAAATTTGTTCATTAACAGATTTACGTAAAGTGAACTGAAAACCCCTTTTGTCGAGATGTACTCTCTCGTGGTGTGATGTAAATGAAACATAAAAAATGACTTGTTATAGTTTATCCTAATTGTTTGTAATGTATATGAAACATAAACTATACCTATTATAGTTTATCAAAATGTTGGTAATGTATAGAAACCTTTACTGTGTAAGTAGAATGTATAGCAAAAACATAACTATGTTTATTATGCCTCATCTTGTAATAATTGTATTAATAAACGATTCTTACAATTTAGTGAACATTTTTCTGTTATATAATTATATCACAACAGAAAACACATGCAAAATATTAAGTCATCAAGGATTAACACTTTGCTCAACATGTTACAAAGTGTTATGAAAATTATAAACTGTAAATTCGTTTTTACCATTTCTGCACTGATTTAGAAAAATCACAGAAAAATCATACGAAGTTAAAAACTGAATCCGTAAACTCTGATAGTTTAGAAAATGTGTCTAGTTTGTTCATAATATTTATTATGATTTTTAGATGTCTCTAACTTGTGTCAAAATGTCCATATTCACAGACTGGTCCGAATTCGTAGCTACAGTGATAGGCAGTTTTGTAAAAATCACCATAAATTGTAGAAAAATCGTATGAATATGTGCAAGTATTTATTTTAAAGGTATACACCTGAGCTATTTGCATCTAATACAGTTTTGAAAACTAAAATATTTAAGATGTTCAAAACAGTCCGTGAATGGAACTCAACGTTTCTGTGGAACGCTGATGTTTGAGTTTTGTTAAGTTTTTGGTGATTTAACTTGTATTCTCCCCCTAAAACTTGAAGAAAACATGAAAATGTGGGGGTATGAACTCACCTTGACTGATTTCAGTAGATGGATGATGAAGAAAAGGAGTTTCCAAATCAAGAACACTTGGGAGATACTTGAGGATTTGAAGATCTAGTAACAAATATGATGACCTTTGTTATGAGAGTTTCATAATCTGAGTGAATGAGTGAATAATGTTCAAAGTAGGATGAGAATACTTACTGAGTGAGGGTGAAAAGCTCAAAGGCAGCCTTGAGTCTCGAGTTCTTAGAGAGGGAATTATCAGAGAGAAGTGTTTGTTTCTTGGTGAGAGAGTGAGTAAAGTGGAAGAGGAGATGGGGGTTTCCAACTTTTGATCAAGATACCAGCTGGAGAAGAGGTGTGAGAGGACAAATAGTTGACTAGGTATGGCTGAATAGTGACTGAGGGTTGTCCTATGTGGGTATGGGGTTAACTTGTGTCATACTCCATGGAAAGAGCAACACTCTATCTCAATATCTTACCCACTAGATATTGTTCTTAAGTTTAGATTTCCCCCAAAATGTAATTAAATTATGAATATATATGGTCTTATATGTCAAAATATGGGTTTGGAGTGTTTAAAGTATGAAAAATAAAAGTTTGAGGAAATTTTCGGAGTAAGGATCACCTAAAATCACTAAAAAGTCCGAAATTGAAGAAAATCCGGAGTGAAGGGGTGAAATCCGGAGCCATAGCAAAAATTTCGAAGCCCCTCTTAGCATTTCGGAGCTATCTGGGGCATTCCGAAGCCATATGCTCAATTCCGGAGGTCCGGACCGGAGGGTTCCGAAGCCGGCTTGAATTTCCGAAGCGGGACTTGTTCTTCCGAGATGCGAGGCTGTCCGGCGAAGCCTTCCTATCGCATGCGAGCCGGTCCGAAGCGAAGCATTCCGGAGTTACTTTCCGGAGCAAAGGAATTCCGAAGCTGAGAGAGGATGCGAAATTATCCGGTTCCGGACCAAGAGGGTTCTGGACTAAGAGGGTTCCGGACCAAGAGGGTTCCGGACTAAGAGGAGTCCGGACCAAGAGGGTTCCTTTGGGTTTTCTCCTTCTATTTTGGGTTGTTTTCGACTGAGGAAGGTATATAGAGCGATTTGGGAGAGATTTCACATACTTGGAGAGATTTGGGAGAGATTTCACATACTTGGAGAGATTTGGGAGAGATTTTACATACTTGGAGAGATTTGGGAGAGATTTCACATACTTGGAGAGATTTGGGAGAGATTTCACATACTTGGAGAGATTTGGGAGAGATTTTACATACTTGGAGAGATTTGGGAGAGATTTCTCATACTTGGAGAGATTTGGGAGAGATTTTACATACTTGGAGAGATTTGGGAGAGATTTCACATACTTGGAGAGATTTGGGATAAAGAGAGATTGAGAGAGAGATTGAGAGAGACTTTGTTTGTGACCTTTGCGAGTGTTTAGCTTCGAAATGCAAGGTTTGTAAACTCCGTTAAGCCTTGTTATGAGTGTTATATGTCCCCGAAGGGTATGTAATAATGTTTTATCGAATAGTTTCATCACTTACCCTGCTTAGGGTTTAGAATTTCTGAACATACGAACTTTCCAAGTGATAACTTCTTATTAAAATAGCGAGATGTACAATAGTAACATATTGTAAACCCTAATATACAAGGGTTAGATGAGTTGACCGGTTTGACCTGTTGACTTTATTTGACTTTGACTTGACCAGAAACTGACGGTTGTCACAGATTCCCCACTTGTGAGCTTGATTAGAGATGCCCAGGTTGAGGTCATACGGCCAGAGAACTGGAAGTTGGAAAGGGTCAAGGGCGAGAGCGCCCGGTTTGTTCAGGATAGCCGTGGATTATTGACCCGATACGATCGGGTTTGGGTTCCGATGTCTGGTGGGGTCAGGCAGACAGTGATGGAGGAGGCTCATAAGTCTCATTTTTCTATACACTCGGGGGCCATCAAGATGTATCGCGATCTGAGTTTGAGTTACTGGTAGCCATGTATGAAGCGAGAAATCGCTTGGTATGTCGAGAGGTGCTTGACATATAGGATGGTCAAGGCCGAGCATCAGAGGTCGCATGGTAACTTGCAGCCTCTAGAAATTCCCATGTGGAAATGGGAGCAGATCACGATGGACTTCATTACGAAGCTGCCGAGGACGGCGAAGGGGTTCGATGATATATGGGTCATCGTGGATCGGTTGACCAAGAGTGCCCATTTCTTTGCTATTCGGGAGAGTTCGTCGGCCGAGAAATTGGCCGACATGTACGTCCGCGAGATTGTCTCTCGCCATGGGCTTCCGGTCTCCATCGTTTCCGACCGGGATGTCAGGCTTACCTCCCGTTTCTGGTAGAAGTTCCATGAGGAACTGGGTACGCGGCTGCACTTTGGTACATCGTTTCATCCTCAGACCGACGGGCAGAGTGAGCGGACCATTCAGACCCTCGAGGATATGTTGAGGCGTGTGCTATTGACTTCGGAGGGAGTTGGGATTCTCATCTACCTCTTGCAGAGTTTGCTTATAACAACAGCTATCACTCCAGTATTGGCGCCCCGCCTTTTGAGCTGTTGTATGGTCGGAAATGTAGAACCCCGATCTGTTGGGGTGAGGTTGGACACAGAGTGATGGATCGGACGGAGGTAGTTTTGCAGATTACCTAAAAGATCCAGTAGATTAGACAGCGGCTACAGACTGCCCAGAGTCGACAAAAGAGTTACGCTGATAGACGCCAATCGGATTTGGAGTTTCAGGTTGATGACATGGTACTCTTGAAGGTCTCACCCTGGAAGGGCGTGATTCGCTTCAGAAAAAGGGGAAAGTTGGGTCCCCGCTATATTGGGCCGTTCAGGGTCATTGCCAGGATTGGTAAAGTGGCGTACAGGCTGGAATTACCGGATGAGCTCAGCCGGATTCACAACACCTTTCACGTTTCGCAATTGCGAAAGTGCATTATGGACCCGGAGGCAGTGGTGCCACTGGATGACATTCAGGTTGATGAGCGCCTGAATTATATTGAGAGGCCGGTTTCCGTTTTGGAAAGGAAAGTGAAAGTCCTGCGCAACCAGGAGGTTCCGTTGGTGAAGATACAATGGGAGCATCGGAGGGGATCCGAGTGGACATGGGAGTCGGAGGCTGAGATGCGGGAGCATTACCCGGAGTTATTCACTACAGCAGACTTCGAGGACGAAGTCAAAGTTAAGTGGGGTAGAATTGTAACATCCCAACCGTCAGGTATCATTATTATTCCATTTAGATTTCATGTTTTATGGTCTACTCGACGAGTTGACGCGTTGACTCGTCGAGTAGGAGTTGGCAGAGGAAACCCTAAATTTCAGGGTTTTTGCACCATATATATTGGACCATTAGCGCCTCCCACTGTCCTCTATCACCCCTTGAGAGCCAGAAACCCTAATTTCCGTGAGTGTGAGCTTGGAGAGTGTTTTGGAGCTTTGGGAAGTGATTTTTGTGAAGGAAACTTGTAGATCAAGAGGTTAGCATCAAGGATTTCGTGTGGATGCAGAGTTTACTTCAGCTTGGGCACGTTTTGGAGGTAACAAGTTGTTACCTTGACCTCTTTTCTTCTAGAATCTTTCATATGTGAAGATTAGGGCTTTCTTTAGCTATTCATGAAGGGATTATGGTATGGGAGCAAGATATGAAGTTGAAACTTCAGATCTGAACCTCTTTTGAGCCCTAAGTTCATAAAGTTCTTAATAGGGTCATGAAGGAACCCTTGTTTATGAGTAAAGTCCCATTTCAAGCTTAGATGTGGAATTTAAGCCATGCAAATACGTAAAGGTAGCAACTTTACGTTGCTAATGCACTCTAGGGACCTAGATCTACTGATTGGAACAAAGGGGTAGTTCAGAATCGCTTGATCATGAGAGTATGTGTATGGACTCGGCGAGTCTGGGAGATGACTCGGCGAGTCGGGTAGGGTTTTGTCCAAATTGGTCCCGCATGGACTCGGCGAGGTCTGGGAGATGACCCGGCGAGTCAGTTTGGACTTCCAAGCACTGGGTCGCGTATCGACTCGGTGAGTCTGCTAGAGACTCGGCGAGTTGAGTCGAGAAATTCTGGAATCAGGAGGGACTCGAGGCAGAGAAAGTTATATTCAGCAAATAGGTCAACATGGACTGTTGACCATTCACCAGTGACTTGACTTGACTGTGGGATGTCTTGTACCTCCCAAGGGCATTTTGGTAATTTGAGTGATTATTGAGTGGACCACTTATGGGTACAGGCGAGGTGGTTGGAGCTATATCTCGAGGTGTGGACAGTATCATTCCGAGCTACTAGCAAGGTGAGTTATCCTCACTATATCAATAGGGTCTAAGGCACCAAGGCCGGCCCTTTTAGTTGTTATCTTGATTATAGTATGCTACATGTGGTTATGATCTGTTGGATCGGTATCAGGATAGACAGTATGTTGTTATGCTCTTATGATTCGTTAGGATTGGTATGTTAGTGACTTGGTTATGTCGGTGCTCTGGTTATGAGAGATTGCTATGATCGATGATCTGTGAGATAGTTATATCTGATATCTGTATATGCCAGTATATGTTAGTTATGTATACATGGTTATTTGCTTGATGTTTGGGTTGAGGCGGTCCTGCTTTGTGCTGAAGGCCAACATACCCTACGAGCGGTCCGGATAGACTGTAGGCTCGTATGGCGGTCCAGTCATACCGAAGGCTCGGGATAGATCCAGATAGACTGTAGGCCCTGCAGGGCGGTCCAGTCAGGCCGAAGGCCCAGTATGCATGTTGTTGATTATCTGTTATTGATATGGTATTATCGTTGTGGTATTGGTATTTTGGGGGTAGCTCACTAAGCCCTCGAGTTTACAATTTCAGTTTATTGTTTCAGGTACTTCCGGAGATCATGGCAAGGCGAAGGCTTGACCGTACACTCCTCATCCATATGATTATATTTCTGGGACACTCTGATGAATAATATTTTGAAAACATTTTGTAAAACACTATTTGGTTTCATGGTTGAAAAAGTTTAAATTTGGCTTAAAATTTTTGGATGTTACACAAGGCATCTCCTATTTATCATCACCTATCTACCATCACTTATCTATAATCTCCTATCTACCATTACCTGTTACTTCCCAATACATATTTATAAGTGTATAATACTTATATGATTAAATCAGTTAAACATCATCTCATAATATTCTTAGCACAAATAATAATCACATAACCATGTAATTATCTAGATACTTCATATCTATGTGTAAGATGAAAGTAACTATGCACTCACTTGATGAAAACGTGTAATTGACAATTTCGGCAGCGCTTCGCTTCGTACTTTGAAAAGACCTAGACGCATAAAGTGTTAAGCCTTAGTCTAGTTTCATAATCCTGGTGACTATAATAATTATAGTCTAGATTCCTCATTAATCTAAATGTCTACATGAAGACCTATCAAGTAAGGATCAGCCAGGCAGGACAATTGGGAGGTAGGACCATTTCGGCATATAGCCTTTCTGAAATCCAACAACCAAGCCAACGTGACCATTCTAGACACCTCTACCGTAAGTAGGTCAATCAGTATAATGACTTGGAATTACTGATAATCTTATTTATAGGTTCATAATAACGACTTATGACTATAAATACAAGTTACACTGAAAGAATTAGAGTGTAGCTTAACTTATAGGGATTTCTAGCGAAAGGTCGAGAATTATACTGGCAGAATTCCAACTCTAGAGCGTCTATTTTTCGGGCTCTTTGATGCCTAGAGCCTTGCTAAACACCTCTAAGGACTAGAAGGACATGGACTCAAGAAGAAAGAAGTCTTGGAGCAAATGGATTTGCAAGATGTGAGTGTTAAATCTATATGCCCAAGAATCATTATAGAGCGATATTACTAATAATATATGATCCTATAGGGTCACACCTTTATCAAGTTGGCACATTTTGTATATTTATTATTAATGTGATTATTAATAAATAATATCGATTCTTGTATTTTAATTAGGGAATAATTATTGTTTTATGAAAATAATAATTATAAGAGAATATAACTAGTTATTATTTCATATGGTATGAATTAATAAGTCATGCACAATATTTTGGACTAGTTGGATTCTTTTGTATTTTACCTAAAGACAAAGTTTATATTTTATAAACTTGGAGTTTATAAAAAATAAAGAATCCTCCTCTTTTCAAGAGGTATGGCCAAAAATATTAAAATATGGGGGTTGCTTTTCAACCTCCATGCTTTGTCTCCCATGCTTCTAAAGGCTAGCCATTACTTTAGAGTATTTTAATGGTTAGGTCTTACCTTTCATGGACTATATAAGAGATGCATGAGGCTTGCATTTTTGCTAAGATAAAAACACTCTCTTATTCCCTTTTTTCTTCTCTAAAACTGTGAGTTTTATGACTCTTCCTCCTCTTTCTCTTTTGAAGTTAGTTTGGTGGTTTAGAAGCTCTCTTGAGTTGGCTCCTTTAGTGCTTATTTGAGTTAAGCACTTAAAGGCTTTAGACATTCAATAATACAAGAAGGAACTAGCATTCCAAGTGTCTTACTCTTAATGGTGGATACTTGTAGAGAAGATCATACACTTTGATCTTTTGCTATCTTCATCAACACCCCAAAATCAAGTGGGTTCAAAGGCTTCAAAGGTTATCTCTAAAACATCTTATGGTTGTTTTTATTTCATTCTAACCTCTATAAATTGATCCATGATGGTTTGGTTTTGTTATGAACTAAAAATAAAATTGTTATTTTTTAAAGTATTCCGTTGCCGGTTTTTGTGAAAAACAAACTTTTATTTCGTATCAAAACCCAACAGTGAGCAAATTAGTGATTTCCGCAACTTATTTATAGGCTGCCAGGAAGGAGTACGCTCAACATAATTTCAGGTTACACTCAGCATAGTGAGTACGCCCGGCATAATTTAGGAATACACCCAACGTACTAGCATAGGCAGCAAGCAAATACAAATGTAGATTTTAAATTTTCAAAAATTCATAACTTTCGCATACGAGCTCCGTTTTTGACATTATTTATATCTAGGCGTAGCTATCGACGAGATCTACAACTTTTTATTTAGATTCCGCCGGCTAATTTTGACTTTATTTTTAAAGTTATATTTTTAACAGACTTAGAGTGTTAAAGTCCGTTAAAAATTCATAACTGTCTCATCTGACGTCCGTTCCCGACTGTCTTTATATCGTTGAACTCCTATTAATGAGATCTTTAATCCTCGTTTAGATAGTTTCGGCTAAAAATCGACCGATCTAAAATTCTATTTTTGAGTTGTATGTTGTTACTCTGAATCTTAGAAAAATAATAACTTCCTCTAATGAAGTCAAATTTAGATGTTCTCTATATGCACGCTCTCGGTTTAATAACTACTACGACTTTCGTTTAGATCACTAAGGCTAAAAAATAATCTAACAAAAAATCACTTTTTACGATACGCAGAGTCGTGCCGGTTAATTTAATCGTGAAACTTCGAATGAGCATAAATTCTTCATATGAGTCAGATTTCAGTTTTTTTATATGTACAGGATCTTTGTCACATATAATATAAATTTTATTAAGATTATGTAACGTTCCGTTTAAATTAAATAAATAATTAACCCTAAACCCCGAGATGTATAATATATTTTATTGTAGCTCTAAATCCATAATATCTTAGCGGGGTATTGGTCTTCGGGAGTTAAAAGCCATAATTGAGGGTTGGGGGTTAAAATGTAATTTCAGAATTATTTTGTAAAGAATTTTGAAGTTGAGGGTTGTTTAGTAAATTATGGATTTAATTTGAAAAGGATTTCAGAAGTCAGGGTGTGTTTGGTAAATTATGGACTTATTATGAAAGGATTTTTGAAGGTAATGGGTTAAATGGTAAATATTGGAGTTATGTTGAAAAGTTTTGGTGGAGGAGGGGCCAAACTTGTATAAATAGGTTGATGTTTGAAAGGATTACGGGTTTAGACCCGGACCCCCCTTCCCTTCCCGCATTAAGATACATCACCAGATATATTTAACCCTAAATCTGTTTCGTCATCTTTTCAGCCGCCATGTGTGACTTTCAGCCGCCACCACCCGCTTCACTCATTTTCCGGTTAGCCATGGCCGCCAAACAACTGTCGTTCCCAGCCGACGATGTAGCCACCCATGTGAGCCGTCAACCATCCAGCGTCGGCGTTGCTCCAGTTGCTGACGAGGATCACGAGCAGGCGTCTCTTTTTCGTTGTTTATGCTGCTGCTGTACTCGGTGGGTTTCACACCACCTTCTTCCTTCTCCATTTCTCTTCCGATGTCGCATCGTCGCTGCCGTCCAGGAGACTGTTCCATCGCCTTTCCCTCCGACTGCCATGCGTCACCGCGAGGGTGGCTGTGATTGGGTGCGTTTCCTGTGCACAGCTCGTGTTCGTGAAGTGTGTGCGTGGGTGTGTTGCTGACCGGAAAGCTAGGCGGACCACCATAGCAGCCAACCATGGTGGCTGCCGCTAAGGTGCTTCTTCTGCCACCGCCAGCCATCGTAAGAGGTGGATGTGTGTGCGTGATATGGCTGTGTGTGTGATTTACTGTGTGTTTAAGTGTGGGTTTGATGGAGTTATGTGGAATGTTCATGTTTGGCCGGATTATTCAAGGAAACAACCCGTCACCACCACCGTGAGGTGGTGGCTGCCACCTCATGCCGCCATTTTGCCGCCACCTTGGGTGGTTGTGTGCATTTGTATGTGTGATTGTTATTTGGGATGCTCGGAAATATTTAGTCTAAAATTATAACCACCACCACAGGTGGTGGCCGCCGCCGTGAGCCGTCGTTGACCACCACTACCCGAGGTGGTAGTGGGTGGTTCCCGGCCTAATGAAACCCTATTTGACCTAATGAAACCCTGATTGATCTAAAAACCTAACCATTGGACTAACTGACTCGTGTTTAGGTTGGAAACCCTAATTAGGGTTTAGAAAACCCTAATTTTAGAGATGTTAGTTTTGGATTGTCGGGACCCGCATTGAAGTCGTTAATTAAATTCTAAATAATACATAATAATGCCCCTATAATTATCTTAACGCAATATTGAAATTAATGGGTTACGTAAGAACACTTAACCCTAATCGTCAATTTATGTGAAAACCCTAATTTTGTTTGGGCCTTGAGTTGGGCTTTTATGTTGGTTTTGGTGATTGGGCTATTAATGGGCCATCCAAGAACAAGTATGAGGACTAGAATATTTGGATGGGCTTTAGGGTAAGGCCCATGTGAGGGGTTTGGGCCCAATTTAGAAAATTGGGCCATAGATGGGCCATAATTAGGCCTTGATGATTATGAGATATTGGACCATCGGAATGCCAAATATTTGGACTAGAATAAATGGTTGGCCTTAAGGTAAGACCATGTAAAAGTTTGGGCCCAATTTGGAAAATTGGGCCATATGTTGGGCCTTGATTTATTATTTGGCTTTTAGGCCTCCAGAGTGTGAGTTTGGGCCTTGGTCTTGGACCAAGCTAGGTTAGGGGTAAAATGGTCCTTTTACCCCAAGTGTGTATTTAAGGTTATGCGTTGGAACCCAATTATTAATTGGGTGTTGTTTTGAGATTGATAGTTCGAGGGTTTGCCAGCCAGCAGCTAGAGTTTTATCTGCGGGACTTCAGCAGTGTGAGGTAAGTTTCCTTACTGTTTGTATGGGTCGAAGGCACAAATGCTGGCCCATTTGGTTTATGTGTTGTAGGAAGACCCGGGGGTTAGCCCTAGGCCTTATGTATGAAAGACCAGGAGGTGGATCCTAGCACACTGTATGCTATTATGTATGATAGGAAGACCCGGGGGTTAGCCCTAGGCATTATGTATGAAAGACCAAGAGGTGGCTCTTGGCACACTGTATGCTAATTAGCTAAGTAGAGTAGTATGTATGCTAGTTGTCTTTGTGATGCTTGCATGGAAGACCAGGAGGTGGCTCTTGGCACTTGTCTGTAAGATCGAGGGGGTGGCCCCCGGTTTGGCAAGAAAGACCACGTGGCGGCCTGTGGCATAATGGCAAGACTATGTTCGGCACATAACATCTTTATTGATTATGATATATGTATGGCTCATGGTTATGTATGACAGTATGTGATTTATGTGCTTATATGCTAGACAGTATCTGGTTGAAAGAGGCCGAAGGGGTAAGCCAACACCCAGATATGTTAGGCAGTATGTTGATATGAAAGAGGCCGAAGGGTAGGCTAACACCCAGGTAATTGGTTTCAGGTACCTCCAGTTTTCAAGTAAAAGAGCTCGGGACGATCGCAACGCATACACCCGTGTTTTTCCGCAATGTATGATTTCTGGGAATGAACTCTGATAAATGTTTTATTTGAAAGGCTTTTCTGTGTGTGAACAAAGTTACAATAGTGTTTTAGTTATATTAAAAATAAAAATTTTGGTCCTGAATTTTGGGATGTTACAGATTCTTTGTCCTAAATAATCTTCTATCAAAAAGTCATTTTTAACGCTTACTATCTCTAAATTGAATAGCCCGAATCTGCGGACATTACAAATGATCACTGATCCGATACTAGCTCTACAGGTCACCTTACAGCTCAGAGTACTCAATTTGACCTAAAGTAAAACTTGGTCAAAGTCAACGATCAATGGTTGAAAAGTTAATGGTCAACTCCAGCCAATCTATGTCTACGTAGCATGCAGCTCTACACGTCGCGTAGAGCTCAAGGTGGCGAATCGGGGCAGAAAAGAGCTATACCCAGCGTAACTAAAACTACGTCCTGCGTAGAATGCTGGTGTCTAATTTTTTTTCATTAGGTTCTTAATACAGAAGATTAGCTTCTCAAACTCTCAGATCTAAGCAAGATAGACTTCTTAATGGATAGTCTCCGCCTTTATCAATTTTCATGGTCACAAAGAGCACAAACTCAACCCTAGGTCCATAAAGCTATATATTGCTCAAGAGCCCATGCATGGTTAGATGAGAGTGATCAAGCTCTCATTTTTATGACTTAACAACCCTAAAGACGTCTATAAAAGGTACTTCAATGGTCTGGAGTAGCTCATACTCATATAAACCATGGTTATGGGGACAAAAGCATGAAATTCTTAAGCATAACTAGATCTAACATAAAACAACATCAAGGTATAAATTTTATACCATCTAGGAGATGGATGAGTAGATGCAAATCCAAGATCTATACTGATTTTAGATCCCAAGTGGTTCCACAATGCTCTTCTTCCTTCAAAAGTGAACACAAAACACTCCAAAGGCTCAAAACTCACAAATAAGGATTAGGGTTTCTAAGAAGGTCGTTTGGGAGGATGGAGGCTGAGAATGGAAGGGCCTCAAATGGTTTGAGCCTTTAAATAGGGCTTATAACCCCAAGAAGTAGGGTTTTGGTTATGGGCTCCTACGCCCTACATACCTTGATCTACGCCCTGCGTAGGAGACTATCATACGCCCAACGTAGGGTAGATTTTCTTGAAACTAAGCTTTTAAAATAAGTAAAAATAATACCTCAAAGATCGGGTGTTACAGTCTTCAAGAAGTCGAAAGCATGAACCCTAAGTCCATCCCTAAAAAACTTATGATAAACCCCGACGGCACCCTATGCGGATTGGCGAAAAACTGCACATCGTCGGGAAGTTGAGGACAAAACTTAGGGTCATTTTTTGTAGTTTTTGATGATTACATCCAAATTTTTGGGGGAAAGTGAGGATAATATGGTATCAATACCTTGATTACCCTTAAACATTTTTGTGAAAAAAGAAGCACAAAGAAAAGGTAACGAAGAAAGGAAAAGCGGTTGCAATCATATATATAGAAAAAGGCTATTAAAGGAACGGATAAAACATTGGTTGAGATCTTAAACACTTCTTAAATGGAATCAAATTTCAAAATTTGAATTGAGAGTTATAGGGCTATAGGATGATGATGAGCAATAGGCATACATAACGGTCTTGTCAAAGTTAAAGACGAATAATCCTTATCCATTGTCGAATTACCCAAAAACGATTTGATAAATCTGAATTATTATTTGTAATATCCAGAATGAGGGACTTAATATGATGTATGTATAAATTACACATACACCCTCATCAAGGTAAACTGATATGATTGGTTCGACATGGCCGAACTAATCTAACCAAGTTAGCATAACCAACTAATATGGTCGAGCCATTCTAAGACGAGTGGTGAATCTATATCAGAAGAGAATGATTAATGGATCTAAAGCAATTAAGCATCAATAATAGTGAAATCACATCTATAATACAACAAGAGCAAAATAGTGCTTAGGTCATAAGAAAAGTGATCAATCACATTACCTACGCACACAATCTTATAAATACCATGAGACAAAAACCTGCTCGGCAAAGACAAAGTCACAATTCTTGACAATGGGCAAAGAATGAGGATAAATGTGTTGACTAATGAATGTACAAGATCATACTCTCTTACTCTCTCAAATACGTATACGCTTATCGAAGTTGAAACTAACTTGATCATGAAAGCGTTTGCCACATATTATCCCCCATTATCCCCTGGTATACATCTTACGTTTTGTGTTTATTATCAGGATATTCGCCTAACATCTTTGTACAGTCGCGAAACCTAAGGCATAACAAGCTTATTAGAGCAAAGGGAGGACGTGTTTGGGTAGGAATTAATTGTCAAATGTGAAGGTAGTGAAGAAAGGGGATGGAAGGGAAATGAGAATAGGAGTGTGTGGGGGTTATGGGACCCACTAAAAAAATAAGATAAAAAGGCAATATAATTTTTTCATGTTTGCTTGGGACGAAAACCACATTTTTTTTAACCACAAGGACGGTTCTAAGTGCAAAGAAAAAATTAGGGAATTTTGAAAAAAATCACATCTATTTATTAACTCCTTTATTTCAACAGATGAATCAAACATTACAATGAAATACTTGATGTGACCCATTCTATTGCCTTGTAAATTTCATTCATTTATGAGTTTATCATGCCATCAAACCAAACACACCCTCAACTACATTTCATATTATTGATCATTAGTTCCATCACAAGCCCTAAAATTGAAGGGTAACTTTTAATGTATGCATGTAATACATTTTTCTTGTAACTTTACATACATGCAAAACTACGCTATAGACCTTGGGAAAACATAATCTCTTATTCCGATCTTTAGTTGTACAAAAAATGGAGGGCTTCATAATTGACGTGTTCTACATCAAGTTTAACATTTACAAAATGTTTTACTTCCAAGGATGTGGAGAGGTCATCAACAAAGGAAGGCATTCTGCATTTTATGAAATACAGATTGTTAAATGGTAATACAGTTGTTTTTGCAATGGATAATAAGGATAATGCCAACTAGGAAGTTCCCAAGAACATTCACAATAAAACTAAAACCAACTCCATTCAACTCATAATTTTTGGATATTGGTTTTGGGTGGGTCATATTATGTAAAATAGGGGTTGGTGCAATTACAAAAATGAATCTGAAAATGAAAACTCCACTGGTTTCAACCAAACGCATTTTCTAAAATTTTCAATGAAACTGAAAATGAAAACTCAACTCTATTTTCTAGAAAAATGAAAACAATTTTCCACAACCAAACGCATTGTAGAAAATTGTTCTCTTTTTCCAAAAAAATGTTTTCAGAAAATAAAGTTGAGTTTTCATTTTCAGTTTTCAATGAAAATTTTAGAAAACACGTTTGGTTGGAACCGGTGGAGTTTCTATTTTCCATCTTAGAAATTTAGAAAACTTTGAAAAACTGTAAAAATCACTTTTCTAATTTACATACAATATGGAAAACAGAAAATTTTTGATAATTGAATCAACAAAACGCGTTTTCAAAATTTTCATTGAAAACTAGAAAATTTTCAGCAACTAAACGAACTCTTAGGTTGCATTTAGTTACGGAAAAACAGTTTTACGTTTTCCCTTTTAAGTTTTCGTTTTCCGTTTTCGGTTTTCATTGGAAAATTTAAAAAACGTGTTTAGTTAAAAACTTATTCATTTTTCATTTTCAATTTTAGAAAATCAGAAAACGCGTTTAGATGTGTATATTTTTATCGGTTTTCATTTTTAGAAAACGGTAGCGATGGTAGGATGGGGGTGGGGGCAGTGGTGGTGTCGATGATGACGGCGGTGATGGTGGTGATGACAGGCGGTGGTGGTGGCGGTGGCAATTGTGGCAGAGGTGGTGGTGATGGTAGGTCGGTGATTGTGGTAGTGGTGTTGGGTGGGTGGGTGTGTGTTTGTGGGTGTAGGGGTGGGTGTGTGTTTGTGTGTGTGTGTGTTTGTGGGGGTGGGTGTGTGTTTATATTTTAGAAAAAATTTGGAACTAGAAAAAATGTGGAAAACAATGATTATTGGTTTTCCAAAAATTTCCAACTTCTTTGTAATTTTAGAAAACAGAAAATTTTCATTTTCCGTGAAAATTTTAGAAAAATACACGAACTAAACGCGTTTTCAAAATTCTCATTTTTCTTGGAAATTTTTTTCGAGAAACGGTCAATTTTTCCACAACTAAACGCAACCTTAAACTTTGTGATATTTAACAAGTATTGAATAAACATTAAGTGTTTTGGTCATTTTTTCTCAAATATCAGGAGTGGCTGCCATATAATTTCTGAAATGACAGCTATCATCAAAAACAACACCAAGCATTATACCTGGAATCTTCATCTAACAGAAAGGTATTGGTACCATTGGAATCTGCTGCCATAAGTGTTTTCATTCTTGAAGTAACCTGATTAAAAACATAATGACAAGCTAATTTTTATATCTTAAAATAGCTTCAATTCCTATCAAAGATGAAATTTCACATGTAGCACTTACATCTTGGGATACAATCCGAGTGTTGTGTGTGTCATCAGAAGACATAGTGCATATTCTATGCAACTGTTGTATACTTAGAATCTGGAATCAAATAATGTCAACTCAGAGAATTAAAATGGGATAGCGAGCCTTGATACTTTTGGTTTTTTCAATATAAGATCTTTTAGACAATGATCATGGTTTAGTTTATATTTATTTTGAAATTGGTTTGAATGTGTGATTATTAAGGCCTGGGACTTAAGCTGCGTAAGGAAGAAGGGTGAAACAAAATGCAAGTCTCAATTTGCACGATTTTAGGATCTCCACATAAGTTATTTTGGAAACAAATTATAGATTTTTCATCTGGACCAAGTTCTCTTGATTGTTTAAAATAGTTCAACAAAATATGTAGTTTCAAAATAATTTATTAAATTAAAGCCCTTGACATTCTAAAACTCTTTCAAAACATGTCCACCAGTTTCTATTACTACACTTTATTTCTCACAGACAACCTTTTATCAGAATCAGTTGAAAGAGGACAAATGTTTTCAAAAATGGTGGATTAAGCCTACACTCCATTCAAATATAGTCCACTGGGATACTAACTTTCTGTTTTATGGTGGCATTGTGGTTGGCTTTTGGTTGTACTTACCATGTAATTAGTCTTTAGAACTTGTTAGTTGAATAAGCAAATGGAATATGTTTGGTGAGTTTACCACGTAGGGGTTCTGTGGTTTGGTTAACCTCAACATTTTGAGAAACATCGCACCCAACCTCAAAAGTGGTTCAACCAAAAACTCAAATGCAAACTGGTGGAAATTGATGATTTTAGAAATATCTATCATTTTATTATAGCTTTCATGACATGTATGAAGAGTTAGACCTTGTTTAGTGTTTTTTTGGCAAGTTGGGGCGTGTGAGATGAAATATATTATGCGTTGTCATTATTTAATTTAGCTAAGGTTTTTGTAGCATTATGTTTTGTTATTTGTTTGTGACGTGTGTTCATGACCTTTTTACTGCTGCGATTGTACTTGCATATATGTCAATATCAATACTCAACATATGTGTGTGCATGAGAGAGAGAGAGAGACTTACAGGGCATAGATCATTGGTGATTTCAGCAAACGACATCTTGTGCTTCTGATGCATAGTCTGATGATCATAAAAACATTGAATATGGTTGACACATAAAACAATGAATGATTGAAATAACTTATTTTGAAATTAGAGAAAAAAAAACAGAAATTCCTTTGTTAGGAAAACAAAAAAACAAACTAAGCCTTTAAGGTATGACTTAGATGGAAGAAACATACCAAGAACCTAATAGCCTGTCTAATATGCCTAAGTTCATCCCAAGCTGAGCCTGCATACTGTAATATAGAAAACAATTTTTAGATCCTACAGTAGCCAAGTAAGGCTTAGCTTATCACATTACAAAGAGTTACTTAAACAATTATAACATACTACTTTCATTCATTCCTATTACAACCCTGAAACTTCCTAATTAAAAAAATACCATCCAAGTACAAAGACAATTTTCACTGATATAATGTGGGGGATTTTTAAAATATAATCTTTTTGTAAGAAAAAAAATGGAAGTACAATGCTATGATTGGGTAGATTTGTAAAACTAAAATGCCTTAATAAGAGAAGAATCATAAGTACAGTGATGTAATAGAAATAAATGAAAGTACATTGCTATAATTGATCAGATTTATAAAAGTAAAATGCCTTAATAAGAAAAGAAGCATAAGAACACTATTGGAAGAATTCTTGATATGTTTACTTTTTTTTTCTTGTCTTTTGTTAAAAATGCAATTGCTAAGGCTTAATAACATATCACTCCTTATGATGTTCCATAAGTTATTCCAAACCACAAACAACAACATTCATTTCTAAGAAAAGATGTCGAACAAAAGCATAAATATACACAACATGAGAAAGGTCAAAATAAGTCATTACCTCATCTTTTGCCTGACTACACCATAGCTCCAAAGCTGCTAAACCGTCTTTCACATATTCCCCATTGCTGAAGCTAAAACACTCTTGGCGCGAAAGAATACTATAGATTGAAAATAATTGTAAAAAAAAATGTTTATGTCTTCATGAAAGGAAACCAAGAAAATGATCCAAAAATAGAAAGTTGAGCTACCAAACACCTGTTAAAGAGATGCACATCGATATATGAGAAAGCTTGAGCAAATATCTTCTGAATGATTATCGGAGGCACCTGAAATGCAACAATATGAGAAAATTTGGCAAAAACTATCTTATGAAATTTTGCAAGGCTCTTCGATGGAATATTATAAGTTTAGGTAAATTTGTATAATTTCCATGACAATATGAATCATCATAATCGTGCATGTTTATCAATTAATATCTGCACATACAAAATTTTCTTTCAATGAGGTGAGAAGAGTGTTGAGACGATCAACAATGCCTTGCCAGTGACTGAATTGAGAATCTTCTTCAAATGACTGTCCGGATGTTGGCACTCCTTCGGACGTTTGTGGAGCCTAAATTTTCATAATTATAATACAGATAAATGCATCATAAGTAATTAATATGGGAAGTCTATTGACAATAAAAATATTAATGCATGGTTACACTAATACAAGGAGATTATAGGTGAGAGTGAGTCAAATTCCAACTACCTTGATACATAAGGCAAGTAATGGTCCCCGCCAGCGACTGAATTGAGAATCTTTTCCAAAGGACTGTCCGGATGTTGGCACTCTCTCGGACATTTGTAGAGCCTAAATTTTCAGAAGAGGGAATTACACGAATGGTCCCTATGGTTTGGGGTAATTTGCACGTTTGGTCCCTAACTTATTTTTTTAACTCGGAAGGTCCCTACAGTTTGTTTTTGTTGCGCGCTTGGTCCCTGTCTTACCTAAAAAGACTATTTTGCCCTTGATTTTTTAATTTATTTGAATAAGGTGGGGTAGGTAAGGTAAGGTAAGGTGGAAGTGGGGTTGGGGTGTGTTTATTTAAATAAATTAAAAAATCAAGGGCAAAATAGTCTTTTTAGGTAAGACAAGGACCAAGCGCGCAACAAAAACAAACTGTAGGGACCTTCCGAGTTAAAAAAATAAGTTAGGGACCAAACGTGCAAATTACCCCAAACCATAGGGACCATTCGTGTAATTTACTCTTTTCAGAATTATAATATAGAATTAAAGATACATGCATCATAAGTAATATGGGGTGTCTATTGACAAAAGAAACATTAATAAATATATGGTTAAAAAACACTAATACACGGAGATTACAGATGAGGATATGACTTAAATTCCAACTACCTCAATACATAAGGCAAATATTGGTCCCAGTTCCTTCTTCAAGTTGTCACAAATAATGTTGTACAAGTTCTCTACATATGCTGTTAGTTGCTGCTTGAAAAGCAAAGCTGGGTATTTGGCTTCAACTTGTTGTACTATGTTAAGTGCAGCCTCAGCCTCGGAAAGGCCGATAGAAGACTGGGATGAATGAAAGCCCTAAATATACACACAAGTAGAAACCACATCATTAAGCTGGAATGATGAAGAAAATAATAGAATTAAAATTAATACCATTGAGATTCTTCGCAATAGCAAAGCTCGAGGTGATGGTTTCCAAACTGAATTTGTACCATCAAGTTTTAGAGTTTTTTGGATTAAGAATAACAATGTAGATGCATTTGATAACCAATAAGCCATCTCATTATTATTATTATTTTTATCCTCCAACAAGGTGAACAGTCAATTTATGGTTGAAATAATCCTCGATAAGTTTACTCTTTTAACCCTAAGGGGAAAAATCAACCGGCAAACACAAACATATTGCAGATATGCTCTCACATTCTGTTGGTGGGAATTAATAGCTGATGCCCAGTACCTTAATTGCCAAAATAATAATCTCAATAAGTCGATCAAGCACAGTAGTTCTTTCAGCTTCAAGATATTTATAATGGATAAGCCATTTGTATATGGTAAACGCTGCAAGAGGTTTGCCATAACTGAATCCCATATCTTTCATAACACAATCAATAAGGATATCCACATTCTCCTGCAGTGGCATTCAAACTCCTCTCAACAATATACACCAAATCATGTATCAAAAAAGGGAGGTGATATTTCCACTTAACAAATTAACTCATCCACGCAAAATATATGCTTTGATGACTTGTACAATAGCTGTAAATGTGTTGTACCTTATGGGGATGAATCAATTTCTTAAACGGAAATATCACTTCTCATTAAAGAAAGGGCATAGATTCTATTGATCTATTCCATCTGATCCTTTCTAGATGTTCTTTTAGTAAAATTTCCTATTCTTGTATCATTTTAATTTTTGTACTGTTTAAATAACAGGTCTTTTTGTATTTAAGCTTTTCTTCTCTACCAATAAAATTCAAACAACCTGTTACTTGTAAATCTCATACTTTGTGCATCTGAGAATAAATGTGATCAATAAATGGAAATGAAGATTTGCAATTCAACCTTCTTAAAAAGAAAGTTTGATAGGGCAAAGGCATAACAATTAAACCTGTTAATTGTATGTGATTTCCATTCTTGCCGATGGAACTATATTTCCTTCAAAATAATAAAATTAAAGGACTTACTTGAATATCCCATGCTTTCTGAATCCTCTCAATAACCGTGTCCATTGTAGGGCGTTCCATAACATTGAGAGTAATACACTGATATGCAATTTCTTTAAACATATCAAAAGAACGACTATTAATATGATCTCTTATATCCGGATCAATTAACCTGTCAGTATCCTTCAGATGGTATCGCCGAACAAAATTCATCAGAAGTTGTGGCCTATCATCTCCAATTTTCCTTGTACAATAAACCAGCATCCCACTCAGCATTTCAAAGAGTATCACGCCAAATGAATATACATCCGATTCTTTACTTAGGATGTTGCTTTCATGGTAGGTGGGATCCGTGTAAAACTGCGTACCCGCAACCCTTGTGTACAGTTGGGTATCTGCCTGATTTCTGGGACAAAGTTTTGACAAGCCAAAATCACAAATTTTTGCAACCAAATCACCATCTAACAATATGTTAGCACTCTTGAGATCCCTGTGTATTACTCGGTTGTGCTCCCCTAGACCCGAGTGAAGATAATTGATTCCTCTTGCTGCCCCTATGCAAATCTTCAGCCGTTGTGCCCATGTTATGCGGCGCATCTTCTTTAGGTCTCCGAGATGATAATCAAGGCTTCCATTCTGAGCATATTCATAAACAATAATCATCTCGTTGTTTTCATCACAGTAACCAATGAAGCAGATGATGTTTTCATGGTGGAATTTTGAAATCATCTCAACTTCGTTGCGGAACTCGTGCTCGCCTTGGCGGCTATCCCTATCTAGGCGTTTGATAGCGGCTGTGCGGCTTTGCCAGCGTTCCGAGAGTTTCCCTTTGTAGACCTTACCAAATCCACCGCTTCCAATACATCTTTCAAGACTGAAGTTTCCGGTGGCACGATTAATCTCCTCCAGTGGAATTAGATAACTTTCAAGGTTTACCCGTGAATAAGACATTGACTATTGATATTGGTGGAGATGTAGGGTTATGGTAGAAAACTCCGGTGGCTGTGTATTAATAGAAAATCAAGTTTGCTTAAGTAGCGTTTGGTAAAGTGGATGGCCGGAACAGTAACAGAAAAAGCATTTTCAAACTGTATTTGGCATGGATGAAACAGGCAGTATTAACGAAGTCAAATGAGACAGATCCTATCGATTTTAGTCCTACCCAAAAGGCTGTGGAACACGCTCGAACAGAAAGGTTTAGACCTCTCTCGTCTCAAATCAACCGTCTACCCTCTACCCGTTCACCCTCCCGGTGAACCCCCATTTCCGAAGGGTTTGTAATTTGCCTGGCTGTTGAAGAAAAATGGCGATGGCAGCGAAAAGAAGATGGTGGTCGGAAAGGAGCAGAGAGAAACGTGAGAATGCTGTTGTGAAAAAAAACATAGAAGGGACGAAAGAGCAACGGTGAGAAGAGAGAAGGCAAACTCCTAGTCTGTCAAAAGTCAGGAAAACAACTCTGCTTTTTCTTTATTTTTATTTTTTTTCCTAACACGTGCAATAAAATAGACAACATTAAACTTTTAATGGTTTTTTTTTGGTTTTTATTATAAAAGTCTCAAACTTTCGTAAAAAAATTCAATTTTCAACTTTTTTTTTTTTTTTTTCAATAGAAAAACCCAAAAAATCGACTAAATCTTACATTTTAATATCTTTTAACCTGTTTGTCACCTATGTCACATGACATGCCAACTCGATAAGAACTCGACAAGAGCTGATATGGATGCTGACGGATATGTCACATCAGCGTCTGGTACTTTATTATGTAAAAATCAAATTTTTAACAGAAAATGAGGATTCAAAACCACCACCTTTGGCCGGGCCACTTTCTATTAGGACGGACACCTTTTTTTTTATTTCAATCCTCAATGTTTAATATAATTCTTTAAATCTTGAAGTTTTTAATGCGATTATTATTATTATTATTATTATTATTATTATTGTTATTATTATTTTATTATTAAAATTATATTTAAAAACATAAATAATTATAATACTTCATAAATAAATATACTAAACGTATTTATATTGATTTTTTAAATATTTTTATTTGCTTTTTTGTATTTTTATATATTTTTTACATATTTTTTAAGTATTTTTATATATTTTTATATATTTTAAATTTATAAACATATTTTTACATATTTATACGTATTTATATTTCTACATTTTACATTTGATGTGTTTTTTATGTGTTTTTAAATATGCTTGACGTATTTTCATGTCTTTTAAATGTATAAACTTATTTTTACATACGTATACATATTTATATGTATTTTTTATGTATTTTTATATAATTATTTACGTATTTATATTGTTTTTTAAGTATTTTTTATTTATTTTATATGCATTTTTATGTATTTTAAATGTATAAACATATTTCGTATGTATTTATTTATAAGATTAAGTATTTTTACGTAAAATACAAAAAATATACACAAGTATGTATAAAATATGTTTATACGTTTAAAATACATAAAAATACGTTAAAAAATATTTAAATATAAATAAAAAATACGTAAATACATAAAAAAATATATATAATATGTAAAGTTACATATAAAATCGTATAAAATGTATTTATGCATTTAAAGTACGTAAACATATTTTAAAATACTTTAAAAAAATACATATATATGTAAAACAATACATAAAAATATGTTAAAATACTTTAAAAAAACATAAAAATACGTAAAAAAAATATGATTATACATTTAAAATTGTTATTTATGAATTATTATATATATTTTGCATTATTAATAATAATAATAATAATAATAATAATAATAATAATAATAATTGTATTAAAAGCCTCACCATTTAAAGGATTATGAGCGTGTTCGACACGCAGCGTTTGAGAGCTTCTGCTTTTTAGTTTTTGAAAAAACGCTAGTAAAAAAGAAAAATTCTTGTTCGACGACAGGAGCGTTTAGCTTTTAGCCTAAACAAAACGCTCCAAAATCAAAAGCTACATGGAGTAGCTTTCAACAAAACACTCCAAAATCAAACGCTACCCGCTATCAGATACCCGCTACCAGTTAATTTTGCAGAACACGCCCTATATTAAACTTTGAGGAATGAAATTAACAAAAGTGTCTATCCTAGTGGAAATTGGGTGGCTTTGTAAGTAAAAGGCGGTGGGCTCGAATCTCACTCCCCTCATTTTCAATTAAAAATCTGATTTTTGCAAATTAAAGTACCAGACGCTAATGTGGCATGCCACGTCAGCATCCACATCAGCCTTGTCCTGTAAGGTTTAGTCGGTTTCATAAGCTTTTCTATTTAAAAAAAAATGGGACTAAATTAAAACGTTTTCCAAAAGTTTGGGACTTTTCTGATAAAAAACCGTTTTCTTATACAACAAAGTAGACAATTTTATTTTTAATAAGAGACTATTTGTGCACTTTTAAAATTGCTTAAGGCACCCGTGATTTAATGTTTTGTTTTTAGTTGTTGATATATATATATATGTAACACCCCGTTTATTTAATAAATAAATAAATTAATTAATAAATATATAGTAGCCCTAAAATCAATAATTATATAGTAAGGTGTTGGTCTCGAGGAGCTAATTGTCACAATTTTAGAGATTGGGTGTCAAAAGTGTAAGTTCCGGATTGGTTTTGTAAGCATTTATGAAGACAGGGACTAAATGGTAACTTCTGGGACTTTATTTGAAGAGATTTTGGAGGCAAAGGGGTTGTTTTGTAAATATTGTACCTAGATTGCAATGGATTTTTGATGTTGGGGTTTAAAAGGTAAATATGGGATTTATTTTGAAATGATTTCTGGATGGAGGGGCTGATCTTGACATTATGGCACTTAGTTTGCTAGCGCTCGGGTATATAGCCATACAAACCCTAACCCTAACAAAACCCTTTCCAGCCGTCACCCCTTATGTATCTCACCGGCCGCCATCCCCTTCTTCACCTCCAATCGTCACCACCATTGAAGACGAAGAGCCACACACAACTTTGAAGCAATGGGTCATCGGTTGTACAGCCGTTGCTGCCGTCGTGGATCAATGTCCCCTCCGTTCGCCGGTGCCACTTCAACCTTCCTTTGTCGTAGTCTGGACTAACAGTTGTCGACGTCCATGCCGCCCCCAACGCCTTCACTGTTTGCTGGTAACGACTAGGACCACCAGCAGGTCCTATTCTCCCGTTGCGATGGCCATCGTTCGAGTTCGCCGTTCCAACAGTTGTTGGCGTCGCCACCAGTTTCCGTTGAAGTCAAGATGTCGTCGGTCCGTGTGTTTTTCCACTCGCGTTGTTGTCATGATTGCGGGTTTGTGGACCAAAAAGAAACCATCGCCACCACAGTGAGGTGGTGGCTGCTATCGCAAAACTGTTGCAGCTGCCGCCTTCCGATTCTGCTGCCGCCATCCACCGTTGTTAAGTGATGGTGTGTGCAATGTGTGTGTGTGTGTGTTAGTTCAGCCAACTGTTTGGTGTTAGTATGTGTGGTGTGTGTTTTGTCTAGCCGGAAAACGAAGAGAAGGCCACTTCCACCACCATGAGGTGGTGGCTACCGCCAAGTGCCGCCATGGGTGTGTGATTATGTTAGTTAGTGTGTGTTATTTTTGGATTTTTGCGTTGTAAACTGTAATCGTGACGGAATAATGAAAAAGGAAACTCAAACCACCACCGTAGGGTGGTGGCTGCCGCCACCGGCCGCCGTGTCAGGTGGCGGTGTGCCTCGTTAGTATTATGACTCGTTTGGAATGTTTGGACAAAGGGAATAAAACCCTAATGGGCCTAATAAACCCTAATGGGCCCAATGAAGCCCTAATTGACTTAAAAGCCCAAACATGTGACTAATGGGCCTAATGAACCTTAATTGATCAAAAGACCTAGCTATTGGGCCTATTGGGCTAAGATGGGTTGGAAACCCTAATTAGGGTTTAGAAAACCCTAATATTGGATTTATGGGCTTGGATTTGATCGGGACCGCACTTGAACTATTCACTAAACTCAATATATTAATTAATAATCATTTGCAGTCAACCTAAGTCAATATTGGACTTAATGGATTAAGTCCATAATGGGTTAAGTAGGAAAACTTAACCCTAATCATCATTTTATGTGAAAAATCTAATTTCACTTGGGCCTTGAGTTGGGCCTTTCCATTGGGCTTTGGTAATAATCATATGGACTAGAATATTTTAATGGGCTTAGGGTAAGGCCCATATGAGGGTGTGGGCCCAATTTGGAAAATTGGGTCGTAGATGGGCCATAGTTTGGGCCTTGATGATTATATGATATTGGGCCATTGGAAATGCCAAATGTTTGGACTGGACTAAGTAGTTGGGCCTTTAATTATGACCATGTAAAGGTTTGGGCCGCAATTTGGAAAATTGGGCCATATGTTGGGCCTTGAGCTATAGTTGGACTTTTGGGCCTTTGGTTTGGGCCTTGGGCTTAAATCAAGCCAAGTTAGGGGTAGAGTAGTCTTTTACCCCCAAGCATGGACTTATGATTATGTATTGGAACCCAATTATTAATTAGGTGTTATTTTGATGTTGATAGTTCGGGAACCTGTCATCCAACAGCTGGGGTTGGGTGTGCGGGACTTCAGCAGTGTCAGGTGAGTTACCTTCCAGTAGAAGTGGGTCTAAGGCCACAATGTCGGCCCACTAGTAAGAGTTATGGTAGAGATAATTGTCTTTGTGATAATTATCTGGTATGTTGCTATATGTTATAATTATATGCTAGTACGCTATGATGTTATGTGTTATGTGATAGGAGGAGGTAGGTTAGACCCCAGTACCGGTCGAAAGGACCGAAGGGGTAGTTAGTACCCAGTTACGTTAGACAGTTTATGATATATGTGTTATGTTATTATGTGGTAGTGGTAGGGGTGAAATAGTCCCTAGTTACTGGTTGAAAGATACCGAAGGGGACCCCATCACCCAGATATGTTAGGCAGTTACCGGTTGAAATATACCGAAGGGGAGGCCATCACCCAGATATGCTAGGCAGTTACTGGTTGAAAGATACGGAAAGGGAGGCCAACACCCATATATGCTAGGCAGTTACCGGTTGAAAGATACCGAAGGGGAGGCCAGCACCCAGATATGCTAGGCATTATGTGTTTATATGGTATGTGGTATGATGGGGGAACTCACTAAGCTTTGTGCTTACGATTTTCAGTTTTGGTTTCAGGTACTTCGTTTTCAAAGGAAATGAGTCGGCTCGATCGCAGTGCATCACACTATATTTCCGCACATGAGATCTTGGGGATTACACTATGATATTGTTTTATGACAACATGTTTTTATTATTTCTACCTTGGTTTTTGACATGAGATGTTATTATGGATGTTTTATTACTTATGGTTTTATAGTAACTTCTTAAAAAATGAAATTTTCAGCCTTGAATTTTGGGATGTTACAAGTTGGTATCAGAGCCTTGGTTTGAGGGATTCAGGCATACTCTCGGGTGTGTCTGAACTCAAACTAAGGACTTGGTATGAAAATTTTCAAAAGTAAAACCATATTATAAAAACGGAGTTTGAAAAGAATTTGAAAAAAGAAAAGAACTTTGATAAGAACAAGGTGTGTGATGCGTGCAATCAACCAAGCTCAAGTAAGTTTTCCCCAAGATACCCATACATGTTATGTTATGATATGATATGTTATGATATGATTATGAGAACTGCATGCTAGATTAGGGCTAAGGTCTAACATCCCAAAATTCAAGACCAAAAATTTCGTTTTAATTAAGTATAAAAACATTCATATTAATATCTCATGTCAAAACCAAAGTAGAAATAATCAAAACATGTTATCATAAAACAATATCATAGTGTAATCCCAAAGATCTCATGTGCGGAAAACCATATTGTGATGCGCTGCGATCGAGCCGACTCCTTTCCTTTGAAAACGAGTACCTGAAACAAAAACTGTAAACCGTAAGCACGAAGCTTAGTGAGTTCCTCCATCATACCACATACCATACAATCATATAACATACATACTGTCAGGCATATCTGGGTGCCTGACCTACCCCTTCGGTCCTCTCGACCGGTGACCTTACCTAGCATATATGGGTGTTGGCCTACCCCTTCGGTCCTCTCGACCGGTAACTGCCTAGCATATCTGGGTGCTGGCCTACCCCTTCGGTATCTTTCAACCGGTAATCGGGAGCTGGCCTCCCCTTCGGTATCTTTCAACCGGTAACCGGGGACTATTTCACCCCTACCACTACCACATAAAACCCTAACATATAAACATAAATCACATACTGCCTAGCATATATGGGTGCTGGCCTACCCCTTCGGTCCTGTCGACCGGTAACCGGGGACTATTTCACCCCTACTACTACCACATAATATCATATCACATATATCATAATCTGGCTAGCATGTCTGGGTACTAAACTACCCCTTCGGTCCTATCGACCGGTAACCAGGGACTATTTCACCCCCTACTACGACTATCACATAACATCATAACATGCTGGAACATAAAACATATCAGGTAGCAGAAAACCTAGATGAATATCACAAAGACAATCATCTAACATACAACTCCTACTGGTGGGTCGGCATTGTGGCCGTAGACCCACCGCTACTCGAAGGTAACTCACCTCATATTTCTGAAGTCGCGTAGACTCAACCCCACACTGATGAAGTCCCGCAGACTCAACCCCAGCTGCTGGATGACAGATTCCCGAACTGTCAACACCAAAATAACATCCAATTAATAATCGGGTTCCAATACATAACCATAAGTATTTGCTTGGGGGTAAAAGGCTACTCTACCCCTAACTTGGCTTGATTCAAGCCCGAGGCCCAATCCAAAGGCCCAAGAGTCCAACTATGGCTCAAAGCCCAACATATGGAAAATTGGGCCCAAGCCTTTACATGTCTTATTCAAAGGCCCAACCAAAAAGTCCAGTCCAACATTTGGTATTCTAATGGCCCAATATCTCATAATCATAAAGGCCCAAACTATGGCCCATCTATGGCCCAATTTTCCAAATTGGGCCCAACTCCTCATATGGACCTTACCACAAAGCCCATTAATTATTCTAGTCCATTTGCTTGATCTTGGATGGCTCATTAATAACCCAATCATCAAGGCCCAATAGAAAGGTCCAACAATAAACCCAAGTGAAATTAGGGTTTCACATAAAATGACGATTAGGGTTACGTGTTTCTCACTTAACCCATTAAGGACTTAATCCAGTAAGTCCAATATTGCTTAGATTAATCTTTGCCAATGATTATTATTTAATATCTCAAGTTATTAAATAATTCCCGTGTGTCCCGATTAATTGCCCAAATTAGGGTTTTATTGGCATTATGGTTTTCCAAACCCTAATTAGGGTTTCCAACCCAAATACTAGCCCAACTATCAATTTTTCGGGCTTTTAGGTCAATTAGGGCTTTATTGGGCCTATTAGGCCCACTAGAATATCATTAAGCCCATTAGTCACATGCTTGGGCTTTTAGGTCCATTAAGCTTCATGGGGTCCATTAGGGATTACAGGCCCATTAGGGTTTCAAGCACTCCAAACGAATCAAACTCAACGAGGCAAGCACACCGTCACCCGACACGGTGGCCGGTGGCGGCAGGAGGCGGCAGCCACCACCCTACGGTGGTGGTTAGGGTTTCTTTCTCATTAATCCATTTCCAAATACATTTTACAAGGCTAAATCTCAAGTAAACACACACCCACTCACTAACATAAACACACACATGGCGGCACATGGTGGTGGTGGTGGCCTTCTTGGCTTTCCGGCCACACCCAAAACACACACACACACACCCTAATAACAGAAATACACACACTAAGCACGACCTTTGCTCGAAATTGAACTCGACCACCCACCTCACGGTGGCGTACGGAGGTGACAACACAATAACGACCACCATGGTGGGCCTCCATGGTAGTTCATGTGATGTTTCCGGCCAAAAGAGAGCCTCCACCTTTGCATACGGCTAGCAGAAACCACCCGCCTGAACAAGGTTGTTGAATGCACATCCACGCAGCCACGATTGGTGGCAGATGGCAATCGGGGCACTGAAGGAGATGGTCGCCTGGAGCTGCGGCGGCAGCTAACTGTTGTGGGACGAGCTCTAAAGCAGGCGATGGTCGGAACGGCACCGACAACAGCCAAGTGCGGCTGTGAACAACGACAGAAAAGAGAAGAAGAAGAAGGACGACGGAGAGGTGGTTGCGGGCACTCACAGCTTCGCTGGTGGTTCTCGCTGTCGCCGACAACAGGGCACGACGGTGGTGTGGCTAGAACGTAGCATCACGAACGAAGAAGAGGCTGAGACTGGTTGGAGGAGCGTGAGCAATTGGCGATGGCGGCTAAGGAGTCACACATGGCGGCTAACAAAGTTTAGGGTTAGGGTTAGTATGGACAAGTGAGGTGACGGGTTTTAACCCATCTCATTGGAACTTCTTAGCATTTTGGCACTTCCGGCCCCTCCCCCCTCAATTCTTTTCAATCCAAGTCCATATTTTACTCTTTAACCCCTGATTTCATAAACTCATTTCAAATTCGATCCCTAATTTACCAAACAGCCCCTTAGCCTCCAAAATCTCTTCAAATGAAGTCCTAGAAGTTACCATTTAGTCCCTACCTTCATAAATACTTACAAAACCAATTCGGAACTTACACTTTTAACCCCTGACTTCTAAAATCTTTACAAAATAAATCCTGAATTTATACTTTGACCCCCGAATAATCCAACTTATGGCATTTGGCTTCCCAAAACCAACACCTTGCTATATAATTATTAATTTTAGGGCTACGATTCATTTATTAATTTCGTCTATTTATTTATTAAATAAACGGGGTGTTACAACTCTCCCCCACTTAAATTAGATTTCGTCCTCGAAATCATTCCTTACCATTCCTTACACGCCCTACCACTCTAGTAACATGGTCACCATCCTGGGCACACCCTAGCCTTCCCAGGGTAGCCATGACCAATCTTTATAAGCCTTAAAATCCGCAGATGAACGAATTCCTTGCAATAAGATAACATCTACTCGGACCGAAATCTGCTGTCTCAAGTGGTCTGATTCCCTGACAGACCAATCATACTGAATCATTATCGTTGAATCCAGTCCGTTTATCCCACAACTGACTACTCAACTTCTGATAACTTGAGGCCCCCCCTATAAAACAGGTTCATAAACCCAGTTATCCCTGCAGATCACTTATACTTGGCCAAGACTCAGATAATCCCGTTGTGGGTGACTTAGCACAACCCAAGCAATTTGTTACTCTGTCCGTACTTGCAACCCAAAACATAATACTAATACTGCCCATATCACTGAAACTGACCGATTACTAATTGCCTGAAGCAGTATGCCGCTACATAGCTGCTTCCCTAAATCCATTGAGACCTCCCTGGTCTCAGTTTATGTGCCAATCATCTGAAATATCGGGTTCCAGCCCGGCTGCGGAGCCAAAGGATTCCCTACTTAGTCGACTCACATGACTTCTGAACGAAATCCTTCTCTGGAACTAGTTACCACTAGTTATCATGCCACTGTGGCTCTAACAACTTTCTGATCAAACTGACCGGGTCCATGCGTCGAATCTTGTCATCATCAAATCCAAGACTAACAGTGTTTGCTACCTGACCAATGGTAGCCTTATATTTCAAACGACCTTACACAGTCCATTGCTTCCTTGGTCTCATAACTGTAGTGGCGTCCCTATAGTCTTATCATTGGCTCCACTAGATCTAATCCATTTGGGAAATTCGAAAACCCAATCTGTGGATTTCCATATCCTCACTGCTACACCCGAAATTTTGGGTGCTGCTGATCTTTCCGCGTCCTAACAACGCACTCAAGCTATCTACCAACCAAGTGAAGGCTGCGGCTACACCCACAGACTTACAACACTCTATCACTATCTGGCTGCTAGTGAATGCTACAGCTACACCCGCAGACTTACAACACTCTAACACTATCTGGCTGCTAGTGAGTGCTACGACTACCCCCGCAGTCTTACAACACTTCCCATGCTAACTGACCACTACTGAATGCTACGGCTACCCCCGCAGTCTTACAACACTTCCCATGCTAACTGACTACTAGTGAATGCTACGGCTACCCCCGTAGTCTTACAACACTTTCCCTACTATCTAACTACTAGTGAATGCTACGGCTACCCCCCGTAGTCTTACAACACTTTCCCCAACCGGGTCGAATACGCACTCGACCTAACGCTCCACAGAACTTGAGTCCTAACTGGAGCTCTAACTTGGTTTCCTGAAATCTGCTATCACGTGACCCCGCTGCATCAGTACCGCACCCATGCCCGTGATAGAAGCGTCACAACAAACCACAAAATCATCTACACCCTCTGGCAGGGTAAGATTCGGTGCCTTGCACAACCGCTGTCTGAGAGCCTCGAAGGCTGTCTGCTGCTCAGGCCCCCAACGAAAGGTCACCGATTTCTTGATCAGTCGGGTCAAAGGAATCGCAATCTTGGAGAAGTCCCATATAAATCTCCGGTAATAACCCGCTAGACCTAGGAAACTCTGAATCTCAGTTGGAGACCTCGGAATCTCCCACTGCATCACGGCCTCTATCTTGGCCGGATCGACCAGAATACCCTTCTGGTTGACAAGGTGCCCAAGAGATTGCACCTCGTGCAACCACAACTCGCATTTGGAGAACTTTACAAAAGTCTCTCCCCCACTTAGATTCGACTAAGTCTTCACGGTACGTGAGAATTGAAGGATTCCCAATCCTTCTTACTTCCTAATGGTCCACTGATGACAACATGTGCTTACCCATGCTAGCGATCACTTACCAATTAAACCTTAAGATCGTACATTCTCTGAAATCTTGAAGAGTACTCTTGAAATCTGGTCCAGTCTGACACCTCAGTCCATCTCCCATGCTGTCAACTGAAGGCCCTAATCTTCACTCTGGCTGACGAATCCTCATTCCCACTTCCAATATTGCAGCACCACTGAACTCTAACCGAACACAACCCATGCGAAAATACAATTCCCTTTAATATCCAATGACCAACCACTTATGGATCTAACACTCGCAACTGACACTACCCTCTTCATGCTACCAGTCCTGTCCTAGCAACGGTAGTGCCTTGAACCCCAAAGTTCATCCATAGACAATTGTCGACCACACCTGAACCATGATAGAACCACTGAATGCTGACTTCACTAAAGAACTATCGCTCTAACCCCGACCGAGTATCCTCTAAATAATACTCTTGCATAGATCCCGACAAAGATCCGGAATGATAACGGTACGCGCGGAATCCACTCTGCAAGATGCGTCCCTCTGTGGGTTCATCAAGGACTTTTCGGCATGCAGGATGGCATATATGATCCTTGATAACCCAAACACTTGCAGAAAACCGACCCGAGATATGAATTATCCAACCTCACTCACAATTCCAAAGCGATACGTATTCCCAACATCCATCTAATAGTAGTAGAAGATGGCATACCCGCAACATCTGGAGGAATCCTAATCACCTCCAGCTGACATGATCAACCCTGCCACATTTGTAGCAGCCTAAACCCTTGGAGGGAAAAACTCCCTCGTGCACCTTCCCGTACGTGCTGCACTAACTCCGGCCCTGCTGGCCTTTCACCTGATCATCATAAGTCATGGGTCTCTTCCCGGGACCCTCTACTATACGCACCTGGCACGAACCTCTCTTCTCAAAGTGCTCCAAATCGATCTTGCATCTGCAACCTCTTGGAAATCGTATCCTTCAGGGTCTGTCACCATGCCACGCTCATTAGCTCACTTGCCAATGACTAAGCTGCAACAACGGGAACATCCTCTGTCCCCAAACCGGGTCACAAACTTCTCCCCGAAGCTTCTCGGATTCTCCAAGACTCTCACCGATTCGAGTATGGATCCTGTGCTTTCATTAGTACGGGCCCAATACTACCTTCCACACCTATCCATACTTTCCTCAACAATCCTCCCGAATCCTCCAAGTTACTTCCTCAAGCTGGTACACCCAAGTCTCACTGAGCCTCAGTACTAACCCACTGAAACATATCCTAGGCTTTCCTAGGTTCCCGAACTCACCCAGTCCTCAGCTGCTGAAAGATTCCTAGTAATATCAACTAGCTACCTCGTGAATATAGCCACATGCAACAGAGATAAGATAATCCTTCGAGTAAAAGACACATCCCTAGAATGGTTGGACTCAGACAAGAGCTGCGCAATAGGGTCAAGTCTATCACTCTGAGATTATCCGGCCTGTGTCCCATGTGACTTAGCATATTCACTTAATAGCTAACTCACATCACCAAGAATCCCACAAAGCACAAAGCAAATAACATTCAGACAATGGAAAATCTAACCATCATAATCCAATCAAACCATTCTATCATCTAATCAGGAATCTGTACATGCAATTCAAAGGCTCATACAATCAGGCATAACCTAAACAAGATATCCTATCACTGATTGATCAGTACTAGCATGCAAGTCTACAAGCACATACAATAGGCATATAAGGCATCCTTCCTAGATCCTTAGCCCTAATCTAGCATGCAGTTCTCAGAATCACATCACATCATAACATATCATAACATGTATGGGTATCTTGGGAAAAAATTACTTGAGCTCGACTGATTGCACACATCACACACCTTGTTCTTTTCAAAGTTCTTTTCCCTTTTCAAACTCCTTTTTATAAAATGGTTTTACTTTTGAAAATTTTCATACCAAGTCCTTAGTTTGAGTCCAGACACACCCGAGAGTGTGCCCGAATCCCTCAAACCAAGGCTCTGATACCAACTTGTAACATCCTAAAATTCAAGACCAAAAATTTCGTTTTAATTAAGTTATTATATAAAACCATCAGTATAAAAACATTCATATTAATATCTCATGTCAAAACCAAAGTAGAAATAATCAAAACATGTTATCATAAAACAATATCAATGTGTAATCCCAAAGATCTCATGTGCGGAAAACCATAGTGTGATGCGCTGCGATCGAACCGGCTCCTTTCCTTTGAAAACGAGTACCTGAAACCAAAAATGTAAACCGTAAGCACGAAGCTTGGTGAGTTCCCCCATCATACCACATACCATACAATCATATAACATACATACTGTCAGGCATATCTGGGTGCCTGACCTACCCCTTCGGTCCTCTCGACCGGTGACCTTGCCTAGCATATATGGGTGCTAACCTACCCCTTCGGTCCTCTCGACCGGTGACTGCCTAGCATATTTGGGTGCTGGCCTACCCCTTCGGTATCTTTCAACCGGTAACTGGGAGCTGGCCTCCCCTTCGGTATCTTTCAACCAGTAACTGTGGACTATTTCACCCCTATCACTACCACATAAAACCCTAGCATATAAACATAAATCATATACTGCCTAGCATATCTGGGTGTTGGCCTACCCCTTCGGTCCTGTCGACCGGTAACCGGGGACTATTTCACCCCCTACTACTACCACATAATATCATATCACATATATCATAATCTGGATAGCATGGTTGGGTACTAAACTACCCCTTCGATCCTATCGACCGGTAACCAGAGACTATTTCACCCCCTACTACCACTATCACATAACATCATAACATGCTAGAACATAAAACATATCAGGTAGCAGCAAACCTAGATGAATATCACAAATACAATCATCTAACATACAACTCCTACTGGTGGGCCGACATTGTGGCCGTAGACCCACCGCTACTGGAAGGTAACTCACCTCACATTGCTCAAGTCGCGTAGACTCAACCCCACACTGCTGAAGTCCCGCAGACTCAACCCCAGCTGCTGGATGACAGATTCCCGCACTGTCAACACCAAAATAACACCCAATTAATAATCGGGTTCCAATACATAACCATAAGTCCATGCTTGGGGGTAAAAGGCTACTCTACCCCTAACTTGGCTTGATTCAAGCCCGAGGCCCAATCCAAAGGCCCAAGAGTCCAACTATGGCTCAAAGCCCAACATATGGCCCAATTTTCCAAATTGGGCCCAAGCCTTTACATGTCTTATTCAAAGGCCCAACCAAAAAGTCCAGTCTAACATTTGGTATTCTAATGGCCCAATATCTCATAATCATAAAGGCCCAAACTATGGCCCATCTGTGGCCCAATTTTCCAAGTTGGGCCCAACTCCTCATCTGGGCCTTACCACAAAGCCCATTAATTATTCTAGTTCATTTGCTTGATCTTGGATGGCTCATTAATAACCCAATCATCAAGGCCCAATAGAAAGGTCCAACAATAAACCCAAGTGAAATTAGGGTTTCACATAAAATGACGATTAGGGTTAAGTGTTTCTCACTTAACCCATTAAGGACTTAATCCTCTAAGGACTTAATCCACTAAGTCCAATATTGCTTAGAAATCTTTGCCAATGATTATTATTTAATATCTCAAGTTATTAAATAATTCACGTGTGTCCCGATTAATTCCCCAAATTAGGGTTTTATTGGCATTATGGAATTCCAAACCCTAATTAGGGTTTCCAACCCAAATACTAGCCCATTTATCAATTTGTTAGGCTTTTAGGTCAATTAGGGCTTTATTGGGCCTATTAGGCCCACTAGAATATCATTAAGCCCATTAGTCACATGCTTGGGCTTTTAGGTCCATTAAGCTTCATGGGGTCTATTAGGGCTTACAAGCCCATTAGGGTTTCAAGCACCCCAAACGAATCAAACTCAACGAGGCAAGCACACCGCCAGCCAACATGGCGGCCGGTGGCGGCAGCCACCACCCTGCGGTGGTGGTTAGGGTTTCTTTCTCATTAATCCATTTCCAAATACATTTTACAAGGCTAAATCTCAAGTAAACACACGCCCACTCACTAACATAAACACACACATGGCGGCACATGGTGGCAGCCACCACCTCACGGTGGTGGTGGTGGCCTTCTTGGCTTTCTGGCCACACCCAAAACACACACACGCCCTCATAACAGAAATACACACACTAAGCACGACCTTTGCTCGGAATTGAACTCGACCACCCACCTCACGGTAGCGTACGGAGGTGACAGCACGATAACGACCACCATGGTGGGCCTCCATGGTGGTTCCTGTGATGTGTCCGACCAAAAGAGAGCCTCCACCTTTGCATCCGTCTAGCAGAAACCACCCCAGTCTGAACAAGGTTGTTGAACGCGCATCCACGCAGCCACGACTGGTGGCAGATGACAATCGGGGCGCTGAAGGAGATGGTCGCCTGGAGCTGTGGCGGCAGCTAACTGTTGTGGGACGAGCTCCAAAGCAGTCGATGGTCGAAACGGCACCGGCAACAGCCAAGTGCGGCTGTGAACAACGACAGAAAAGAGAAGAAGAAGAAGGACGATGGAGAGGTGGTTGCGGGCACTCACAACTTCGCTGGTGGTTCTCGCTGTCGCCGACAACAGGGCACGACGGTGGTGTGGCTAGAACGTAGCATCACGAACGGAGAAGAGGCTGAGACTGGTTAGAGGAGCGTGAGCAATTGGCGATGGCGGCTGGGGAGTCACACATGGAGGCTGACAAAGTTTAGGGTTAGGGTTAGTATGGACGAGTGAGGTGACGGGTTTTAACCCGTCTCATTGGAACTTCTTAGCATTTTGGCACTTCCGGCCCCTCCTCCCTCAATTCTTTTCAATCCATGTCCATATTTTACTCTTTAGCCCCTGATTTCATAAACTCATTTCAAATTTGATCCCTAATTTACCAAACAGCCCCTTAGCCTCCAAAATCTCTTCAAATGAAGTCCTAGAAGTTACCATTTAGTCCTTGCCTTCATAAATACTTACAAAACCAATCCGGAACTTACACTTTTAACCCCTGACTTCTAAAATCTTTACAAAATAAATCCTGAATTTATACTTTGACCCCTGAATAATCCAACTTATGGCATTTGGCTTCCCAAAACCAACACCTTGCTATATAATTATTAATTTTAGGGCTACGATTCATTTATTAACTTCGTCTATTTATTTATTAAATAAATGGGGTGTTACATAAGGATCTAGGAGGATACCTTACATGCCTACTGTATGTGCTTGTAGACTTGCATGTTAGTACTGATCAGTCAGTGATAGGATAGCCTGTTTAGGTTATGCCTGATTGTATGAGGCTTTAAAAATACATGCTAGTGTTGATTCCTGATAAGAGGATAAAATGTTTTGTTTGGAATATGTTGATTAGATTTCCATTGTTTGAATGCTGCTTGCTTTGTGCTTTGTGGGACTCTTAGTAATGGGAGCTAGTTATTAAGTCAATATGCTAAGTCACATGTGGAACGGGCTGGATAATCTCAGAGTGATCGATTTGACCCTATTGCGCAGCTCTTGTTTGAGTCCAACCATTCTAGGTATGGGTCTTTTACTCGAAGGATTATCTGATCTCCGCCGCATGGAGCTATATTCATGTGGTAGCTAGTTGACATTAGTGAGAAGTCCTTCAGCAGCTGAGGACTGGGTGGGTACGGGAACCTAGGAAATCCTAGGTAATGATTTAGTGGGTTTGGTTGCGCTGTTAGCAAGCATTTAGGGTAACAGTTTGAGGAAGTGACTTGGAGGATTCAGGAGGATTATTGAGGAAAGTATGAATAGGTGTGGAAGGTAGTATTGGGCCCGTACTACTAAAAGCATAGGATCCATACTCGAATCGGTGAGAGTCTTGGAGAATCTGAGAAGCTTCGAGGAGGAGTTTGTGACCCGGTTTGGGGACAAAGGATGTTCCAGTTGTTGCAGTTTAGCCACTGGCAAGTGAGCTAGTGAGCGTGACAGGGTGTCAGACCCTGAAGGATATGATTTCCAAGAGGTTGTAGATGCGAGATTGGTTTGGAGCGCCCTGGGAAGAGAGGGTCGTGCCAGGTGCGTATAGTAGAGGGTCCCCAGAAGAGACCCATGACTTCTGATCATCGGGTGAAAGGCCAGCGTGGCCGGAGTCAGTGTAGCACGTACGGAAAAGTGCACAAGGGAGTTTGTTGCTCCAAGGGTTTAGGCTGCTACAAGGTAGCGGGGTTGGTCATGTCAGCAAAAGGTGATAAGGATTCTTGGGTATGTTCGGATCCTTGGAATGTTAGCTCAGTATGGTGTTAGACACCCAAGAACGGGACTCAGATTCTGGTTTCGGCTCAGGAGCAGAGCCTGAACCAGTCGATGCACGATCGCAGAAGTTCATCTCATCGGAGATTACTTGCAAAGTTTTGGGAATGGACCTCGATGGTCTTTCGTTCAGCCAAGGAAGGAATTTAGTGAGCTCTTGATAATCGTCTCAGGGCCTTTTGGGCCAGATTTGTCGCGGAGAAGTTAGGGGTTCATCTGAACCCAAGGTTTGTGGATCCTTAGAACCCTTCAGGAAGGAAGATCCTATGGTTAGTTCCTGTCAACAAGACCAGGATTTCGTCAGGTGTATGCGGGTATGTCATCTTCTTCCACTTCAAAGTGGATATCGGGAACCTGTAACGCTTCAGAATTGTGAGAGAGTTGGATAAGTTAGATCTCGGTTCGGTTCTCTGCTATTGCTTTGGTTTTCATGGATCGTATATGCCATCCTGCATGCCGAAAAGTCCTTAATGAACCTACAGAGGGATGTATTTTGCGTAGTGGGTTCCGCGTGTACCGTTATCATTCCAGATCTTGTCAGTATCTATGCAGGAGTAATGTTCAGAGGATATTAAGTCAGGGTTAAAGCGATAGTTCTCCAGGGAAGTTAGAGTTCATTAGTTTTGTCAACATGAAGATAGTGGAGTCAGTCGCGAATGGTTGATGTATAAGTGTTCGGGCATTGGATGTTCAAGAGAAATGTACTTTCGCATGGGTTGTGTCCGGTCAGAGATCAGTGGTGCTACAAGATTTGAAGAAGGAACGAGGATTTGTTAGATAGGGTGAAGATTAAGGCCTCCAATTGTTAGCATGGAAGATGGATTGAGGTGTCAGACTGGACCATATTTCAAGAGTACTCATCAAGATTTCAGAGGATGGGCGATCTCAGGGTTAAACTGGTAATTAATCACCAGCATTGGTAAGCACAGATTGTCATCAGTAGATTACTGGAAGGCAAGAAGGACTGGGGATCCTTCAATTCTCATGAGCCGTAAAGACTTAGCTGAAGCTAAGTGGGGGAGAATCGATAGGGTACTCAAGAACAGAAATGGGTGTGAAACTAGGATGAGTGTCCAATTGAAGATTGTGAGTTGGGAGTTCAAAAACGTTCCAACGTTTGGTTCATGCTTTCCCTTGGCATCAGATAATAGGTTTTGGGAACCAGGTTAGAGCTTCAGTTAGGACTCAAGATCAGTTGAGGGTTAGGTCAAGTGCGTGGTCGACTCGGTATGGAATGTGTTGTAAGACTACGGGGGTAGCCGTAGCATTCACTAGCAATCAGATAGTGTTAGAGTGTTTTAAGCCTGCGGGTGTAGCCGTAGCATTCACGAGGTCAGCAGATAGTGCTTGAGTCATGTAAGTCTGTGGGTATGGCCGCAACCTTCACTTGGTTGGTAGATAGCATGACCGCGTTGTTAGGACGCGGAATGAACAGTAGTACCCACCAGTTCGGGTGTAGCAGTAAGGATATGGAAATCCACAGATTGGATTTCGGAATTACCTAGACGGATTAGATCTGGTTGAGCCAGTGACAAGACTGTAGGAATACCACTACCGTTAGGAGATCAAGGAAGCAAGGAATTGCTTAACGTCGTTTGTGATATAAGGCTACCATTGGTCAGGTAGCAACCACTTTTAGTCTTGGATTTGGTGACGTCAGGATTTGACGCATGGACCCGATATTTCAGATGACTAACGAATGAATTTGGACCACGAAGGTCTCGATAGATCTTGGGAAGCAGCTATGTAGCAGCATACTGCTTCAGGCAATTCAGTGTTCGGGCAGTTTTTGGATCTCGAGCAGTATTAGTGTTTCAGGTTTGCAAGTGCGGACGAAGAAATTGATTGATTAGAGAAGTGATAAGTCACTCACAGTGGGATTATCCGAGCCTTGGCCAAGTATAAGTGAGCTGCAAGGATAATGGGGTATGTGAATCTGTTTTCCAGTGGGAACCTCGAGTTATCAGAAGTTGAGTAGTCAGTCGAGGGATAAGTGGACTGGGTTCAACAATGATGATTAAGTATGAACGGTCTGCCAAGGAGTCAGACCACCTCGAGACTGCAGATTTCAGGCTGAGTAAATGTGATGGTCGCAGGGAATTCATTCATCTGTGGATTTTAGGGCCTTACGAAGGTTGGTCACGGCTACCCTGGGAAGGTTAGGGTGTACCCAGGATGGTGACCATGTTACTTGAGTGGCATGGCACATAAGAAATGGTAAGGAATGATTTCGAGGACGAAATCTAATTTAAGTGGGGGAGAGTTGTAACACCCCGTTTATTTAATAAATAAATAAATTAATTAATAAATGTATAGTAGCCCTAAAATCAATAATTATATAGTAAGGTGTTGGTCTCGAGGAGCTAATTGTCACAATTTTAGAGATTGGGGGTTAAAAGTGTAAGTTCCGGATTGGTTTTGTAAGAATTTATGAAGACAGGGACTAAATGGTAACTTCTGGGACTTTATTTGAAGAGATTTTGGACGCAAAGGGGCTGTTTTGTAAATATTGTACCTAGATTGCAATGGATTTTTGATGTTGGGGTTTAAAAGGTAAATATGGGATTTATTTTGAAATGATTTCTGGATGGAGGGGCTGATCTTGACATTATGGCACTTAGTTTGCTAGCGCTCGGGTATATAGCCATACAAACCCTAACCCTAACAAAATCCTTTAAAGTCGTCACCCCTTATGTATCCCACCGGCCGCCACCCCCTTCTTCACCTCCGATCGCCGCCACCATTGAAGACGAAGAGCCACACACAACGTTGAAGCAATGGGTCGTCGATTGTATAGTTGTTGCTGCCGTCGTGGATCAATGCCCCCTCCGTTCGTCGGTGCCACTTCAACCTTCCTTCGCCGTAGTCTGGACCAACAGCCGCCGACGTCCATGCCGCCCCCAATGCTTTTGCTGTTTGCTGGTAACGACTAGGACCACCAACAGGTCCTGTTCTCCCGTTGCGATGGCCTTCGTTCGAGTTCGCCGTTCCAATAGTCGTTGGCATCGCCACCAGTTTCCGTTGAAGTCAAGATGTCGTCGGTCCGTGCGTTTTTCCGCTCGCGTTGTTGTCATGGTTGCTGGTTTGTGGACCAAAAAGAAACCATCGCCACCACCGTGAGGTGGTGGCTGCTATCACAAAACTGTTGCAGTTGCCGCCTTCCGATTCTGCCGCCGCCAACCACCGTTGTTAAGTGATGGTGTGTGCAATGTGTGTGTGTGTTAGTTCAGCCAACCGTTTGGTGTGTGTTTTGTCTAGCCGGAAAACCAAGAGAAGGCCACTACCACCACCGTGAGGTGGTGGCTGCCGCCAAGTGCCGCCATGGGTGCGTGATTATGTTAGTTAGTGTGTGTTATTTTTTGGATTTTTGCGTTGTAAACTGTAATCGTGACGGAATAATGAAAAAGGAAACTCAAACCACCACTGTAGGGTGGTGGCTGCCGCCTCCTGCCGCTACCGGCCGCCGTGTCGGGTGGTGGTGTGCCTCGTTAGTATTGTGACTTGTTTGGAATGTTTGGACAAAGGGACTAAAACCCTAATGGGTTTAATAAACCCTAATTGGCCCAATGAAGCCCTAATTGACTTAAAAGCCCAATTATGTGACTAATGGTCCTAATGAACCTTAATTGATCAAAAGACCTAGCTATTGGGCTAAGATGGGGTTGGAAACCCTAATTAGGGTTTAGAAAACCCTAATATTGGATTTATGGGCTTGGATTTGATCGGGACCGCACTTGATTTATTCACTAAACTCAATATATTAATTAATAATCATTTGCAGTCAACCTAAGTCAATATTTGACTTAATGGATTAAGTCCATAATGGGCTAAGTAGGAAAACTTAACCCTAATCATCATTTTATGTGAAAACCCTAATTTCACTTGGGCCTTGCGTTGGGCCTTTCCATTGGGCTTTGGTAATTGGATTATTAATGGGCCATCCAAGAATAATCATATGGACTAGAATATGTTGATGGGCTTAGGATAAGGCCCATATGAAGGTGTGGGCCCAATTTGGAAAATTGGGTCGATGGGCCATAGTTTGGGCCTTAATGATTATATGATATTGGGCCATTGGAAATGCCAAATGTTTAGACTGGACTAAGTAGTTGGGCCTTTAATTATGACCATATAAAGGTTTGGGCCCAATTTGGAAAATTGGGCCATATGTTGGGCCTTGAGCCATAGTTGGACTTTTGGGCCTTTGGTATGGGCCTTGGGCTTGAATCAAGCCAAGTTAGGGGTAGAGTAGTCTTTTACCCCCAAGCATGGACTTATGGTTATGTATTGGAACCCAATTATTAATTGGGTGTTATTTTCATGTTGACAGTTCGGGAACCTGTCATCCAACAGCTGGGGTTGAGTGTGCGGGACTTCAGCAGTGTGAGGTGAGTTACCTTCCAGCAGAAGTGGGTCTAAGGCCACAATGTCGGCCCACTAGTAAGCGTTATGGTAGAGATAATTGTCTTTGTGATAATTATCTGGTATGTTGCTATCTGTTATGATTATGTGCTAGTATGATATGATGTTATGTGTTATGTGATAGGAGGGGGTAGGTTAGACCCCAGTACCGGTCGAAAGGACCGAAGGGGTAGTTAGTACCCAGTTACGTTAGACAGTTTATGATATAAGTGTTATGTTATTATCTGGTAGTGGTAGGGGTGAAATAGTCCCCAGTTACCGGTTGAAAGATACCGAAGGGGAGGCCAACACCCAGATATGTTAGGCAGTTACCGGTTGAAAGATACCAAAAGGGAGGCCAGCACCCAGAAATGCTAGGTAGTTACCAGTTGAAAGATACGGAAGGGGAGGCCAACACCCATATATGCTAGGCAGTTACCGGTTGAAAGATACCGAAGGGGAGGCCATCACCCAAATATGCTAGGCATTATGTGTTTATATGGTATGTGGTATGATGGGGGAACTCACTAAGCTTTGTGCTTACGGTTTTCAGTTTTGGTTTCAGGTACTTCGTTTTCAAAGGAAAGGAGTCGGCTCGATCGCAACGCATCACACTATATTTCCGCACATAAGATCTTGGGGATTACACTCTGATATTGTTTTATGACAACATGTTTTGATTATTTCTACCTTGGTTTTTGACATGAGATATTATTATGGATATTTTATTACTTATGGTTTTATAATAACTTCTTAAAAAATGAAATTTTCAGCCTTGAATTTTGGGATGTTACAATATATATATATATATATATATATATATATATATATATATATATATATATATATATATATATATAGGGTTAGTGATGTGTAAAATTCACTAGTCTTAAATTTATAGGGTTGAAATTACCGATGCTAGAATTTACTACACGACTTAGGCAAGTGTACCTAATTGAGTTGTAATATAGCAATGGTAAGAACGGATGTCGAACACTTGGGGAAACGAGTATGATTTACGTTTAGACTATTTGTCGCTAATTAACTTAAAAGATAAGTAACTTGGGGGAATTTTTAGTAACAAGACAATAATGAGAATTTTAACGATTAAAGTGTAAAAATAAATATAGAACAAGAATTGGTTTTTAAGAATCAAGAATGATAAGGATGCTTTCACTTAGATTTAATTCCACCTTTTAGTAATGAATGATTTATATTAAGTGCAATGGATATTATTAGTTATTTACCGATTTCTAAAATTGGTTAAAAATCATGATCTAAATTTTTTACCGTTTTGATAATAAAATTAATTAAAAACAATTGTCATGCAATTAACAATTTATTAACAATAATTAATTCGTATCATGCAAACATTTGATCAAACTATTCATTTTAGTGGTAGTAAAACAAATAGGAATCGTAAGTTGGTCGTACGATATAAAATATACATGTTAAATTTTTAGTATTTTATTTTGCCCAATTCCTAGAATATTGTCCTTTACTAGTCATAAATATCAATGGTTATGAAAAATTTATGATTCAAGATAATATAATTAAAGTGATCTTTTAAAAATATTAACTTAGTTATGGGAAAATTAATTACAAAAACTTAACATATACAAATAAATGATCAAATATGCATAATAAAATAAATAACAATTAATATCCGAATAATATAAATCAAATCATATTTTCAAGGTTTCATTATCCAAGTGAAAGCAAAGAGAATTTAGCTCATAATTAAGGTTACAACATACATAGAAAACATATTGAGAATGTTAAACATGTCGATAAAACAAACCCAATGTAGTCCCTAATGCCACTGCAATCTTCAATTCCTTAGCTTTTTGACTCTTGAATCCCCAATTGTGGTTCAAAGGTTGGATGGAATTTGGTATAGTAGTGATATGGTAAGAAATTGTATGGAGAAATTTGTGTATCAAAGTGTATGATTTTATCTCCTCTCTTTTTTTTGTGGTGAAAAATGGTGGTATTTATAGTAAAAATTGGAAGAATTAAATACCAAAAAGAAATAAATTGAGATTGGATCTAATGAAAAAGAATTCAAAAGAATTAAAAAGATGGGAATAAATGGTTGGAAAGTTTAAAGGTGGTGAATTATTGAGTATTGGTTGGAAATGAATGAGTTTAGAATAGGAAAAAGTGGAGAAAAAATGGTTAAAAATGGAATGGAATCGGAATTGGCAAATCTGGTACTCAAAACGACGTCGTTTAGGCATGAATAGTACCGATCGGATTTTGGGTCGAAAACCGGGTCGGAATCGGGTCGACACGCGGACCTTATGTGAGAGGAAACAGATCGGATTCTCGGGTCGGATCTGGATCGAAGCCGGGTATGGATCGGATCGGATGACGTCATCGATGACGTCATAATCGGAAAAAAGCGCGGATCCTAAACCCGGGTCGGATCGGGGTCGGGTCGGTAATCATCGGATCTTTCTGTAAGGCGAAATGGTTGCGGGGCGAACTCTGGATCGGGCTCGGATCTTCCGGATCTGGGTCGTGATTTGAACGGATCAGGCTTGGGCTCCGGGTTTGGGCTCCAGGTTTTGGGCTCCGAATTTGGGCTCTAGGTTTTGGGCTCCGAATTTTGTTTCTTTTCTATTTTTTTTTTCTTTTTCCAATTTAAATTAAATTAAATTAATTTAATTAATATAAATTATTTAGAAATTAATTAATTAATTCCAAATAATTTATTTTAATTAAACCTCATTAATTAATTTAAATTCTTTTTTTTTATATATATTTTTTTTGTTTTCTCGTCTTTCCAACGCGGCTATTTTTGAATTCTTTGACTTTTTGATCTCGTTTTTCTTCGTGTAATTTCTTTCACTTCTTTTTGCGGATTTTTGCACATTTTCTTCTCCTTTTTCTTCAGAAATGATTTTTAGCTGTAAAATGAAATTTCAAACTTTATAAGTACCTTTTATCTTAAATCATACCAAAATATAGCTAAAAATACATAAATATCGCTCGAAATATATGTATAATTATTGCGATATCAAAATACCCCACACTTGAACTTTGCTTGTCCTCAAGTAAAACTAACTTTAGCATGCCATCATATCAAAACCTTCATCACCAACATTGTTTAAGACAATCCAACTTGAACCCAGCCATTACATCGAAACCTTAATGCATACATTTGTGTCTAATGATTCTTAAAACTTCCCCAATCCTAAATACTCACAATCTTCATAAACACTTGCCCACTTCTTTTGAACAACATTCATTTTATGCATCCCTCCGAATATATCCTCAGAAATCTTTCTTAACCTCAAAGTATTTTTACTAAGTCCCCAAGCATACATATGGAAAAATAACCTAGAAATAAAAATTACAATAACTAATAACTTGGCAAATTGCCTTTATTCTTGAGTCTTCATTGATTTTTTTTTTTGAACTTTTCTTCATGATATTTCTTGATCTTCATAGCTTTGTAGACTCTTATTCTCAAACTTTGTAACTTTTTTTTTTTTTTTTTTTTTAATCTAAAAATCCTAAAAATAAAAACATATGCTTAAGCAAGGGAACTTAACTTCAACTCTTATTGGTTAGAGATATTAGTCTAGAGTGCAATGACTACATAAGCTCTCCTGGATATATTTCTGGTACACGATGCTAAACATATTATGGCCCTCAAACTAAGCAAGGTTGTGTTTTTGTTCCATGATTTCACTAGGATAGGGAAGCCACAAATGTACTATAACATACTATTGGTTCAATTAAACATTTGAGTTCGCATTGAATCATCCCACACAACGTTAACAACTTAAGTTTCAACACAATAAAACTTTTTAATTTTTATCAAAAATGCTTGGTTTCCTTATTCGACCCCCTACCTCACACTTAAATCATACAATGTCCCCATTGTATGTAAAATTAAAGCACATAAAAGTAAAAAGGGAGGAAAAGGAACAGACTCCCCTGGGGTATTGCAGTGGCGAGGTCGAAATCCTGATTTGCGTAGGACAAGTGTTGAGTGCACTTTTCTGTTTGTAATGTTGAAGTGCATGTAAATCTTTTCTTTTTGAACCAGCTTGAGATTTAGGCAAGTGTGGCATCTAAATATTTTTCCGCATAATTTCTCTGAACAGGTGCATTTACGTGTCGCGTATAAGATTTGGACGCGTCGCGTAATGCAATTGTTGGGATTCTCTTCGCAATTCTTGAATTTAACGCTTTGTATACTGGCCAAGTACACATTGCGTTATTAGATCAATTACTCCTTTTCGCTGAGTGAATTGGATTTGACTTGTGTCGGCCGAACACTTGCTTCATCCTTCGAATAATGCTCTCCCGTTGGTCAGTGTTAGCTTCAGTTCTCCATCCTGCTCTTTGTGGGGAATCACCCCACACTTATGTGATGCCATTGCTCCAATTGTAATTTGTACTTCAGAAATTTACTTTACACCATTCTCACCATCACCTGTTTCTAAGCTGAAAAGTAACTTTCACAGAAAAATAAAACCATTAAAAAGCACTTTTATTGAAAACTAAAACACAAACTAAAAAGAAAATTCACACCAAACATACAGAAAATAAACACACCAAATTTAAAAATCAAAACAAACATCGGGTTGCCTCCCGCAAGCGCTTCTTTTTAACTGAGTCATGAGCCAGACTCTACCCCTCACTTAATTGTTTTCAGTGAGTTGGAGGGGTATATCCTCTTTCTCTTCTTCTTCTAACATTCCTTCCTGGTAATGCTTCACTCGATGTCCATTTACCTTAAAGCTTTCTCCATCTTTTCCAATTTGTTCGATTGCACCATGTGAAAAGACTTCTTTTATTGTGAATGGACCGTACCAACGCGTCTTCAGTTTACCTGGAAAAAGTTTCAACCTGGAATTGAATAGCAATACTTTTTCTCCAGGGGTAAACTTTTTGTCTCTGCTTAATCTTTTATCATGCCATTTCTTTGATTTCTCTTTGTAGATTTGAGAGTTTCCATAAGCTTCATCCCTTAATTCTTCCAGAGCATTCATCTGCATAAGACGGTTAGTTTTAATTTCCACAGGATCAAAGTTGCATGATTTCAATGCCCAAAATGCTTTATGTTCGATTTCGACTGGCAAATGACATGCTTTTCCAAAGACCATCCTATATGGTGTACTACCAATAGGTGTTTTGTATGCAGTTCGAAATGCCCACAGCGCATCATTAAGTTTATCTGCCCATTCCTTCTTGTTACTTCCCACTAATCGTTCAAGAATTCTTTTTAAAGCTCGATTTGTGACTTCAGTTTGCCCACTGGTTTGTGGATGATAGGCCGTTGCGATTCTATGGTGAACACCATATTTTTGCAAAACCTTTTCCAGTTGGGTATTGCAGAAGTGTGTACCCTTGTCACTGATCAGAGCTTTAGGGAAACCAAAACGTGAAAACAGATTCTTTAAAAACTTGACTACTACACGAGCATCGTTAGTCGGTAAAGCTTTCGCTTCAGCCCACTTTGATACGTAGTCAACAGCTACCAAAATATATTTGTTTCCTCGTGAGGAAGGAAATGGTCCCATAAAATCGATTCCCCAAACGTCAAAAATTTCACATACTTGGATGCTGTTTTGGGGCATCTCATTTCGGGAAGAGATGTTACTGGCCCTTTGACATGCATCACATTCTTTCACGAAGATGTGAGCATCTTTGAAAATCGTAGGCCAGTAAAATCCAGCATCAAAGATTTTTCTTGCTGTGTAATTAGCACCATGATGCCCCCCAGTCGGTCCAGCGTGACATCCTTTCATGATCTCACGACTTTCTTTTCCGAATACGCATCTCCTTACTACATTATCCGCGCAACTTCGGAATAAGTAAGGGTCATCCCAATAATAGTGCTTGAGGTCCGAAAAAAATTTCTTCTTCTGTTGATGTGTCATTCCTTTAAAAAGAAATCCTGCAACCAAGTAGTTTACAATGTCTGCATACCAAGGTACCTCTTCACCTATCATCATCAAGGATTCATCTGGAAATTTGTCATTTATTTCAGACTCCTTGAGTTCTTCGATGTTGGGATTCTCTAATCTGGACAAATGATCAGCAGCCACATTTTCCATGCCTTTCTTGTCTTTAATCTCGATGTCAAATTCTTGGAGTACCATGATCCAACGAATTAATCGTTGCTTAGAGTCTTCTTTCCTGAATAAATACTTCAAGGCAGCATGATCAGTAAAGACAATAGTTTTTGACAAGATCAAGTAAGAGCGAAATTTCTCAAAAGCATAAACCACAGCAAGCAATTCTTTTTCAGTTGTGGTGTAATTTGCTTGAGCGGGGTTTAACGTCTTGCTGGCATAATAGATTGGCTGAAAATGTTTCTCAATTCTTTGTCCCATAACTGCTCCCACTGCAAAATCACTAGCATCACACATTAATTCAAATGGCAAATTCCAATTTGGAGCGACCATTATCGGGGCTGTTGTTAATTTTTCTTTTAAATTGTTGACGCATTTAAACAATCTGAAGAAAAATTAAACTTTGCTTCCTTTAACAGAAGTTGAGTCAAAGGGCGCGTGATTTTTGAAAAATCTTTTATGAACCTTCTGTAAAATCCTGCATGACCTAGAAAACTTCTGACCCCTTTGACGTTGGTTGGAGGTGGCAATTTTGATATTGTCTCTATTTTCGCTTTGTCCACCTCAATCCCCTCCTTGGAGATTTTATGCCCTAGTACAATGCCTTCTTGCACCATGAAATGACATTTCTCCCAGTTCAAAACCAGATTTGATTCTTCGCATCTAGCAAGCATTTTGTCTAGATTAGCTAAACATGCATCAAAGGAATCTCCAAACACTAAAAAATCATCCATAAACACTTCCATGAAGTTTTCCACCATGTCGTGGAAAATGGCTGTCATGCATCTTTGGAAGGTTACAAGAGCATTGCAAAGTCCGAATGGCATTCGTCTGTATGCAAAAGTTCTGTATGGGCAAGTGAATGTTGTCTTTTCTTGATCTTCAGGAACGATAGGAATTTGAAAGTATCCTGAGAAACCATCTAGGAAACAATAGTAAGCATTTCCAGAAAGACGTTCTAGCATCTGATCGATAAAAGGAAGGGGGAAATGGTCTTTGCGGGATGCATCATTTAACTTTCGATAATCGATGCACACTCGCCACCCTGTAACTGTTCTTGTTGGTATCAGCTCATTCTTTTCATTGATTATGATGGTCATTCCTCCCTTCTTTGGGACAATGTGAATGGGGCTTACCCATGGACTGTCTGAAATAGGGTAGATCATTCCCGAATCTAAGAGTTTTACGATCTCTTTTCTCACAACTTCTTGCATTTTCGGGTTCAATCGCCTTTGTGGTTGGACTGCTGGTTTTGATCCTTCTTCCATCAAAATTTTGTGAGAACAATAGGATGGATTTATTCCTTTGATATCAGAAATATTCCATGCTATAGCTTGCTTTCTCTTTTTCAAAACTTCAATCAACCTCTCTTTTTCATGCAGTGAGAGATTTGTAGCGATGATCACAGGGAATTGCTCATTATTTCCTAGGTATGCGTACTCCAAATGATCAGGTAAAACTTTCAACTCACTTTTGACATCGGAGTCAAAAGGTGTTTCTTTGTGGTGTGCTTCCTCTTTTTCTGATTTACTATCCGTGTAGTCTTCTTTTTGATTAATCTCCTCCAGCAGCTTTTCCAGTTCTTCCAGATCTTTTTCAGCATCAAACGTATCTTCTCCAAGTTGCATCATGCTTTCAATGTCTTTATCTTTTACTTCCAATATCTCATTTTCCAATAAGTTATCAAAAACATCATCAAAGAAAACTTCATCATCACTCACCTTGGAGTGCTTCATTGCTCTATCAAGACCGAAGGTGATAGCATCAGTTCCGACTCTTAGTGTCAACTTTGATCCATGAATGTCAACTAATGCTCTTGCAGTGCTTAAGAATGGTCTTCCCAAAATAATAGGAACTTCATTGTCTTCTTCCATATCAAGCACTACAAAATCTGCAGGAAATACGAACTTGTCAACTTTCACCAGTAAGTCCTCCACTATCCCTTTTGGATACGTCACTGATTTGTTTGCCAGATGGATTTCCATTCGAATTGGTTTTGGTTCAGGTAAATCAAGTTTCTTGTAAAACGAATATGGCATAAGATTTATACTTGCTCCTGAATCAGCCAGAGCATGGCTGAGACCCAAATTACCAAATTGGCACGGTAAAGTCAGACTTCCTGGATCTCTCATTTTCTGAGGAAGTTTGTTCAACATGGCTGCTGAACATTGTTCGTTTAATACTACACTTGAAGCTTCCTCCATTTTCTTTCGGTTAACAAGCAAATCTTTCAGAAATTTTGCATATTTGGGCATTTGAGCCATAACTTCAATGAATGGGATGTTGATATGCAAGGATTTGATATGATCGATGAATTTGCGATAGTCCTCCTCCTCTTTTTCCTTCCTCAAGCGTTGAGGGAAAGGAATTGGTGGCCTATATGGTTTGACAACTGGAGTGGATGTAGTTGTCTCAACCGAAACTGGTTCTTTTTCCTTCTCTTGGGATTGTGAAATAGTAGAAGGTTCGTTAGTATGAACTGGAACTAACGGCTCAAGATTTTTTCCAGTTCGAGTTGTTATTGCTTTGACATGAGCAGTCAGATTTGTCTCAGTGTTACTTGGTAATGTTCCAGGAATCGCTCTTGTAGTACTCTCGAAATTTGCCCGATTTGGTTTTCGATGTTCAACATCGAAGCTTGCTGATTTCTTAGAGCAGTTTCGGTTGTTGATCCGATTCTTTTCACCAACTCTTCTGTATCTCGATGTCTTTTATCAGATGCTTCTGCAAATCTGGCCATCATTTCTTCGAAAGTTGGCTTCTTTTCTTGCACAATTTGCTCCAATGGTGGGTTTTTTTGGTAGAAACCTTGACCGCTTTGTCTCCATTTCCCTTGCATCTCCATTTCCTTCTTGTATTCATCGAATGGTTTCCAGTTGTTCCGAGGCTTTCTTTCATCGTATCTATCTCCAGATGAGTAGCATACATCAACCTTTTGATTCCCATCTTGATCTAATGGACAATCTCTTTCAAGATGTGGTCCACTACAGTTGTCACAGCCGACTTGGATAGCATAAATTGTCTGATTGACCTTTTTCATGTCTCTTCCTAATGCATCCAATTTTGCATTTAATGCTGCCAAGCCATCTGAGCTCTCTCCTGTTGATCTTTTTCGGAAAGATGAATCTCGTGAAGAATGCCACTGATGTGAGTGTTGGGCGAGTTCCTCGATTATTGCTTTCCCGTCAGCTGGATTTTTCTTAGGAATGGGTCCTTGAGAGTCAACTAACTGACGGGTACAAACATCGATCCCGTTATAGAAAGTCTGCACGACCTGATGTGGATTTAGATCATGTTGTGGACAATTTTGCAGCATTTCTTTATAACGGTCCCAAGCATCATACAGTGTCTCATCTTCAAGCTGCTGAAAATTTTGAATTTTCATTTTCATCTTCGCAATTTTGCATGGTGGGGTAAATTGTTTTGTAAATTTTGATCTTAAACCTTCCCATGTGGTAATCGTAGGTTCAGATTTTATCCAACGTTTTGCAGCTCCTTGTAGTGTTATTGGAAACACTCTAAGCATGACTGCATCTTTGCTTACTCCAACAATGTTGAAGTAGTCAGCTATTTCGAGTACAGCTTCGACATGTTGGTTCGCATCTTCATCTTCTCTTCCGGCAAAAGGAGTTTCTCGTAGAAGGTGAAGAAATTGTCCTTTTAATTCGAAATTTGTCTGGGCTGGTATCGCTGGACGAATGACTCCATGATCATCTCCGTCTCTAGTACGGCTTGTATATTCCTCTAATGAAAGGAGGGCTAGATCGGTCATTGTTTGGTTTTCTCGGATTAGTTGGTGAAACGTGCGTTCGGGCTCTTCTAAAGGTGGAACGAAAGTGAAATTTGAACTTCGGGTCATATATTAGGGAAATTCTATCTTAAAGTGAATTGATTATACTGCATAAATTATTTATTTAATTTTTGTGTAATACTTTGACTATCAAATAGAGAACAGACAGAGAGAGGTAGCCGGGAGGCAGGATCATTTCGGTGTATATTATAAATATAACTTTTCTGAAATCCAGCAACCAAAACCAACGTACCAATTCCAAACTCTGTTCTGGTAAGTAGAATTACTCGTATTACACGCGAATTAAATAAGGTTATTCATGCAATATAAACATGGCTCTGATACCATTTTTTTATATATATATTTTTTATTATTATTATTATTATTTTTTTTTAAAATTTTTTTTTTTAAATATATTTTTTTTATATATTTTTAAATTTTTTTTTATTAGTAAATTTAACAATCTATAATTAACTAAGGAAATTCAACAACTTATAATTAACTTAACTAAGGAAATTTATGCAATACTAAATTAAAAGATAAAAAAAATATAAAATTTTTTTTTTTTTTAAATTTTTTTTTTTTTATTTTTAGTAAGTAAGCTTTAGTATTTTAAATAAATTTCGTCCTTTTTTTTTAATTTGTTTTTAATATATATATATATATATATATATATATATATATATATATATATATATATATATATATATATATATATATATATATATATATTATAAATTTAATTTTTTTTTTTTTTTTTTTTTTTTTTTTTTTTTTACGTTAACTAACAAACAATAAGACTAAACCAAATAAAACCGTTTCCCCGGCAACGGTGCCAAAAACTTGATGTGTAAAATTCACTAGTCTTAAATTTATAGGGTTGAAATTACCGATGCTAGAATTTACTACACGACTTAGGCAAGTGTACCTAATTGAGTTGAAATATAGCAATGGTAAGAACGGATGTCGAACACTTGGGGAAACGAGTATGATTTACGTTTAGACTATTTGTCGCTAATTAACTTAAAAGATAAGTAACTTGGGGGAATTTTTAGTAACAAGACAATAATGAGAATTTTAACGATTAAAGTGTAAAAATAAATATAGAACAAGAATTGGTTTTTAAGAATCAAGAATGATAAGGATGCTTTCACTTAGATTTAATTCCACCTTTTAGTAATGAATGATTTATATTAAGTGCAATGGATATTATTAGTTATTTACCGATTTCTAAAATTGGTTAAAAATCATGATCTAAATTTTTTACCGTTTTGATAATAAAATTAATTAAAAACAATTGTCATGCAATTAACAATTTTATTAACAATAATTAATTCGTATCATGCAAACATTTGATCAAACTATTCATTTTAGTGGTAGTAAAACAAATAGGAATCGTAAGTTGGTCGTACGATATAAAATATACATGTTAAATTTTTAGTATTTTATTTTGCCCAATTCCTAGAATATTGTCCTTTACTAGTCATAAATATCAATGGTTATGAAAAATTTATGATTCAAGATAATATAATTAAAGTGATCTTTTAAAAATATTAACTTAGTTATGGGAAAATTAATTACAAAAACTTAACATATACAAATAAATGATCAAATATGCATGATAAAATAAATAACAATTAATATCCGAATAATATAAATCAAATCATATTTTCAAGGTTTCATTATCCAAGTGAAAGCAAAGAGAATTTAGCTCATAATTAAGGTTACAACATACATAGAAAACATATTGAGAATGTTAAACATGTCGATAAAACAAACCCAATGTAGTCCCTAATGCCACTGCAATCTTCAATTCCTTAGCTTTTTGACTCTTGAATCCCCAATTGTGGTTCAAAGGTTGGATGGAATTTGGTATAGTGGTGATATGGTAAAAATTGTATGGAGAAATTTGTGTATCAAAGTGTATGATTTTATCTCCTCTTTTTTTTTTTGTGGTGAAAAATGGTGGTATTTATAGTAAAAATTGGAAGAATTAAATACCAAAAAGAAATAAATTGAGATTGGATCTAATGAAAAAGAATTCAAAAGAATTAAAAAGATGGGAATAAATGGTTGGAAAGTTTAAAGGTGGTGAATTATTGAGTATTGGTTGGAAATGAATGGGTTTAGAATAGGAAAAAGTGGAAAAAAAATGGTTAAAAATGGAATGGAATCGGAATTGGCAAATCTGGTACTCAAAACGACGTCGTTTAGGCATGAATAGTACCGATCGGATTTTGGGTCGAAAACCGGGTCGGAATCGGGTCGACACGCGGACCTTATGTGAGAGGAAACGGATCGGATTCTCGGGTCGGATCTGGATCGAAGCCGGGTATGGATCGGATCGGATGACGTCATCGATGACGTCATAATCGGAAAAAAGCGCGGATCCTAAACCCGGGTCGGATCGGGGTCGGGTCGGTAATCATCGGATCTTTCTGTGAGGCGAAATGGTTGCGGGGCGAACTCCGGATCGGGCTCGGATCTTCCGGATCTGGGTCGTGATTTGAACGGACCAGGCTTGGGCTCCAGGTTTTGGGCTCCGAATTTGGGCTCTAGGTTTTGGGCTCCGAATTTTGTTTCTTTTCTATTTTTTTTTCCAATTTAAATTAAATTAAATTAATTTAATTAATATAAATTATTTAGAAATTAAATAATTAATTCCTAATAATTTATTTTAATTAAACCTCATTAATTAATTTAAATTCTTTTTTTTTATATATTTTTATTTTGTTTTCTCGTCTTTCCAACGCGGCTATTTTTGAATTCTTTGACTTTTTGATCTCGTTTTTCTTCGTGTAATTTCTTTCACTTCTTTTTGCGGATTTTTGCACATTTTCTTCTCCTTTTTCTTCGGAAATGATTTTTAGCTGTAAAATGAAATTTCAAACTTTATAAGTACCTTTTATCTTAAATCATACCAAAATATAGCTAAAAATACATAAATATCGCTCGAAATGTATGTATAATTATTGCGATATCAGTTAGATTCATGTGAGACGGCTTAATTTTGTGAGACAATGAGACGCAATCCTAGCCACTCATTTAATAGATAAAACAAAAACATTTTTAAAATGCAAAATAATTGAAAATTTTCGATTTTTTTTTTCCAATATTATTTTCGAAATATTTATTTTCCAAAAAAAAAAAAAAAAATACCAAAAAAAAAAAAAAAATACAAAAAAAATACATTTTTTACATATTTTAGTAGAATATTTAGAATATTCAACATATCTGGCAAATCTAGTAGAATATTCTAAACATTCTCAAAATCATATTAGAAATGTACAGTGTAATATTCTATTAGAATATTTCACGTATTTTTCAAAAAAAAAAAACGGTAATTATTTTTTATCTTTATTTTATTATTTTTTATTATTTTTATTTTTTTTAGTTAAATAAAGTTCCGAAAATAGTAATTAAAAAAAAGAATTTTTGGATTTTTCCTTTTATTTTGTATTTTAAAATTATATTTAGATTTGGTTTCACGGTCTCACAAAATTAGCATGGTCTCAAATGAACCTGAACCTATATATATATATATATATATATATATATATATATATATATATATATATATATATATATATATATATATATATATATATATATAAAACCATCATATATAGGTTAATGTAAAATCATCATTTTTTGTGAGACATGTGGATGCAATCATAGACATTCATTTTGGAGATAAAAAAAAATATTTTAAAATGCAAAATAAATGAAAAATTTTGATTTTTTTAAAATATTAATTTTGTCATTTATTTTAACAAAAAAAATAAAAAAAAAGTTACAATTTTTTTCAAGATATATATGAAATATTATAATAAAATATTATACTGTAAATGTTCAAATCGAATTTTTAAAATGTTAAAATATTCTACTACAATATTAAACTATAAATATTCAAAAATTCTAATAGAATATTAGAATATTCTAATAAAATCGAACAATTTTAGTAGAATATTAGAATATTTTAAAATATCTATCAATTTTAGTAGAATATTATAATATTCTAACATTCTAAAAATTCAATTTAATTATCTACAGTATAATATTCTGTTAGAATATTTTACTTATATTTCGAAAAAAACAGTAATGTTTTTTAAAAATTTTTTTTGGATAAGTTAAATAACGAAAATAATATTTAAAAAAAGAATTTTCGGATTTTTCCTTTTATTTTGTATTTTATAATTTTTGTTATGTTTTTTTTATCTCTAAGATAAGTGGCCAAGATCGCGTCCTCATGTCTCACAAAATTAGCATGGTCTCAAATGAACGTCTCTCTCTCTCTTTCTCTCTCTCTCTCTATATGTGTATATATATATATATATATATATATATATATATATATATATATATATATATATAAGATCAAATGAGAATCATTATAGGTTAAGATTAAGAACTAAGAACCATTAATTTTGACTAAACATTAAGGTTAATTGTGTATTTTCTAGTATTTTGATTTTTTTTAAAGTTTTTATAATTAGCAAAAAAACAATAAGGGTATTATGGTCAATCTTCATATAAGATATTTATGACTAATAGATATCATATCTGATTTTCAATTGCACCAACACAAAAAACAAAGTTTTACCACCATTTTCTTTCTCCTCTACTTCTCTTCTTAAAGACCACCACCGCCAGCCACCGTTAGCCACCGTTGGTTATCATCTTGACCACCACCTCCTCCTTCCATCATTTGTGGTTGTTCAACTCCACTTATTTCTCTCTAATCTGCATGAAAACCATTAGATTTGTTATGGTCAACTATCCCTACCACAAACATCCGAAAATTTTCCACCAAACTCCATCGCATCAGATCTGTTACATGAGCACTGTGAACCATCAGTAAAACGACCACCGATGCCCCTAGGGAACTGAAACCACCCACAGTTACCCTACTTTCGACACTTCTCTCATCTGTTGCCTCATATGGCGACATCACTTTCTTCATCGATCATAAGAAGTCATTATTTTCATCAGATCTAATAAGATAGGATGAAAACTCGTGTCCGAAGTCGCCACCGTCCCCTCAATTTTTGCTAGAATTTCGATTCAATGATGTTTTTTTTTGCTTCAGATTTGGAATCATCGCAAAAAACGACCTCACTAAGGTGTTTTCGTTTCAGATCCATCGTCGCCCGTCATACCACTGCTTTCCATCTTCGGTGACATGATTCTGATGACTTTTCTTTGTGATTCTTGCTCATAGCTGGTTAGATCTAAATGATTCTATTTCTTTTTTTCTGATCTCCGTTTATGTTCCTAGTCTAGATCTTTCGAGACTTGTCAGATGTAGAACTTCCACCTTCAGATCTGCCATCCACGTCACCTCCACCTTCAGATCTGCCACATTTCGTCATTGGAACACTAGAAAAGTGTCACACTATACTCCGTCGGTGAATATATCTATGATATCCTATGACAAATCTATGATTTAAGCCTCTAGATCTATGGTTTATTCTTCCAAATGTACGAGCTCTGACGAGATTGGTGGACCAGATCTGATATCACCGTCAACTGCCACTACTGTTGCTGCCTAGTGGCTCCGATGAAGTACCACCAACTCACCTCCATCTCTTTCGCTCTGATCTTCGGTGAAATATCACTAGATCTGCATTAGGTATGTCGATTTTTGATTTGATAGTTTTTTCTTTTGTTAAGCAGTGAACTTAATGTTTTAATTTCTCTTTTGTTGCTTACTATTGCTAATATTTGTTTTAACTGTTATTAAGTTGTGAATTCATTGTTATTAAGTAGTAAATCCATTAATATTAAGTTATGAATCCAAGTTAGTTTTCATATATATTATAATATTTGCATAAAATATTAAGTTGTGAATCCACTACTATTAAGTTGTGTATCAAAGTTTGTTTTCTTAATTGTTATAATATTTGAATAAATTTGATATTCATAGCTTATGATATATTGTTTTTATATAGGGAATTGAGTTTAGAATAAGTGTTATTAAGTTGGTATTTTTTTTTAAATGTTAATTTATGCTTTTAGATTGCGATTGTGGTATTTTAATGTTTCATTTATTGTTTAAAGGGGCGACCCTAGGTATAGTCAAAGGGTGTCGCTTGGACACCCCTTTGGAAATTTATTTAAAGAATACATAAGATTTTTTAGGATACCCTTGAATTTTTTAACCAAACCAAATCAATAATCCATAGATAAATGTAACATATGATAAAAGTTATAACATGGAAACAGTGAAAAATAATAGAAAACAAAAAGTGAGAATAAAATAGGAAAATATAAGTAACAACCAAACAACCTAATGATTTCACAAAATCATTGATATCAATTTAAAGATGATAAAAAGTTATGAATTTCTATATTTTTTGTTTTTTCTTCGATAAAAAATAATCTCTAAAAGTTGAAAAAAAAGATTGGTTCCTTGGGTAGTTGGGTTTATAGTTTAAAATAACTCTTTGTTGAACCCAACTATATATATATATATATATATATATATATATATATATATATATATATATATATATATATATATATATATATATATATATATATAGGGTTAGGTTCATGTGAGACGGCCTAATTTTGTGAGACCGTGAGACGCAATCCTAGCCACTCATTTATTAGATAAAACAAAAACATTTTTAAAATGCAAAATAATTGAAAATTTTCGAAATTTTTTTTTCCAATATTATTTTCGGAATATATATTTTCCAAAAAAATAATAAAAAAAATACCAAAAAAAATAAAAAATAAATACAAAAAAATACATTTTTTACATATTTTAGTAGAATATTTACACTATTCTAGATATCTGGAAAATCTTGTAGAATATTCTAAACATTCTAAAAATCATATTACAATATGTACAGTGTAATATTCTATTCGAATATTTCACGTATTTTAAAAAAAAACGGTAATTTTTTTTATTTTTTTTTAATTTTTTTAAGGTAAATAAAGTTCCGAAAATAATAATTAAAAAAAGAATTTTTGGATTTTTCCTTTTATTTTGCATTTTAAAATTATTTTTAGATTTGGTCTCACGGTCTCACAAAATTAGCATGGTCTCAAATGAACCTGAACCTATATATATATATATATATATATATATATATATATATATATATATATATATATATATATATATATATATATATATATATATATATATATATATATTACTTTTATTATTAATAAGGAAATCTGTAGAAATGTCCCAAAGTTTTGTCCCGGTTTATGATTTAGTCCTAAATAATGACAAGTTACCGGCTATTACACTCACTTTAGCCCTTTGATCGGCAAACCTTTGATTAGCCAGATACCCGAGTCGGACTCCAAGTCAATAAATGAAAGATATAAGTGGATACTTTGCTCTTATATATGGGATATGTTCGTGTAAAGCCCTGATAGAAAAGTTTTAGGCCAATAATAGCAACTTCAAGCTCAATTGGAAGCAGGAACAATGTTCGATCGAGAAGGAAATCAATAAGGGCAAGATGCTTTTGTGAAGACCTCGTTGGTAAGTGGACATCATGGAGGCCAACAAGTCCTGGAAGAAGGTTCATCGGTTGCCCTAATTTCTAGGTAAGTAACCCATATTTTTCTTTAAATTACATCTCAAATCTCTTCAATTAGGTTTTATTTCCAATATTACATGATGTGGAAAATTATTGCAAGTATTTTGCTTGGGTCGACCCCTAATTGCGAAACAACTAAACAACTGGTACAGAGACATGTTGATGGATTTTCACAGCAATGTCATTCAAGTAACCAATGAATTTGTGAAAAAAATTATGGTGGAAGCAGATGAAGGCTTTCTTGTATAAGGTGAAGGAGCAAAATAGAAGATTGGGTTATTTTTGTGTTTGTTAGTAATTATATGGATTATGTTGAAATAGTTTTAGGTTGTTGTTCACATTTTGGGAATGTATGTAATCTGGATTAGTAATATGACAATTATATGTAAGTTGTATCCTATAGCAATGTAAAAAATGGTTTTATTTATACGTAGTGTTTGAGTAATGTCCAGTTGGATTTGTAGAGTGTGAGAAAATGAACTAATGACTTATATGACATAAATAAATGAACACCACCAAAAGATGCATAAATGGATATTTTTTACCATAACATAATGACCAAATTTGATGTAACTTGTACGTCACCAAAACATGCATAATTTACCAAAAGTGGCTAAACTTAGAGAAAAAGTGTTTATAATCTAGGTTATACGACAACCATATTGTATAGTGTTTACAAAACAAAGCGCATATTATTATTTTTTTTTACCAAAAAGGGCTTACTAACAAATTTGCCCATAGCCCACATAATGGCTTAAATCCTAACCATTCTACTCCAAAGTAAGAGGTTTGTTTGGAGCCATTCCTATTCCTTTCTTGTCCACCATAATTTTCTTCAACATGATATTAGTGATTCTTTCAGAAGGTTTTCTAGTTCTAACCCTAACTTGAGTATCATCAACTCCATCTCCATCATCATCCTCTTCCTGTGTTTCATCAATTCCATTAACTCTATCTTCATTATCATCCTCCTCCTGTGTATCATCAATACCATCAACTCCATTTGGGATTGGCTGAGATCCTGGTACATGTTGACTCTCAAAAGGCACATCCTAGCATATATAATATCATTTCCTCAAGCATGACCAATAATGGCTTCTTTCTGGAATCATGTATGATGACATTAAAACACTTTGTCATTCCATTTTCAACAGCATCATAGGCCATTCCACCTCTAAAGTATGTCATGCACCAAGATTTAGGGTCCTTTTCCATCAAATGATCATACGCAGCAGGATTGATTTCTCTGATATTCTGCATATTCAACTTAAAGTCTCTATCAACAGTTGACTTGACAATTGTCATAAACATATTCCTAAACTTTATACCACTAAATACCTTTCTAAAATTTACATACACATGTTTTGCATATTATCCATGCTCCATGTATGGTAGTACAACCTTTATAGCTTCTAAAAGACCCTATCAATTACATTAACACCTTTCATTAGTAACTAGTTAATACATGTATAAATGACATGAAAATTAAAGCTAATTAAAGGCATTACCTTGTGTTGATCAGAAATAACACACAAACCCAAGCCTCCTTATAATTCCACGTCATCATGTAATAGTTCCAAGAACCACTTCCAGTTGGGCTTGTTCTTTAATTCAACCACAGTCCAAGCAATGGGATACACATGTTTACTTGCATCCCTCCCTATGGCAGTTAGCAGCTCACCTTTACATTGTCCATTCAAAAAACATCCATCAATACTAATAACTCTACGACAACCAACTTTCCCTCATTTTTTGATAGCCTTAAAACATGTATTAATTCTATAGAGGCCTTTACCACATAGGGACATTGAAAATCTCTAGGTCCCTTGCACATACAACCACAAATGTTACACTATTACATTTCTTAAACCCAATTGGATAAACCCTACTCATAGAGTAATTGGTCAAACAAAGATTTAGTTGGTGTGGTGATTCATACCTCTCCCCACAAACTGGATTCATATTGTTCCACTTCACTTTATGATCATGTGTTGTGTACTGAAACTGCAATTTGTCTTCATCACAACCCTCACTCAACTCTTGTTGTGTTTCATCTTCTGAGATTCCTTGAAAATCATGTAGGTTTATCTCAGGTATGGCGCATTCGTCAAGCGCTTCTTCAGTGAGAGTGCTTAGGAACTCATCTTTGCATTAACTTCTTTGTTTCTTTTCGAAAAAAATTATCCAGTTCCACATCGATGGCATCTAAGTCATCTACTATCTCCATTATCACTACAAAACAAACATTAATTAGAATATTTTAAGGGAAACAAATTCAGATTACAAGATAACGGAGCACCACATCGATTTATTTGGATTTTCTTACCATTGATTCTTCCAATCTAGGGTTTGGCTTCGACAAAAGGTTTTTACAGAGGAGTGAGTGACGGGGAGGGTTAATAGAGGGTAATAAGGTCGATGTAACTTGGGTAAGTGGCTAATCAATGGTTTACCAGATCAAAGGGCTAAAGTGAGTGTAATTGACGGTAACATGTCCTTTTCCACATATTTTCCTTATTAATATTACAAAAAGTATTTTTCCTTTTGTTCGTTATGATTATCTCGACTGTTATTTTTTTGTTCGGACCATCTTTTTTTTTTTATTCCGAGTATCTCCATGTTAATATTTGTTGTTTTGACTATCATGTGTTATTTTTTTGTTCCGACTATCTTTGTGATATTTTTTTTATTAAGACTATCAATGTGTTATTTTTTCGTTCCGATTATTCTTGTGTTAATATTTTTCATTTCAACTATCTTTGTGTTATTTTTTTTCTTTTCGACTATCCGTGTGATATTTTTTCGTTCGAGATATCCCTGTGTTTGAACTAAATTTGCTTATTCTTTTGTCCCGACTATCTCTGTGTTATTTTCCTCATAGCGAGTATTTATGTGTTATTTTTTTTTTTATTTTGGCCACCCATGTGTGTGTGTGTGTTTTTTTTTCCATTTGGACTCTCCATGTGTTACTTTTTTTTATGACATTTCCGGTGTTATTTTTTCGTTCTGACTATCCTTATTTTACTTTTCTCGTTTAGACTATCCATGAATCATTTTTCTTTCAGACTATCCACGTGTTATTTTTTTGTGCGGACTATCATTGTGTTATTCTTTTTTTGTTCTAACTATCCCCATGTTATCCTTTTGTTGCTATTTTTATACCCATTATTTATGAAAAAACTATATTCATTGTCAATGATTTTTTGATTCATTTATTTTCTAAGAACTATTTAAATTATTTTCTTAAAATATATTTAATCAATTGGCCCCAACTCACCATCACCTCAACATCTTTCACCCTTATGACAAGAACTATCGTAATTATTTATATTACAAGTAGAAGTAAATATATTATTTTAAAATTAAAATTTAGTTTATTTATCATTACACTTTAAGTTTGATATTTATTTAACCTTATTAACAAGCTTATAATCAATATTAGAAAGACACTACAATTAATCACTTTTAACTATTTACAAAATATTCTTTGGGTTGTTTAAGTTAAATTAAAATTTATATTTAAGTTGACCCTGTAATGTTATATTTAAATTAATAATTTAAGTATTTTATATAAATTGTTCCAAAATTATATCTTTAAAATGATAATGATTTACATCCAATAATATATTAAAACTAATAAATTAAATATAATATGTTAAAAGTTAAGAAACATAACTATATAAGTAGAAGTAAAGATATTATTTTAATATTCAAATTTAGTTTATATATAATTACACTTTAGGTTTGATATTTATTTAACCTTATTAACCAACTTATAATTATTATTAGAAAGAAATTGAAAAGTCATGAGTGTTTCAAATGAATGTGGTGAAAGGAAAAATGCATGAGAGTTTCAAATGAATGTGGTGAAAGGAAAAATGTTTCCTTTATAAGTATACTAGGCGAATATGTGCGCGTTGTGCGGAATAAAATTATATAGTTAACCTTTTAGTAATTATATGTCATTGAAAATATTTGTCATTTATATTAACTAAAGAATAATTATTATTACATCTAGACATTTGGCTAATGTAACATTATAATTAATTTGAATAGTAGTTAATATTACACTTACTAAAATCGATTCATTTAATGATATCTACTCATGTATGTATAAATTTAGTTATATTTCTTGTCTATTTTAATTAACTAATGTAATGATTTATTAACTTCAAAGAAACATTGACGCCGTTTTAATTTCATCATGATGATTATTTAAATTATCAATCATTGTTTGTGTTGTAACATAATTTAATTTATAACTTTATGTTATTTTAACTATTATTATTATAAATTAATTTTAAAATAACTTAACTGAATTTTAGTTATTATAAAAAATAGTTTTTGGAGATCTTTTAGTTAATTTTACTTTTAGATTTATGTTCTTGTATGTTTATTGTATTTAATATTTTCTTTTTAACTCTTGTAAAAAATATACATTGAGTTTTTTTAAAACTTTATTTGATATTTTACTTTTGGTTTTAAATTTTACATCATAGGCCATTCCACCTCTAAAGTATGTCATGCACCAAGATTTAGGGTCCTTTTCCATCAAATGATCATAAGCAGCAGGATTGATTTCTCTGATATTCTGCATATTCAACTTAAAGTCTCTATCAACAGTTGACTTGACAATTGTCATAAACATATTCCTAAACTTTATACCACTAAATACCTTTCTAAAATTTACATACACATGTTTTGCATATTATCCATGCTCCATGTATGGTAGAACAACCTTTGCAGCTTCTAGAAGACCCTATCAATTACATTAACACCTTTCATTAGTAACTAGTTAATACATGTATAAATGACATGAAAATTAAAGCTAATTAAAGGCATTACCTTTTGTTGATCAGAAATAACACACAAACCCAAGTGTGACAACTCGAAATTTCTATCTCGTACAACCATTCACTTCAATAGAAGTCAGACTTGTTTCTGCTAACTTTTAAGCTGTTTAGAGTCTATTTGAGTGTTCTAAAGCCTAGTACCTTCAAGAGGTAATTATAGGAAGTATACTTTAGAGTTATTTGTGCAAATTTAAGTCTCAAAACTCCAAGAGTTTGGAGTTTACGACCCAAAATGGAGTTTACGGCCGCAAACTCTAAGGGTATAAATATGACACTTAGTCATTTTAGTCATTTTTACCATTTTCAAGCAAAGAACTCATTCTCTCTCAAGTATCATCCGATTTTTCTTCTTGATCTTCAACTTTGTAAGTGTTTCTTTCATTGATTTGTTGATATACTACAACATCTAGTGATTGTACATGATTTCATCCATGAAATCTCTTCATTTTGATAGATCTTCAAGTGTTCTTCATTTCACCAAGAACACCAAGAACACACACTAGTGTTCTTGGACTTTAAACACCCTTACAAGCTTCTATATTGTAAGTACTCTTACCTTGGCTTGTTATAGGCTTGAATCACTTAGATTACACCTAGAAAACATCAATAACACAAGATCATAAGGTGTTTACGTCCAAGGCAATCTCCTTGGGCCGTAAACCCTAATAAAGAGGGCATTATGAGCCCTAGTCCCTTCCTAAGCCTTGGCTACAAGTCTAGATCACTTCCATGAAGAGTAAAGGACCTTAAACAACAAAAGAATCAAGAACACATGGAGTTTACGGCCAAGATAATCACCTTGGGCCGTAAACTCTAAAAAGTGGTGCATTTGTGCCACTATTTCTTCCTAAGGCTAAGACTTGATCAAATAACACTTCATTATGACTTGTAAGACCTTATATCACAACTTGGTACTAAATACCATGAGTTTACGGCCGTAAACTCATGGGGAAATGACCATGGGCCGTAAAATCATGTGATACAACCATATTGGCGATAAACTCCAATGTGAGGCCATACTCCCTTTAGATGCAACCCTTTGGTACTCCTAGCACTTGAATCAAAGTGTTATCCATGTTTTAGGGTGTCATTACTTGCTTAATTAGTTGTTAACTGACTAATTAGATACATATATGTGTCATTATATGTTAAATAGGATCCGTGTGTGTTCAAGTCTTCACTTGACACTTAGCATCCTATACCATCCGTTCATCCAAACCACTCACTACAGGTGAGTTCATACCCCTTAATCTACCTTTTAAATGATTTTAAATGCTTTTATGGGGGGGGGGGGAGGAATACAAGTTGAAACATTATAGTTATTATATCAATCACATGTGATTATTAACTATCAAACAAAGGATTTGCTATTCAATTAGTTGTTTTATCAAACAAACTACTTCAAATCATTTTACAAAATCTTTTACATGTTAAATACTTTTATTAAACTCTTTTAAACTTATATGTTGTCAAATGTGTATCTATATAGATATAGTTATATAAGTAGGATTGAAAGGACTTAGGACTGATAGCTCACCCTACTTCCTGTTCCTTGTTTGGTTGTGGACTTAGGGTATCGGTTGTTTGTCCGAAGGTCGTTTGAATCTTAGTTATATATTATGTATATGTATATATGGATATAAAAGTTCCTTCTTTCAGTTCAATACCTTTGGGTAGAAAGGGTATACAAACATGTTCATTCATACAAACAACATTTCTAGTAAACTATAATAGGTATAGTTTAGGAAGTTACTAATACTATTACTAGAACAATGAAACATACAATGAGTCAGTTCATACATGAGTCAAAACATACAATAACATACAGATGGAGAATACTATGATGAGAAACAAACAATAACATACATATAGAGAATACTATGATGAGAAACAAACAGTAACATATAGATAGAGAATACTATGATGAGAAACAAACACTAACATACAGATAGAGAATACTATGATGAGAAACAAACATAACATACTAGATAGAGAGAACATACATTACACTAGTACATACAATACATAGACAAGAACATTACAACAGAAATGTGAGCCACGTAACGGGGCATGGCATCACCTGTCATGGCTCGTTTTGTATCCAGAGTCTCCTAGAAGGAGAGCGTTGAATTTGTGTATAGATCTATACTGGATTGACTATCCTACACCTTGCTGCTCGCTACAGTGGGACTTGCAAGTCTACGGGTGCCAAATGTCATTTCTTCCGACGTCTTTCATCGTCGTGTTTATAGTCGATAGTATGGTACATGCATATCACATGTTACTTTAAATAACAAACTGGTTTAAGGTAATTAGTACAACAGTAGTTACTTAATACAACACTACAGTACTTTATTATTTCCCCATTGCATTCACATTGTGATCCTTTCACATAAAAGGTAATGTAAAACTATGTTTTTGGTTAATGATAGTCATACTTGGGAAAATACACTCATTTACAAGAAACAAACATACATTTCATCTGATGCCTTGGTAGAAGGCTACGTTTAGTAGAAAATACAGGATTTTCTAGGAGATACAAACATTTACAAACATTTACAAACTTATACATCAAGTACTTACAAACACTTTCATACAAACAATGACACTAAAATACTTATGATCTCACTAGCTTTAAAGCTGATAAACTCTTTCAAAATAACTTGTATTCTCAGATCATCAGTAGACAGGTACCGGTGCCAGGTTTTGAGAAGATGGAGCTTGTTGAAGACTCATCTTTTATTTTGATTTACATTTTTGGTGTCTTATAAACTTCACAAGAACACACTTGTATTAAATTATATTATTAATGCAATGGATGATGTTGTTGCTTGTTTACTACTATGCATTGTTGTGATACTGTACATGACGTCCTCCACCCCCGAACGTTTCCGCCGTTCCGGTTTTGGGGTGTGACACCAAGCCTCCTTATAATTCCACGTCATCATGTAATAGTTCCAAGAACCACTTCCAGTTGGGCTTGTTCTTTATTTCAACCACAGTCCAAGCAATGGGATACACATGTTTACTTGCATCCCTCCCTATGGCAGTTAGCAGCTCACCTTTACATTGTCCATTCAAAAAACATCCATCAATACTAATAACTCTACGACAACCAACTTTCCCTCATTCTTTGATAGCCTTAAAACATGTATTAATTCTATAGAGGCCTTTACCACATAGGGACATTGAAAATCTCTAGGTCCCTTGCACATACAACCACAAATGTTACACTATTACATTTCTTGAACCCAATTGGATAAACCCTACTCATAGAGTAATTGGTCAAACAAAGATTTAGTTGGTGTGGTGATTCATACCTCTCCCCACAAACTGGATTCATATTGTTCCACTTCACTTTATGATCATGTGTTGTGTACTGAAACTGCAATTTGTCTTCATCACAACCCTCACTCAACTCTTGTTGTGTTTCATCTTCTGAGATTCCTTGAAAATCATGTAGGTTTATCTCAGGTATGGCGCATTCGTCAAGCGCTTCTTCAGTGAGAGTGCTTAGGAACTCATCTTTGCATTAACTTCTTTGTTTCTTTTCGAAAAAAATTATCCAGTTCCACATCGATGGCATCTAAGTCATCTACTATCTCCATTATCACTACAAAACAAACATTAATTAGAATATTTTAAGGGAAACAAATTCAGATTACAAGATAACGGAGCACCACATCGATTTCTTTGGATTTTCTTACCATTGATTCTTCCAATCTAGGGTTTGGCTTCGACAAAAGGTTTTTACAGAGGAGTGAGTGACGGGGAGGGTTAATAGAGGGTAATAAGGTCGATGTAACTTGGGTAAGTGGCTAATCAATGGTTTACCGGATCAAAGGGCTAAAGTGAGTGTAATTGACGGTAACATGTCCTTTTCCGCATATTTTCCTTATTAATATTACAAAAAGTATTTTTCCTTTTGTTCGTTATGATTATCTCGACTGTTATTTTTTTGTTCGGACCATCTTTTTTTTTATTCCGAGTATCTCCATGTTAATATTTGTTGTTTTGACTATCATGTGTTATTTTTTTGTTCCGACTATCTTTGTGATATTTTTTTATTCAGACTATCAATGTGTTATTTTTTCGTTCCGATTATTCTTGTGTTAATATTTTTCATTTCAACTATCTTTGTGTTATTTTTTTTCTTTTCGACTATCCGTGTGATATTTTTTCGTTCGGGATATCCCTGTGTTTGAACTAAATTTGCTTATTCTTTTGTCCCGACTATCTCTGTGTTATTTTCCTCATACCGAGTATTTATGTGTTATTTTTTTTATTTTGGCCACCCATGTGTGTGTGTGTGTGTTTTTTTCCATTTGGACTCTCCATGTGTTACTTTTTTTTATGACATTTACTGTGTTATTTTTTCGTTCTGACTATCCTTATTTTACTTTTCTCGTTTAGATTATCCATGAATCATTTTTCTTTCGGACTATCCACGTGTTATTTTTTTTGTGCGGACTATCATTGTGTTATTCTTTTTTTGTTCTAACTATCCCCATGTTATCCTTTTGTTGCTATTTTTATACCCATTATTTATGAAAAAACTATATTCATTGTCAATGATTTTTTGATTCATTTATTTTCTAAGAACTATTTAAATTATTTTCTTAACATATATTTAATCAATTGGCCCCAACTCACCATCACCTCAACATCTCTCACCCTTATGACAAGAACTATCGTAATTATTTATATTACAAGTAGAAGTAAATATATTATTTTAAAATTAAAATTTAGTTTATTTATCATTACACTTTAAGTTTGATATTTATTTAACCTTATTAACAAGCTTATAATCAATATTAGAAAGACACTACAATTAATCACTTTTAACTATTTACAAAATATTTTTTGGGTTGTTTAAGTTAAATTAAAATTTATATTTAAGTTGACCCTGTAATGTTATATTTAAATTAATAATTTAAGTATTTTATATAAATTGTTCCAAAATTATATCTTTAAAATGATAATGGTTTACATCCAATAATATATTAAAACTAATAAATTAAATATAATATGTTAAAAGTTAAGAAACATAACTATATAAGTAGAAGTAAAGATATTATTTTAATATTCAAATTTAGTTTATATATAATTACACTTTAGGTTTGATATTTATTTAACCTTATTAACCAACTTATAATTATTATTAGAAAGAAATTGAAAAGTCATGAGTGTTTCAAATGAATGTGGTGAAAGGAAAAATGCATGAGAGTTTCAAATGAATGTGGTGAAAGGAAAAATGTTTCCTTTATAAGTATACTAGGCGAATATGTGCGCGTTGTGCGGAATAAAATTATATAGTTAACCTTTTAGTAATTATATGTCATTGAAAATATTTGTCATTTATATTAACTAAAGAATAATTATTATTACATCTAGACATTTGGCTAATGTAACATTATAATTAATTTGAATAGTAGTTAATATTACACTTACTAAAATCGATTCATTTAATGATATCTACTCATGTATGTATAAATTTAGTTATATTTCTTGTCTATTTTAATTAACTAATGTAATGATTTATTAACTTCAAAGAAAAATTGACGCCGTTTTAATTTCATCATGATGATTATTTAAATTATCAATCATTGTTTGTGTTGTAACATAATTTAATTTATAACTTTATGTTATTTTAACTATTATTATTATAAATTAGTTTTAAAATAACTTAACTGAATTTTAGTTATTATAAAAAATTGTTTTTGGAGATCTTTTAGTTAATTTTACTTTTAGATTTATGTTCTTGTATGTTTATTGTATTTAATATTTTCTTTTTAACTCTTGTAAAAAATATACATTGAGTTTTTTTAAAACTTTATTTGATATTTTACTTTAGGTTTTAAATTTTACATCATAAGCCATTCCACCTCTAAAGTATGTCATGCACCAAGATTTAGGGTCCTTTTCCATCAAATGATCATAAGCAGCAGGATTGATTTCTCTGATATTCTGCATATTCAACTTAAAGTCTCTATCAACAGTTGACTTGACAATTGTCATAAACATATTCCTAAACTTTATACCACTAAATACCTTTCTAAAATTTACATACACATGTTTTGCATATTATCCATGCTCCATGTATGGTAGAACAACCTTTGCAGCTTCTAGAAGACCCTATCAATTACATTAACACCTTTCATTAGTAACTAGTTAATACATGTATAAATGACATGAAAATTAAAGCTAATTAAAGGCATTACCTTTTGTTGATCAGAAATAACACACAAACCCAAGTGTGACAACTCGAAATTTCTATCTCGTACAACCATTCACTTCAATAGAAGTCAGACTTGTTTCTGCTAACTTTTAAGCTGTTTAGAGTCTATTTGAGTGTTCTAAAGCCTAGTACCTTCAAGAGGTAATTATAGGAAGTATACTTTAGAGTTATTTGTGCAACATTTAAGTCTCAAAACTCCAAGAGTTTGGAGTTTACGACCCAAAATGGAGTTTACGGCCGCAAACTCTAAGGGTATAAATATGACACTTAGTCATTTTAGTCATTTTTACCATTTTCAAGCAAAGAACTCATTCTCTCTCAAGTATCATCCGATTTTTCTTCTTGATCTTCAACTTTGTAAGTGTTTCTTTCCTTGATTTGTTGATATACTACAACATCTAGTGATTGTACATGATTTCATCCATGAAATCTCTTCATTTTGATAGATCTTCAAGTGTTCTTCATTTCACCAAGAACACCAAGAACACACACTAGTGTTCTTGGACTTTAAACACCCTTACAAGCTTCTATATTGTAAGTACTCTTACCTTGGCTTGTTATAGGCTTGAATCACTTAGATTACACCTAGAAAACATCAAGAACACAAGATCATAAGGTGTTTACGTCCAAGGCAATCTCCTTGGGCCGTAAACCCTAATAAAGGGGGCATTATGAGCCCTAGTCCCTTCCTAAGCCTTAGATACAAGTCTATATCACTTCCATGAAGAGTATAGGACCTTAAACAACAAAAGAATCAAGAACACATGGAGTTTACGGCCAAGATAATCACCTTGGGCCGTAAACTCTAAAAAGTGGTGCATTTGTGCCACTATTTCTTCCTAAGGCTAAGACTTGATCAAAGAACACTTCATTATGACTTGTAAGACCTTATATCACAACTTGATACTAAATACCATGAGTTTACGGCCGTAAACTCATGGGGAAATGACCATGGACCGTAAACTCATGTGATACAACCATATTGGCCATAAACTCCAATGTGAGGCCATACTCCCTTTAGATGCAACCCTTTGGTACTCCTAGCACTTGAATCAAAGTGTTATCCATGTTTTAGGATGTCATTACTTGCTTAATTAGTTGTTAACTGACTAATTAGATACATATATGTGTCATTATATGTTAAATAGGATCTGTGTGTGTGTTCAAGTCTTCACTTGACACTTAGCATCCTATACCATCCGTTCATCCAAACCACTCACTACAGGTGACTTCATACCCCTTAATCTACCTTTTAAATGATTTTAAATGCTTTTATGGTGGGGGGATACAAGTTGAAACATTATAGTTATTATATCAATCACATGTGATTATTAACTATCAAACAAAGGATTTGCTATTCAATTAGGTTTGATATTTATTTAACCTTATTAACCAACTTATAGTCGATATTAGAAAGACACTACAATTAATCGCTTTTAACTATTTACAAAATATTATTTGGGTTGTTTAAGTTAAACTAATATTTATATTTAAGTTGACCCTGTAATGTTATATTTAAATTAATAATTTAAATATTTTATATAAATTGTTCCAAAATTATCTCTTTAAAATGATAATGGTTTACATCCAATAATATATATATATATATATATATATATATATATATATATATATATATATATATATATATATATATATATATATTGAACAACAAGAAAGTTACATCCAATAATATATTAAAACTAATAATATAATATGTTAAAAGTTAAGAAACATAACTATATAAGTAGAAGTAAATATATTATTTTAATATTGAAATTTAGTTTATATATGATTACACTTTAGGTTTGATATTTATTTAACCTTATTAACCAACTTATAATTATTATTAGAAAGAAATTGAAAAGTCATGGGAGTTTAAAATTTCGACTATCAGGGTCACATGGCTTCATGCAAACCATGTTTGAAGATAAGGATGCGAGGTATTAAAGGTATGTTGCCTCGTTGCTAATCATCCATCTCTCTTACATAATTAGTACTATTAATTTTAATAATAATCTTATAATTAACGTTTTTTAACAAATGTGCAAGTGATTGTGTTTTACCTAGGGGTGAGCCTCTAGCGTGTTCTAGTAAGGGTAATTCTTAGTGTAATGGAAGAATGAAGAAGTTGATACATAAGAGTGAATAAGGGATGAGAGAGAAAGTATGCATGTTATTACTAAAAAATTTATTATTCAAAAACTGAATCATATATACACATGGCAAGTGACCCATTTACTTGTAACTAACTTCATTCTCATGTCATATTTCCCCCTTTAGAAGTTGACTTCTCATCACGTACTCAACTGGTTCCCATGTTGATTCACATTACAGAAATCCATCCTACTGAACTACGTATTAAATCCGAGATGCATTTTAAAAATTGATAGTTCTTTTTCCTAAAATTGCAGAAGGTTGTACCATATTTTCCACATCATTACCCTCAAACCAGCAAGGAATATGAGATCCAGCAAGGAATATGAGCTGCCTTAGGTAATTTCCCATAAAATTTCTTAAGTTGTGAAACATGAAACACATCAAGTATTTTGGCTTTTATGTGTAATTTGATTTTATATGCTACTATACTAATGATTGTAGAAATTTGCAAAGGATCATAAAATTTCATAATGATCTAATGATTTTCCCATAGCTGAACTGACCGTTATCTCTATCGTTAAAGTTTTAGCCATACCCAATCCCCAATACTAAATGTTCTCTCCGATCTATGTTTATCAGCTTGTTGTTTCATTCTGGCTTGAGCTTTTGTTAAATGTTGTTTCGAAGAATTAATTAATCAGAATTTCACTTTTTCTAAATGATTTATCAATGGCTTCCATATGTGATTCTCCTGAAAGATAGGGCAAGCGCATTGGAGGTGGCTGATTATATACTACTTCATAAGATGTCATACCAATAGCATTTTGATAATGAGTATTGAACCACCATTCAGCCAATGGTAACCCAAAACTCCATTCTTTTGGTGTTTCCCCACACATAAACCTTAAATGATCATTAAGTATATGTTTACTACTTCTATTTGACCATTGGTTTAGGGATGGTAAGCATACAAAAGGCTGATCTTTGTTCCATGTAAAGCAAACAATACTTTCCAAAACTGGCTCAATAAACCACATCTCTATCACTTACAATAGTTTGAGGCCATCCATGAAGTTTGAACAAATTATCTAAATAGCATTGAGCTACTTCAATTTCTAAAAGGGGATGTGATAATGGCATAAAATGAACACTTTTTCTTAGTCGATCAACCACCACAAAATTGACATTTTTTCCCTTACTTTTAGAAAGACCAGTAATAAAATCCATAGAAATATACACCGATACTTCATTAGGAATTGGTAGTGTATATGTTGTGTTTTCTGACTTGGAAGATAGATATATAGTACGCTGCATAAAAAATCTACTCACATCCTTAGTCAAACCCTTCCAAGTAAACAAACTCTTGTCACTTCTTAGTTGATTTTCTCTTCCAGAATGTCCAGCTTTCCCAGTTGTGTGCTGCCATTGAAGTATTTTCATTTTTAAGTCTTCACTATCTCCAATAAAAATCTTTCCTTTCTTCCTTAAAATGCCATCTTTGAATGTATAATGTGATATCATTTGTTGTTGCTCAAGTAGTTGAATCGTCACTTTTCCATCCAAAGTATAACTATTCTTGATAAGTTGAATTAAATAAGAACATACCAGAGAAATAGTCATGCATAAGATATCTAGACCGTGAACTCTTAAAAGTGCACTATGTTTTCTTTCCTACTTCTACACTGAATTTCATAATCGAAACCCATTTAAGACTTTTTATATCTATTTTGAGGATAAAATGTTGCCCTGACAGATATTGTTCCAACTTTTAAAAAACAAATACAATTGCTAGGAATTCTTTTTCATAAAGCGAAAGTTTCTTCCATTTAGGTCCTAATGATTTGCCGATATATGCCAATGGATGATCTAATTTTGTCAATACAGCTCCAATTCCATTATTTGATGCATCTTTTTCAACTATAAAAGTCAAGAGAAATTAGGAACAACCAATACAACATATGCATAAATGAGGACCTTTTTAAGCTTGTCAAAAGCTATTTGTGATTCATCGGTTCATTTAACATAATAATTTCTTAAAAGATTAATAAGAGGTCAATAAATGACAACATAATTCCAAACAAATTTTCTGTAATATTCGGAACGTCCGAAAAAAATTCCTGAAGTTTTTTTACATTTGAAGGTATGGTCCAATTTGACACTAATTTTATCTTCATTGGGTTTTTTTCAACACCTTTTCCTAAAATAAAATTCCCCAAATACTCCACTTTTCTATTACAAACTCACATTAGAAGCTTTGGCATTAATTCGATTTTGTCTCATTAGCTCGAAAACCATTTTAGTTGTTGCCAATGTTCATCAACGAATTTGTTTTAGACCAAATGTTATCGAAAAAGACCAATACACATAATATTAACAAAGATTTGAAAAATGTTATCCATACAATACTGAAAGGAAGCAGGAACATTAGTTAGTCCAAAGGACATAACCAAAAGTTCATAATGACCGGTATGAGTTTTGAAAGCAGTATTATATATGTCACTAGATCAAGTTTACTATAAACTGTTTCCCCAACCAATTCATTAATAAGTTAATCTATAACAGGCATATGTAACTTTTCTTTGGTTGTTTTTCTATTCAATTCTCTATAATCCACACATAAGCGCCATGAAATATCTTTCTTTTCCACTAAAACAACTGGTGAAGAAAATGGGCTGGAATTATTATGAATAAATCTATGATATAACATTTCTTGGACTAGCTTCTCAATTACATATTTTTTTTAAATAGGTACCTATATGGTCGAATACTTATAGGTCTGGTGCCTTCCAGTGAAATTTTATGATCAAATCCCCCCCTTGAAGGTGGTATGTCTTTAGGTTCTTCAAGAATTGTCTTTATATCATATCATATCATCATATCATACTATATTATAAAGGAAACGTTTTTCCTTTCACCACATTCATTTGAAACTCCCATACATTTTTCCTTTCACCACATTCATTTGAAACTCCCATGACTTTTCAATTTCTTTCTAGTAATGATTATAAGTTAGTTAATAAGATTAAATAAATATCAAACCTAAAGTATAATCACATATTCTCTAAATTTCAATATTAAAAGAATATATTTACTTCTACTTATAAAGTTATGTTTTTTAACTTTTTACATATTATACTTAATTTATTAGTTTTAATATATTGTTGGATGTAAACCTTTATCATTTTAAAGCTAAAACTTTTGAACAATTTGTATAAAATATTTAAATTATAAACTTAAAAATAACATTACGGGACCAAATTAAATATAAATTTTAGGTTAACTTAAACAACCAAAATAATATTTTGTAAATAGTTAAAAGTGATAAATTGTAGTGTGTTTCTAACAATGATTATAATTTGGTTAATAAGGTTAAATAATTATCAAACATAAAGTGTAATCATAAATAAACTAAATTTCAATACTAAAATAATATATTTACTTCTTCTTATAAAGTTATGTCTTTAACTTTTAACATATTATACTTAATTTATTAGATTTAATATGGTGTTGTATGTAAACCATTATCAATTTAAGCTACAACTTTCGAACAGTTTGGACAAAATACTTAAACTGTTAATTTAAATATAACATTAGAGTGTCAACTTAAATATAAATTTCAGTTCCACTTAAAAAAACCCAATGAATATTTTGTGAATAGTTAAAAGTGATAAATTGCAGTGCTAAATGCAAAAACTAAATTATAATATCAATTTAACTAAAATATTTCCTAAAGATATTTGTATAATCGTTAAAAGTTTTCAAATAAGTAGCTTAAAGTAACTTACAATAACAATAGTTAAAAATAACTCTATATAAATGATTATATTATTACCTTAAAAATCAAAAAACAATGTCTGATGTTTTCAATAATTATAATAATAGAAATTAAAACGTTAAGAAAATAAATATTAAATTGTTAATTAACAATAACAAAAACTATAAATAACATTAAGCCATATATTATATTTAATTTTATTTATGAGTAACTCGCGGATAGAAGTCATTCAAACGGTTGAGATTATACAATTATAATAGATGTATATATTATCATATAATTCAAAATAATCAATATATTATATCAATTTAGTATACGAATTATTATATCAAATTTAACAACAACATTGTTGTTATATTTAAATAAACATATATTTGTAAATATTTCAACTATATATGTGTTTCTGCGCAACGCGCGAGCATCCGCCTAGTTAATTCATAAACTGTTGCACTTCAGGTAGATGCCAATATTCCTTCTTAAGTATGGTTTCATTTTTTGTACTTTTACTATTCAATAATTATCCCAAAATATTTGAAACATTAATTATGAGACCTTTTGCTTTTTGGTAAACATCACAAGTGTATGACAGAGAAGGGCGATTTAGCTTTGCTCATTTGATTAAACTTTTCAGCTCTATCAATATATTCTATAACATAATTGTTTGCTTCATTAAAAAGATCTTGGTGTGGGATCTGGAGGAGGTGCTCTGGGAGCAGACTCCGACGATCTAGTCAACTTAGTGTGAAAGAGGAGATATTTCTCATGGTCGGATAGAACCACCTTAGTGAATATGAGGAGTGTATGTAATAGGGGCTCATGTTTGAAGGTGGGAGAATATCCCTTTCCAAGGAAGAGAACATGTTGTATTTATAGGTGACAATTAGTAAGGCCATGGGCCAATCCAATTTAGGTTCAACTAGCCAAAGGCTAGGTTTGGCTACCAGGCGGGGGGCTGCAGGGCAGTGTTGGCTCGCTAAAGCTACTAAATAGTGCTTGCTTGTTTTCATGTTGTGTAGGTCATGATAATGGACCTAATATCATCATTGGAGTGGATACAAATATATAAGTTACACATTATCAAGTCCCGATTCCGATTTGATTGGTTTGCTGCCAATCGCATCGGACTAGCCCTAACAACATTGCACCAAAGTATGAAAGGAACGATCGAACCTCGCCTACAGAAGCCGTAGTATTGTATAGTAAATCTCGAGGTTGTCATGATGATATGATGTCGTGTTTTGCAAGAATATGATCTGATTGATATGATGTCGTGTAGTTGTTGCCATATAACAAGGTTGTCATGATGATTATACAACAAGGCTGCTATAATAATGCAACAAGGATGATATGATAATGCGGTAAAGTTGTTATCACATCTCTATTGTATCTTGGTGGAATGTCACCAATAATAATCTTATGTATTTTTTGCATCAGTTTCGCAAATCACCTTCCTAATATTCTCTATACTAATTGTACCCAATTGATTTCCCCTAGTCTGATGTGGGTATATTATAGGTAGTCGTATCAGACTAAATTTAACAAAGCAAGGTTGCTGTCAAGAAAATAGGTAGCAGGCTATTGTCCAGATAATAGGCAGCATGGTTGCTGTCAAGATAATAAGTAGAAGATAGTTGTTGTTAAATAATAATTAGCAGAGTTGTTTTCAAGATAATATTGGTGTTAGAAAAATAACCTTGTTATAGTGATATAACATGAAAAATGGTTGGTGATCGTCTGAGCATAGGAAAAGACCATGTTGGTTGTCTTTTCTAATCTTTGTAGGAAAAGAGCAAGGTTGTAGTAATCGCTCGACGTAAGCTACTCGATGGACTGGGGTCAAGGGATTAATCGGCTAAGCTGAGATTAACGGGGATTAATCGGGGACCATTAATTATTAAAAAATTAATAAATATAACATTAATCATAAGAATATAAGTAAATAAGAAAAATTCAAATACATACTACAAAGAACAAATTTCAAGCCCAAGTCTATACATCACATAAAAACCCAAGTATGGACTTTATATATGTTATTACAACGAAGCTTACAAGCGAATTTTTATTTTTAAACATAAATACATTATTCAAAGGAGGCTATGCCAAAATGCTTGAATTACAAAAATTTGAGTCATTACCATGAAGGGTGTTTACACCGGTATAACAAAAATAATGAAAATACCATTAGCTCTCACAAGTTTAGTCCACTAATAATGAAAATACCATTAGCTCTCACAAGTTTAGTCCACTAACAATCAACTAAATAGACTATTCTATAGTAACCTCCAAATATATTAATACGGTGTTATCCACAAAACCGCTTTTCACATACTAAGAAACCATACAAAAAATCCATACAAGACAGACAAGCCCACATTAAAGATTTAAATGTCTGCCCAAATATAAGAATTGGAAAGAACAAACCGTTGATTGTTCTTATTCCAAACAACCAAAACAAATATGATAATAGAAAATTAAAACTACAACTTCAAACAAACAAAAACAAATTTAGGATAATCTTATTGTGACCTTGAAATCGTTGCTTACCTAAACTAAGAATCATCACTTTCGAATGGTTTTACTTTCTGCTCGTGTGAATATTGTTGGACCATCAAAGCATTGTATGACCAAAATCACTTAAATTTCTTTTAAGCATTTACACAAACACTTGGCATGCTAGTTATCAAACAACCATATCAACCATATCACTGAAATCGTGATTCCCAATGATCAAACATAGCTGCCACAAACTAGGCTAAGTCGTTCCCTGAGGATTGGCAGATGTGTAAACACATGAACATCGATATAGTTTGAGATAATTTCTCACTTGTTAGTTCTCTCCGTTAAGTAATATGCAATCCAAACCTCGAACCAGAAAAAGATGAAGACACAAACCTATCACAGACCTGCAATCCAAAAGTATCACAAACGCCATTTAACTATCTTTATCTAAACCACCGAACAGAACATGAATTTCTTGGATGGGGGAAGAAAGCAATCGGCGAGTCCACAGCTTGGAGAAGATGAAAAATGACACAGATAGAAGAATGTTTTGAAACAGATTGAAGATGAAAAATGAAACAGATAGAAGACCTGTGTCGATGAAAATGGAGTATGAAATCGTTGGAAGTGGAAGCAATTTTGAGGGTGCATAGGGTTAAAGTTTCCCACATCACTGGTGGGATAATAGACGACAGAAAACATATTCTATAAAAAGGGAGCCAGCTCCTTTGAAAATAGAACCCAGATACGCTTTGGGCTAGCTTGCTCCTTTAAGCCAGCAGGTGCTATTTGGTCCGATTTGAGTCCGAGTTGGCCCGATTTAGTCCTATTTGGACCGATTTTGATTGATATTGACCAAGGCCGATAAGCCTAACCCTCTAATCCTTATTCGTAGGCGGTTGGAGGCCGCCAAGCGTTTAGGCGCCGATTAATCGGCCAATTAGACCGATTTTTGCAACCATGGAAAAGAGCAGTAAATATGTGGTGCCAAGCACGACTTTGGTTTACGATGTGCGACTTACGGTGCATGAAAATACGTGGCTTATATCATACGTCTTAGGATTGGGCTGAGCAACCATAAATTGTGAAGTCGTCACGTAGGAGAGCATCACGTGGAACTGATTGGGCTTAGTCGCCATCGACCATGAAGATTTCATGCGGGTGAGCATCGCGTGGAATGGATCAGGCTTAGCAGCAGCGATCATAAAGAAATTATGCGGGAGAGCATCACGTGGAACGAATTGGGACTGAGGAGAACGTTGTGAGACTTTGAGACTTGTCGGCTAAGCATGCACTATAACGAAGTTGACTGAGAAGTCAAGCAACTCAAGATAAAGGTTTTGAGCAATTGAACCTTTGTGAATCGGGGTTGAGAAGCCTCCTGTAATCTGTTGGGTTGGGCTAAGAAGACAAGCAACCCAAGGTAAAGGTTATGATCCTTTGACCTTGTGAGATAGGGTTGAGAAGCCTGTCGAAATCCGCAGGGTTGGGCTAAGAAGTCATGCAACCCAAGATAAAGGTTATGATCCTTTGAACCTTGCATGAATGGACTGAGAATCCTGTCATAATTTGAACCTTACTGTTATTATTAATGTTATTTATTTAATTTTTATTTATAACCATAATCCCTTATTAAATAATTAAACGAAAAACAAGGTGTTACAAAGATCGTAATCCCCGATCGTAGTAACTACTACTCTGCTCTTTTTTCCCTTGATCAACTCAAGCTCGTCTCACGTTAGCTTCCTACTTCGACTTAGTCCCTGCACATTATAACAAATATGAACACCATATCTTGTGTTAAGTATCTAAAAGTTAGAAGTTGAAGCTTGATTAATTTCAATCATATACATACCTGAGGTGCCAATGTCTTTGGGCTTGTTCTTCTTGATGTCCTCCAAGTACTTTGGGCAGCTATGTTTCCGATGCCCATTCTCTTGGCAGGAAAGCAAAAGGCCTCCTTAGGATCATTAACTGGTTCTATGTTAGAATTGTACTTGTTAGGGTTTTGGTTAGACCCTCCAACTTCTCCCTTTACCTTTCATTTGGGATAATAAGTTTTCTTTCTTTTGACACCACCTTCCCTAATAGACAGAACTGGAGTGGTTGAGCTGGAGCTACGAGGTTTAAGTATGCTTTCGTCGGCAGTCTTTAATATGCAATGTAGCTCCATTAAGGACTTTTCCATGTTGTTCATATTGGAATTCAAAGTAACTTGATGATATGAACTACTCAACGAGTTACGCACTAGGTCAATGACCAACTTTTGAGGGAATAGAAACCCTAGTCGCTCAAGTCTACCAAAATACCCTTTTTGTTTTCAACACATGGGTACTTATAGAACCACCAACTTGAACCTTACAACCATAAAGAGCCTTCACAACTTCGAATCACTCATATCAAGCCTGCTCTTGGAACATTTCCTTGAGCTACTCATTCATTTCATACGCCCAAAGGTTTTCAAAGCTCTATTGGAGCTCCGAGACCATGGCCGCCAACATGAGACATGCGACTTTGATTGAATGATTACGATGCCTTATGTAATCGACAAACTCTTCAGAAGTAGCATCTTAAAAAGGCTCCTTAGACAGACACTCTTTCATATCTAAGGGTTATCCTTAGATAACGAATCCATTCCAGATAATTTGGACAATTGAGCTTATCTCGCGAGAGTAGTTAAAGTAGTCAGAAATTTGATGACGAGGTTAAAGGAGGAGGAGGAAGAGGTACATCATTACCTTCTGACATCTACAAGAGTAAACAAAGTTGGTTATTAGTTTGATCAAATATCCTTCTAAAGTAATTACCTAGTTACAAATTATTTAATAAAAGGCTAGGATCCATATTTGGCTACAAATGCAAAGTGGATTAGCGAAAATTACACAGTGAAGTTATTTAGGTAGGCATACTTATACCAATTTCAATATTGGTGAAATTTTTAGATCTTACGAGATTTATTGACCGATGTCAATAGGATGTTAATCTCTTTTATGCTCGTTTGGCACTCATTATTGGATTAACCGGTGATCATGAATCCAAATGGTGAATTAACCAAGAAAAAATACAACGATATTCATCTCAAGTAATGCTTGAGAATCGCGATTATCATATCCTATTAAAACTGTATTCTCACATTGATATGCCGGTAAACCACACACGCAACGCCAACTGAATATACGGCAATGTGTATTTTTCATGGGGTAGCATAAGATTCACATTTTACTTAATAAAACGAGATTTTGTTTTACACTTTTATGTTAATACTTTTTAACGAGACACATCGTCCCACCAAACCTTTCGGTAACTCCACTCAAAACGCAAGATGGCGGTGAGGGTAACAAACACTAATTGCTTTTAAAATCCGACCTCATTCGAAATCAAAGAGACCTTCTTAAACCTTCCTTATAGCGTAAGAGTAGGTGAGCCTAATCATGGTAAGACGATGATGCATTTAAAACATGTGAGAACACAATGTTTTTACTTTTATGATATATATTACCGACTTGTGGCTACGGGTGCCATTCTCCAATGCTTCATCATGGTGCTCCGATCTCGCATAGAACAAAGAAACAAAGTGGCAGGTCAAGATTATCTCTAGAATCAAAATAAAGAGCAATGGCAAGCACTCTTTGTAAAGTCTTATGGTTGTTGTGGTTACTTTAGGATTTAGATGAAAAACATGTGAAGAAAACATCACTTATATGTGATAACAAAGTTTCTTGTCATATTGCAACAAATGTAGTTTATCACATAAAATCAACATAAACTGAAAATGAATTGTTACTTCATCTCTGAACGAGTTCACAGTTGAGGAATAAAACGTTACGCTCTTCGAATCGATCATCAACCTGCAAAGATGTTCAGTAAAGCGCTTAGATCTGAGAGGTTTGTTTTACATCGATAACGGGGACACGGGGTGTTCATTATCTTAACAGTACAACTTGAACGGGAGTATTGAGATGCATGATTAACCACACGCTGCTTTATTCGCAACTTATAATTATCCTATATTGTTTCCTTATTTAAGTTTCCTAGTTTACCTATTTAAATTAATGGATGTTTACTTTGATTGAAGTTATTCAATAACAAGTCTAGTTTATCTCAGTTCAATAAAATGTTTTAAATTTTTTTGGAAACTAGGAAAATCTGAAAAAAAACTAAGGCTTTTTTTTTCCGAATTTGCGTTATATGTATATTATTTTATGTTTGCGAGCGTGTTACATTCCTTAAAACTGTTGTCATATTGATGGTTTTTATAATAATTATTTATGTAAAAATTTGAAAACAAGTCTGTACATCGAAACTTATTGGTCAATGCGACTTAGATTTAAAATTTCATTGAAATCGAGTAAAGGTGAAACAAAAAAACAAAAACTGCAGGTGAACTTGGATTATACAAAAGAAACACATGGGTTAAGCACATGGAGAGCATCGATTAACAGTAATGGGATTAAATTTTATTTGGAAGTAATTAAATGATGAAACAGACATCAAAACATAAATTCTAAAAATCTTATTATATAATTAAAAGACATGTGTGCGCACAAAAAAGAACTTTTACATAAAATAATTAACCCTTAATACAACTTTTCTCAATAATATAATCTGGTTAATGGTTCGTGAGATGAGATTACAAATATTTTGAAAAGTGTGATTAGTGCGAAAAGTTGTACAAGGGTCAAGGCTATGAGATTTCAGATTCACACTGCATTCAGTCTATCCGATTTGCTCCTTCATCTGCAAATTTCCATCCTTGCCTTCCTCTGAAATCGAGAAACAATTTATCCTTTTCCTTTTCCAGATCTAAATGGCTGAAATCGTTGTTAGTGCTGTCATCACGGTGCTGTGTGAGAAACTGCTCTCTGGTGACTTGATGAAGCTGGCTCAATCTGAAGGAATCGATTCTAAGCTGAAGAAATGGAAGAAAACCCTGCCCATAATCCAAGCTGTCCTTATTGATGCAGGCCATAAGCAGATAAAGGAGAGAGCTGTTCAATTGTGGCTGAATGATCTCCAAGATTTAGCCTATGACATAGACGATGTACTCGATGATTTGGCAACCGAAGTTGGGTTACGCAAGTTGAATCAAGAATTTCGTGATAGCACCAACACTAATAAGGTATTGAAGTTCTTTGCAAATTGTTATACTAATTTCGGTCCTCCCAACATTATGTATGGTCGTGAGATGAGCTCTAAGCTGGATGAGATTACAACCAGATTACTTGATCTTGTTGAGGTGAAAATCGGTCTGGGTTTGAATGTGAATTCAAATCTTGAAAGGTCAAACGAGAAACGTTTGGAGCAAACTTCATTGGTTGATGAGTCCAAAATCATAGGTAGGGAAGGCGATAAAGAGGTATTGATGGGGAAATTGTTGGAGAATAATGAAAATGTACGGATAATATCCATAGTTGGTATGGGTGGGATCGGAAAAACCACTCTTGCCAAAGTTTTGTACAACGAGGAGAAAGTGATAGAGCATTTTGAACTCATGGCATGGGTTTGTGTTTCAGAAGAGTTCAATGTCTTTAATATCTGCAAGGCTATTTTTGATGGTGTAGCTGGGGAGAACAAAAGCTTTTCTACTCTTAATGACCTTCACGTGGCCCTCAAAAAAGAACTAAATAAGAAAAGGTTTCTTGTTGTTCTAGACGATGTCTGGAATGAAGACCATAGTAAGTGGGAGCTCCTCCAGAGCCCTCTTCAAGGGGGACATGGGAGTAAAATTATGGTCACAACAAGGAATACCTGGGTTGCATCGGTGATGGATTCTGATGAAAGTTACGATCTTGGGCTTTTGTCAAATGATGATGCTCTATCTTTATTTGCCCAACATGCACTTGGTGAGAAAAACTTTGAGAAACATACAAGCCTTAGATTACATGGTGAGGGTATCGTGAGAAAATGTGGTAGATTGCCTTTGGCTTTGAAATCACTTGGGAGGGTTTTGAAGACAAGTAGAAATGGTGATGAATGGGGAAAGCTGTTGAATAGTGAGATATGGGATATACAGGATGGAAGTGAGATTCTTCCAGCTCTAAGACTAAGCTACTATCATCTCCCTTCACATTTGAAGCTATTGTTTGCATACTGCTCATTATTTCCCAAGGACTATGTGTTTGAAAAGAATGAGTTAGTCCTGCTATGGATGGCAGAAGGATTTTTGTCTGGATCAAAAGGGAACAAGTCAAAGGAGAGTTTAGGTCATCAGTGTTTCGAAGAGCTAAAGTCAATGTCGTTTTTTCAGCATTCAACAAATGACAAATTAGGTTATGCAATGCATGACCTTGTAAATGACTTGGCCACAAGTGTTGCAGGAGAATTTTTCTTTAGACTAGATGATAACATGGATGTATCCGGGATGAATGAAACTTTTGAGAAGTTTCGACACTTTTCACTTATAGGTTCTGGAGGGAGATCATATAGAAAGCTCAACGAATTACAAAGAGCTAGATGCTTGCGGACATTCTTATTGTTGTCAGTTGGAGAGGAAAGTTACCCATCAGACAAAGTAATCGATAAATTATTTTCTGAACTATCATTCTTAAGGGTGTTAAGCTTATCTAATTATGTACTCACAAAGGTACCACAATCCATTGGCAGTCTTAAGCATCTGAGGTACCTCAATTTTTCTCATACTGCAATCACATGTTTGCCTGAACAAGTGAGCGATCTTTATAACCTACAAAGCTTATTACTTCATGGTTGTCATCACTTATCTGACTTGCCAAAAAGTTTTGTAACGTTAATAAACTTGCGACATCTTAACATAAGTGATACCCCAAAATTGAAGAATATGCCCTTAGGGATTGGTGGATTGACAAGTTTGCAAACTCTAACCAAGGTCATTATTGAAGGAGGAAACGGGTTCAAAATATCCGATCTTAAGGACTTATCGGACCTTGAAGGCGAACTTTCCTTGACTAGTCTTGAAAAAGTGATAGATCCAGAACAAGCAAAGGATGCCAACTTACATCAAAAGAATGGTCTTGATGATTTGCGTATCGAGTGGAGTGATGTATTTGATGATTCTCGGAATGAGATGATTGAATATCAAGTACTTGAAGAGTTGAGGCCTCATTACAAGTTGAGAGAACTGGGGATTGTCTTCTACAAGGGATCTATGTTCCCTAGTTGGATCACTGATCCCACATTTGATGCGTTAACAGAACTTACCTTACGTGGTTGCAGAAGTAACCATTTACCAACACTTGGACAACTACCATCACTTCAAAAGTTGTTTGTTAAAGGGATGAATGAGGTGAAGACTGTGGGTTTTGAGTTACTTGCACCTGATGATTCTTTCCTTGGCATTGCATTTCCATCGCTTGAAGTTTTGGAATTTGAAGATATGCAAGGTTGGGAGAGATGGACAACTAGTCGTCATGATGATGATGAAACAGCTGCTAGATCGTTTCCTTGTCTTCGTGAGGTTTCTATAAAAGATTGCTTAAAACTAGCTGAAATGTCGATTGGCTTGATACCATCACTTCAGGTTTTACACATGAAAGAAGGTTCAAAAACAGTGTTGAAACTCGTAGTTGGGAGTTCACCCAAGTTGGAGGTACGTAAGTGTAAAAATTTGGTATCATTATTAGGAGACAAAGAGGTTAATTTGGGGATTAGCATGGAATGTCTTAAACAAATAATGTTTGATAATTCTAACACACCGGAGAGTTTTAGTTGTCCAAATAGTGTTGAAAGTTTGGAAATCCGTGAGTGTGATTCGTTGACTTCCTTGACATTCTCAATGGGGCACTCCGACAAAGGTTTTGGTTTTGATCCCCTTTGTTGCCTAACATCTTTGACGTTCATTACATGCAAGAATCTTAAGTCATTTTCTCATGAGCATCTGCAAAGTCTCCCATCTTTGACTAATTTGCATGTATTTGATTGTCCAAGTATGGACTACTCCTTCCCTTGTGGGTTGTGGCCTCCTAATTTAAGAAATCTGATGATAGGAGGGTTGAAGAAGCCTATGTCGGAGTGGGGACAACAGAATTTTCCATCGTCTCTGCTGACTATGCATACTATTTGACAAAAGTTTTTCTTTATACGTATGGTCTATAAGACCCACACACGTAGTCTGTCAAGAGTATCCTTTGATACCTCCATGGGACTCTTCACCTCAGACTTCAATACATGATTCCACCAGATTCGATTCTTTCTCTCTCCTGGGAACAGTATATAAGGATTTCTCACACCTAATGTACCTCTTTACCATTTCCAATCTTGCTCAAGCATAAACCGGCGATTTTCAACTGTTCATCTTCTTCTTCTTCAAACCTGCAACAATGGCTGAGTCATCATTTGTTCACGAACAAACCGCCTCTTCCTTTCCGTTAGCCATCAAACCCAATCAAAACCTTATCATTGACCTGAATCCCTTTCTCTATGATCCATACATGCTCCATGTGGTTGAATGTCTCAAATATTCACCACTGGTTATTGCCCTAACCCAAGTGGAATCCGTTCCAATGTCTCTGTTATCGCAGGTCTACTCTACTGCCTCTTACGATAAACGCAAGGAACGAATCTACTTTGACATCTTCAATCATAAGTCCTTAGTTTCCAAAACCCGATTTTGTTCCTTGTTGGGGCTACCAAATGATGCTTCTGTTGTGTCTCCCGATTTCATCACCACTACCCAACTGTTTACAATGTTCTATGATATGGGTTACACTGATGTGCTTACCACCGTGACAAAGTTCAAGAAGTCTTGTTTACCTTCTCAGTGGAATGGTCTTTTTACTCTTATATTCAAAGGCTTAGCAGAACGGGTTGCTGGGTCTGATGGGGCTAGCAATGGATTTATGACCATTCTCTATGGTCTTTACCATGGGATCAATTTATATTATGGCTCCTTGATTTGGACGCAACTGGTGCAAAGTCTCAATTCTTCATCCAAACAATCTAAAATTTCTTGTGCACGCTTCTGGACGTTGACACTCACAGAGCAAAGGAGCACTTTCAGGTTCGTGTCATGGCGGATGCTTTGAAGTCTTCGATTGCCACTTTCCACACCACAAAAATCATAGTTTCTGATCCTACACAGTTCTCGTTCATTGGTTCTGTTCCTGAAATGATGTACCGGTGTGTTTCAGCCGAGAGTAAAGTCATGGCTGATTACAGGAAGTTGACTCCAACAGGACCGATGCAACTTACCCCAGACATGCAAAGTGCGTTGGATGCTGTTGATAAACCAACCAAGAGGGGAAAGAAACTAGAGCAGAAGAAGGAAATTGAAGGGCACTCATCCCAAGTGGCCACGCCCAAAAAGCGCAAAGCAGAGAAAGAACCATCTTCTGCTCACAAAAAGAGAAAGATCAAAAAGATGGCCAAGAAACCGAAGGCTGCCTCGTCAAGTGATTCTGATTATGTCCCTTCGGATCAAGATCAAGAAAAGTGCAATGAAGGCGAACCTGTTAATCTTGAAAGCCCATCGAGAGGAAATACACCTCCTCGGTCCCCATCTCCTGAGGTACGTATAACTGGATCTGTTCCAACTCCTCCTCCTTCACCTTCTCATACAACTGTGCCTATTTCCATTGCACCACTTCCACCACCGGTTTCTTCTCAACCGATTTCAACTCCACCAACTACTACTCCTGTTTCTCTTCCAACTCTAATCCTCACACAAGCAACTACCACAACTACTACAACCGAACCTCCGGTTGTTGTCAACGTATCTAATACGGGGGCAATTACCGAAGGTATTCAAATCCCAGTTACTTCAAAACCTTTATCCCCACCTCCCTCAACCGAATCTGATCCTATTCTTGGCGGAGCCGATATGGAGTTCGATTCTGTTTATTACAGCCCATATTACGTTCGTAGCGATGATGATGATGATGCTCCCATCACCAAGCGACACCTCAAAGATCTCAACGCGAAACTTAACCGGTTGCTCGCTTCATCTTCCACCTCCTCATCCTCTGCTTATTTTGATGTTGCTGTCAAAGCTTTGATTGAAACTTCCATCAAAAAGCATGATGAGTCCATCCAGGCTGCAACCAAAGCTGTTCATGCCTCATCCTTGTCCTGTAAGAATGCTTCTGTAAAGGTGGCAAGTGTGATTGAGGATGCCAAAGTATTCCTCGACTCTCTTAAAGGTGCTGCATAGTCTAATGCTACAAAGGTCAATTCGGCTGTTGATTCACTTTCCGAGTCTCTTGAAGGTGAGCAGCAAAAGTTTGAGATGGTGCATGATTCTCTGAAGGATGATCAGGCTACACTTCTATCCTCCATCTCCACTCGCCTTGACAAACTGCAACACGATCTTGCCATGGAGAACAAAATCATGGATGAACACGCTCTTAAAACCACTCAACTTGAAACCCAAACTCTGCAACTCTCCCACGTTAAGAAGGAAAATGCTGATCCCAAGACCGAACGAGCTATCATTAAAAGCAGTGTTGGTGACGTACATTCTATACTTCTGCATGTTCTGGAGGCTCATGACTCTTCTCTTACCATCACATTTAGGCGTCATCTAGCTGAGAAATTGAGACCTGCTTTAGACATCTTAAGCAGGATTGAGGGTGTTCCGGAGCCCGTTGTCCTTTAGAAACAAGGGGGAGACAATGTTGGTAAAGGACTGACTCAACCACCTCCCACAATCAAGCCCACTCCACAACCAATCAAACCCACTCAACAAGCGAAAGTCACTGTTGTACCGAAGGGTAAGGATGCTTCGGGCAGTATGATGGACAGAGGAAAAGAGAAGATTGACGATAGTGTTGAGATAGAAATTGAGGATGTGAGTGAAACCGAAGGTAAAGCCTCTAAAGTTGAACATCCCAAATTCAAAGAAACTGATAGAGAGCTTAAGGAGACGCTTCAATAGGCGGACGAAGACCTTGAAAAAGAAATGAATGAAACCTTGGAAAGAAGGAAATCCATGTTCCCTTTATGGACGATGGAAAAGCTTGTGAAGGAAGTAATCGAGTCTCCAAGCACACATTGGCTCGAACCAGTCCTTTCGTTCAGTCTTGATAACTCCAAGGATTCTCAGTTGGACATGCAAATCACCCGAAAGGCATTCATATTTCATTGTTTTGATTCTATGGTTGTTGTTCCTTCACCTGATCCGAAGGTTGATCGAGACTTGCTGGAATACTACTTTACTTTCTCTCAACCCCAACATCTGACTTGGAGCGATAAGAAATTACAACATTCAAGGTGTTGAAACCGACTCCGGCAGGGAAGTTCCTCAACATCAAGTTCAAGGTGACTCGAGGGTCAGATGGTTCGGTCTATACGATTTCCTTTGCTGAGTTGCCAAATCTAAATCCTCATGACTGGATTCTCTTGAACAACATTTTGCTTACCAATCAACAAGAGTACGGGCCTATCATTGATCATATCAAGCGGATGCTGGTGTGCTACATTCTTGAAGTGGCGAAAATGGATCAGGAAGTCGCCTCTGCCAAAAAGAAGAAACCAATTATAAAGCTAATTGGGAAGGCAAGCGACATGACTGTGATGATTAAAGGAAAAATTGATCCACAATTTCACACTGTTTTGTTCACAAGGGGCAAAGGTCAAAAATGTCTGTTCGCTCTTGCTGACAAACATTTGTTCTCCACCGCATGCTTGGAGCATATTCTTGAAATCATATATCGGTGTGATCAGAATAGTGATGCAGACAAGAAGTTATTTTCGGACATGCTTCGGTGGTATATTCACTTTCGTCAAACTTTGCTTGCCATCATACCGAAGCTGTTCAAGACCGTGAAGTCATCTGCTATCACTCAACCGAAGTGATCTCTCGCCTCAATTGGCGCAAAGGGGGAGATTGTTGAGTCCAAGGTGTTGCGCCATTGGGCCATGATAGTTCGGTCAATTTTGTACTCTCGGTTTGGGCCTGTCCAACCGTGTTTATTTTAGGGTTTACATATATATATATATATATATATATATATATATATATATATATATATATATATATATATATATATATATATATATATATATAGTGCATGCATGCATTATATCTATTACGCTTCTAGATCACTATTTTGTTTAACAAGTATTGTAACCCTAACACACCTCTATAGTAGCAATTCTCATTAAGATCTTCTGAGGTGGAGCATATTAATCATTCGACACACGTTTGATTCATCTTTGTGTTTATTGCTTGTCATTGATTATTATCGTATTCTTGATATCTGTTGAATCTATCGATCTTAAAGTATTAATTCTCATCACTACCAACTGGTTCCCATCTTCACCAAGGCATCATGTCAAGCTACCTATTCCGATACACAAAAACAAGCAACAAAAGAACAAGTGTAGCATAAGCTAAGTGTGCCAATTACAGTACAGTGGTAAGAGAACACATATAATATAGACAGATTCACAGAAAACATCCCCACACAATCAAACACTCACAAGCAAGACATAATCACATCACACCGCAAACCAAACACATTTTTAGCTCAACTTATTTTATTATTCTTTTAGAGATTTCTTATTAGTTACTCTCCTCAATCCTGCGGTAACTAATTTATGTTTATCTTTCCACCGCTTTAATATTATTATATAAGAATTTATTTCTCCGCTTTATTTTAATAATTACTCACCGCTCAGCATCACTATAGTTATTAAAGTAATACCTCCAAGTTAGGGTCTATTTATTAACCGCAAATCCCCAAGGAAGGTTCCCCGATCGCTACTAATGTGACCGACATGACCCAATGCACTAGGTGAGGCGCGACTCTCACCCATAATCATTGCCCCCTGTGCGATATGTTTGCTACTCCGACGTTGCACATTCATATACATGCGTTGTCATTAAGGATTGGTACAAACGGTGCCAATTCCACCGCGTTACGCCTCACAATCGCATGTGATGTTTGCGCTGGTCCCACCACTAGACCAACATCACTCCAGTCCTCCCACCATTCGTACCATGTCTAGAATGATCTCCTAGAAAATCATTCGACGTTGCCTTGCCTTAAGCTCTTTTTCCATAGGTTTCATACAACCCATCGAGTCCCCGCAATAATCTGGATAGGGTATATACCCATGTCTAGGTTACTACCCTTAGCCGCGCTAGTGTATTCCTATTTTTAATTTAATAATAATTAATTAATTAAGGAGTTACACTTTCACCATCTTCAAGTGATCATGTAAATATTATGAATTTTCTTTTATTAACATAGTACCTCTTTAAGGGTTCATTTCATGAAAACATGTAATTTTATGTAGTTATTACGTTTTACATCACACACGAATTTCATTCACAACACTTCTATAATGATTTTACAACACTAGCATGCATGTCCTAAAACATTGTAAACAAATATTTTCAAAAAAGTATTGACTTGCTCACAACACATAATATACATGCACAACACTCAATCTAGGATGAGTTTAGCCCACATCTCACATCGAACAAAGAGGAGTCTAGCATGTAACATCCTAGATATAGTTACACATAAAGTATTTCAACAACCATGGCAAAATACTCAATCATCAAAAGGGCACATATATCCTAGATAACTAGGTTCATCCCATTTCATCTAAGATATGGGATACTCCTAACAATGTACTTTATAATTCCACAAAATTAACTCACCTTTGCAAAAGATGTGACCACCTTACACTTCAAGTCTTGTAAAAGTCGAAGTATCACGCTTTACCCTATTACAATACAAATAAAAGGTTATTGGAGTTCTAAAATGCCAAAGATGACAAATCCATAACCTAAACACATAAATCAATTCTCAAGCAAAGTTCCCAGTTTTGGACCCAAAATAGCCACCTGTTTAGAGTTGTTTTAGCACCCATGGGATTTGTAAAAAAATTATTTTTATTTCATATTCCAGAAGTTGAGGATTCTAGCTTTTCATATTGATTTTAAAGGTCCAAATGATTTTTCTACTATTTTATATGATTTTTAAGAAACTGTCTATCAATGCAGCTATATTGTGACCAGCTGGTGAAAAATGCGATTTTCACCTAAGTTGGAGGCAACAATAGGACCTGGAAAATTCACGCACAAAATAGACCCAAAATGAAAACTTTGAGAATTTATGGGTCATTAATCCGACTCGTGGTGTTTTTTCTGTAATTTTTCCAATCCAAGGGCAGATTCGACGATTTTTTTTTTGCAATTTCCAGCTTTGGGTTTTGAAGACTTTTTGACCACTTAACCCATTAAGCCATCACCCAAATCGACCAAATAGCTGAAAAATAAGTCTAAATCAGTAGCAATATATCATGGAAGTAAAAAGATAGTTTCATCCTCCAACCATGGTCCAAAGTACATTGTCTTTAAAGCAAAGACAACATATGATGTCAAAAAGGTAAAACCAACTTGGGTTTGAATTTCTCCAACTAATTCACCATATTTGAATATACTTGAAAACTATTTTGAGGTCCTTATGGAGATTCCAAAACATAGACATTCACCAAAAAATTCCATCATGATATATGAGATAACAAAAGCACGAATTCTGACAATCAACAAAGGGCTAATTGAAGGACATATCAAAATCATTCTTGAGTGTGTTCATGACATGATTTGGGCAACAATGAATCATCAAAACACACCCAATAAGAATGGCATTAGCCATAAGAACATTGAAGAACTGCAAGGAAGAAGAATGAATGATCAATAACATCAAAAAAGAGAATTTGACAATACAATTAACCAATTATCATCGATTAGTTAATGAATTTCACAATAAGGAAATTCGAGGCTTACCAAGGATGATTCCTAGACCCCGAATTAAGCCAAAATCGCAGTTCTCCTTCTTCCCTCTAGGGACGATCAAGCAAGGCTTCTTTTACCACCTCCTCCTTGGTTCAACGTTGCCTCCCCACTCCTTATTCACGCTTTTTTTTCTTCCTGGCCTTCAATCGACGACGCTTCAAAAGGTAGTAGTGAGTCTCGATCGATTTTTTATATATGTTAGCCATGAGGATGATTGGAGCAGACGTGGGGAGGAGTATCGATCCACATCCTTGGGGGTTATACCAAAATTTTGCCTATTGGACCCTCATAAGTCAAATTTTAAATCCTTCCCCTCCTAACCCTAGAATCTAGACAAATTTAGTTTTATTAAATAACACCTTGACTCCTCTATTCATGTTAAACCTTTTTTTATTAGACTTATCTTATACACCTCCAGCATAAATTCTTAGGTAGAAAATAACATTTATTTATTTATTTATTTATTTATTATTATTATTATTATTATTATTATTATTATTATTATTATTATTATTATTATTATTATTTTCTTTTTTTCTTTATTGAATTTAATCATAAACGAAACAAATCCACTAAGGAAAATTAGTATTCGAGTAACGGAAGCTAACCTTGGTGACCGGTGAGAATTTGGATCGTTACAAATGTCCAATTGATCTGTTTAAAAAGGAATGACCATTGAGAGGTATAGTATTCATGTTCATAACATGACATGACTGATATTATCTAATTCAAGTGGTTAGTTGATTACTCGAAACAATATATAATGAATAAATTCGTAATTGCTATGGTGATTAAATAATACAGATTTAATTATGATCAATAGGTATGATGCCATAGTTAATTAATTTATTATTGTGTTTCAATTGATATATTTTTCTTCCTTGAGTAATTTTAATATTATTCAAAATTACACAACTGTTCATACTTTTGGAAGTAAGTGGTGAATTAAGATTGTTATCGATTGATTGTAGATTGTCGATTGAGATTAGGACATTAGTAACATCCTATTTTGGATCGTCCGTGATTTAGGGTCCTTGGGCCGCAAGTCGGGCATGAGGAAGCCTTGGGGTTGCGACGAGTTGCTAGAAGCGTAGGGCTTCTCGTCACCTTTCCGTGGATATGAGGTTCATTGGAAATGGAGTTATATCGAGGAAGCTATGAAAGTTTGAAGTTTTGACAAGATAGGTCCCTTATTTGAGAAAGGTGACAGCGGAGTACGCTGGGCGTACGTGTGTGTACGCTTAGCATACTCATGTGCGTGATTTTTAAGTGGAGCCACCAAGTACGCTGGGCGTACTAGGCACAGAGTGAAAACCCTAAATGAGGGGGTGTCCCTATATAAAGAATAAGATGGCCTCATTCCTGGCCACCATCCTCAGACAATCAACCCTCTCAAACCCTAAATACTCGTCCATTGAGCTTGTGTTGTCCATTTATGAGCTATTGAGTGATCTTGTGTTTCGTTAGAATGAAGAAGGAGCCTTGGAGAAGAAGGAGTAGGATTCCAAGCTTTGGATCTGAGCTTATCTAAGTTGGAAGCTTCATATTGAGGTATAAAGCTCAAAGCGTTCTCACTCTTTTGATTTGTGCATCATTTTAGTGTATTTTAGGGCTTTAGTCCCAAAGTTGGAGACTTTATGAGATATTGAGCTCTAGAATTTATTATCAGCTCCTTTGAGTATCTTAAGTGGTGTAGAGTCATAAAAATCGAGACTTAGACTTTTGAATCAACCCATGCATAAGATATGAGCATTTTAAGATTAGAGGATGAGAGTTTTGGGTGTTTGTGACTTTACCTGCCATGCAAAGGCTTAAAGTCATAGACTTTATGGATTACGAGCCTCTAGGGAGTCTAGATCTGTGATATGAGCTAGGGTCTTAACGGGTTAAGACCAAGAAAGTGAGAAAAGCCATACTGGACATACGCCGAGCGTAATCCTAGTACGCCCCGCGTACTGGGTTGGTGTCCCCGATCAGATTTCATGCATGCTTGTGTACGCTGAGCGTACCAAGGGAGGTACGCCCCGTGTAACCTCACTGTGGACTTTTTGGGCTAAGTCCCATATTGGGCCTGGAGTTTGGGCTTGTTGTACTAGAGATTTGGACCAGAGGAATATATATATATATATATATATATATATATATATATATATATATACCTTGGGCCCTTGTGTTGGGCTTGCCACTTGGACTTGAGAGTCAGGCCTCGGGAGAGGCCCATTTATTATTGGGCCTAGGTGGTCCCAATGGGTTTTGGGTTATTTATGGGCTAGTTAGTCGACTACCTTTAGACCTAATGAGTGAGGTTTGGTCTTAGATCTTAATTGGTTAATTGTGGGTTTTGGTTCAGTGTTAGAGGCCGGTGTGCAGCAACAGCGTCTATAGGAGCTGTTTATAATCCAAGGTGAGTCTTCTCACTATACTTTACCTAGAGTGGTGGTTTTGTGTGACCGGAGGGTCTTATGTGCTTACTTGAGTTATGAGATATTATGCATTTTGTCTGTGTGATATATATGCTATATATTCTGTGTTTACTGAGATAGGACTGGAGGGTCCAAACTGAGTGGTGGGACCGGAGGTTTTCTACCGAGACAGGACCGGAGGGTCCAAACTGAGCTATGAGACCGGAGGGTCCATGCCGAGTTATAGCCATGAGAGGCTTATTATTTGTGTATGTGGTATTTTGGGGAACTCACTAAGCTTCGTGCTTACCGTGTTATGTGACATGTGTTTCAGGTTCATCTCAGGATCACGGGAAGGCGCCGACTTGATTGTACACACCAGAGAAAGAGTTATCTTTTGAGGATCCTGGATTATTAATCAAACAATTATGGAGTTGCGTTTCGTAAATTAAATAAGTGGGATTTTGTGAAATGTGTTATTAGAATTATGTGATTTTAAAATGAAAATTTTGTTTGAAAATTTATGGTGTTACAACATTGAAATTGGATTGCTACAATATTTATGAGTACTTTGAAAATAGAGAGTTTAAGTATTGGATAAACCCATACTTAGAGATTACTTCATAGACTCAATCACAAGTAATTCTAAGACGATAATATCTTCTATTCTTAAAGTAGAGATATATAGTTCATAGTTTACATATCAGTTGTGCATTGGTTTGCTCAAACACATCTCCTAAATGGATTTTATAAATGGTTATTCCATGTGTGATTTGACATATGAATTATATGATTATATAGTCAATGTAATTCTTCCCTTTTACTTGAATAAGGAAAAACGATATCTATGGGCCCCTCGGTGATTTGAGTTGATCTATGAAACCAGGCGCCTGGTCCTGACCTTATTGATGCATTCGATTTTATAGTCTAAATTGATCACAAATTGGGAAATCAGGAAACATAATAATTGGACATGAAATTGATCATTTAATCCATGACTTAGTTCATACAATATTTTGTAGAACGAAGGAATATCTGATCACTTATCTTAGGGATAACGTTTGATTTGAATCGAAGTTCGGCAGTGACTTTGGGTAACACTGTCTAAGCCAGTAACTAAACTGGTATATTCTTGTAATTAAGAGTAAAGTCCTTTTTGGGTTTCCTTCATTACCAAAAATAGCTAGAACTGATATTAGGAGAGAAAAGTATAGTATATTAGATTATTATATGATTAATAAACTACTTGGAAATTATGGTAAAATGATTTGTTAATATATTATGTGATTAATATCTTTAATGGAAATAGACAGTTGATTTCTTAATTTATTATGTGATTAATAAATTTATATGAGATCGATTGTTAAATAATTTATTAGTTAAATTTATATGATTAATAAATTAATGTCAAATCAATTAGAATTGATTAATTATTAATAAGAATTAGTCTGGAATTAATTCGGGATTAATTGGAATTAACTGAAAATGCAAGGGTTGAATTGTAATTGTTCAATAGTTTAACAAAAGAAGCAATTATAGAACCTCCATGGTATGGACCATTTTGGAGGGTTTCCTAGGGTTTCTGGAAGGTTACTGGTTGCATAAAAAGAAATGATTTGAATTATGATTAAATCTATTATTTAATTAATTCAAATAATACTTTGCTTGAAAGTTATCTAAACTATAAATAGGACCCCTTGGCTTGTAATTTTTGTCCACCACATTACCTAAAGGCATAAGAACAAATTTCACTTCATATCTCCTCTCTCCTCCTAATTCTAGGGTTTCTGGTTTTGGGTGTGATCCATTAGAGGCACCATCCTTTTGGTGACTGCTTTCCATGGAATTTCAAGAAGATTTGATTTGACTATTTGCTATAATTACCAAAAGGTATGTAACCCTAATCTTTATGTTAATATCCATTTTCATAGCCTCTCTCTAAGGTTTCTTGATGTCCATAGATTATTTCTATCAATAGAGAAAATATAGATCATTTCTAGGTTGCACGTGAACTTAAGGGTTTAGTGTTTTTCCACCACATAAATTTTTTTATAACCTATAAAATACATCAAAGGATTGGTCAACACTGAGAAAGGACTTTTTGAAGGAATCTAGTTGTGACACCAAGTCACGAAAAGCCTCTCGGAGGGAAGCGACTAGTTCTTATATTGGAATGTCCGGGAAACCAGTTTTCTGTACGGTTGATGTTGGTACCAACATTATATGTGATATCTGAATTATTACATAATATATGATATGTGTTTTGTGTTATGTGTATTTCATATGATCGATATAACGAGTAAGTATTATGAATACTCACTAAGTTTTGTGCTTCTTGTTGTTTATTAACATTTTTGGACACGACTGGACTATTATGAGCTTTCACACGCAAAGTTAAAGTTTTTTAAAGTTTTCAGTTAATTTCATTTATGACGTTATGCTTATATAACCTGGGCTTTGACTTCAATGAGATGTTATTAATGATGTTTTCATTATATATGGTTTTAAGTATTGAAGGACAAGATTTACCAATGAATAAACTCTGATAATAATTATTGGAAATTGTTAAGGAAATGTTTTTTTAGCAACACTAATATTTCGTTAAAAGTTTAAATGAGATGACATCTCTGATAATTATTATCCTAAATTGTTAAGGAAATGTTTTTAGAAACACTGCTGTTTCATTAAAAGTTTTAATGAGATGACATCATTAATGTTTCTTTTACAAATGATTTTAATTATATTTGATATTTTTAAAGAAAAGATATTATTTGTTTTGTCCTTAATAATATAAAAAAGTTGGATGTTACAGGAAGAATAAGAACAGCCGTGGTAGTAACATCAAACCATGCACAACCCTTGGCAGAAAAACCCACATTGGCTTTATCATCACCTTACTTTCTATCAACATCCGACCACCCTTTGTAAATCTTTACCGGTGAAAACATATTATGATACGAAGACTATAGTTGCTGGCCAAATGAGATGACCAAATACACTGTTTTCTAACAATAAAATTAGGTTTGTTGACTGTTTCTTTCCCATGCCTGAAGAACGATCCAACAATGTGATGAATTTAAGGCAGTGAAATGTGATGGTATGTGGATGGTCTGTGAGCTCCATCAAAAAAGAAATAAAAAGCATATACTATATCTTTTGAAAAATATGAGAACCCAACAAAATCAAATGCACGAAATAGAAACAAGCCACATGACCATAGTTCAGATTAGTAGCGAAGATAATGTAGATAATGTAAGAAAAATATAAGAGACTAACATAAAATGGTTTGATCTTTCTGAACTTATGATTCAACAAAGTAATTACATATGTCTTTCACAACATGAAACCAATGTTATTCTTCAAATTACTCTAAATTCCAATAGAAATACATTCATGAATTCTTAACTAATTTGTTGCCTTTATTGGAGAATACATAGTCGTCACATGCCTTGCCTCATATTCTTCCACGTTTCACCTTTTTTCTAGATTCGCCGCCTATAGCAAATTCTCAAAACTCATCATATATTCTTAGCAGCAATCGCGTCACTTGATGAGCCTAGAAACTTGGTTGAAGTAGCATAGAATCCAAAATGGATAGAAGTCGTGAGTAAGGAAATCTAAGCTCTAGAAGAAAATGAAACATAAACCATAATGAACCTTCCCTAGGAAAGAAATAAATATAATTTAAATAAATAGGCGTATAAATACAAATAGAAACCAAATGGAGAAGTGGAACGGTACAAGGATGACTTAGTAGCAAAAGGTTACATACAAGTTGAAGGTTTCAATAATGCCTTCTTATACAGAGAACTAAACGAAGAAGTGTATATTAAAATTCCTCAAAAGGTCTCATTAGAGAGACTGAAAATAATCTTGCAAGTTACCAAAATCGATATAGCTTCAAACAAGCATCAAGAAATTAATATTAAAGCTTCAACTAGGTTCTTATTGAAATAATCTATGAACACTGTAAGACTGATCACTAGATGTTTGTATTTCGAATGGATCTTATTCAAGTTGTTGCACTTATATGTGTGGATGCCATTTTGCTAATGGGTAATGATAACAAGAAAAATGAAAACATCCACACATGTTAAATGCATGTTTGATCATATAAAAGACTTGGGTCCATTGAAATATTTCTTGGGGATCGAAGTGGCATGTTCGGTAAAAGGTTTTCTCATTATATACTCAACGAAAATACACTATGGACATAATCGAGGATAACAAGGTTTAAGCAAGTCGACCAACTGAATTCTCCATTGAAAAAAAATACGTCTTAAGGTGGTTACTTTAGGATTTAGATACAAAAAAAGTGAAGGAAACACCATTTATATGTGGTAACAAAGTTGCAATTCATATTGCAACAAATGTAGTTTATCATGAAACAACAAAACTTATTGACATGACTTGTTACTTTGTCTATGAATGAATTAAAGCTCTTAAACTATTTAAATCGAACATCAAAGATAAATATTTTAACTAAGGCTCGTAGAGCGCGCAGAGGTTTCTGTTTTACGTGACAAATGGGCGTCATGGTCTTAATAGTCCGACTTGAATAAGAGTGTTGAGATGCATGCTTAACTACACATTGCCTTATTCATAACTTATAATTATCTTAAGTACTTCCCTATTTAGTTTCCTTATTTAAGTTTCCTAGTTTAGTTAATTAGTTTTGACAAGTCTATTAAATTAATCGATGTTTACTTCGATTCCATGTTGTTCAATAACAAATCTAGTTTATATAAATTTAATAACAATGTTTTAAATGATTGGGGTTAGACATCATAAAATCATATATAAATGAGCATCAAAAAGATATAACATTTTTCCATCGTAAACCATATATAGATCATTTATATCTATACATCTTTACGGAGAAAATAATTGCATATATACAAGTATGTAGTCAGTTCACCTATATAGTGTATGAATGAATGCAACATGATAATGATTTATACCAAATTCTATATGCCTTCAAAGTCTTTTTTATCTCAAAGATGTTATACTTGTACAATACACGAATACTACATATTTTGACAAATAATAGATGGTATACATCAGCACAAAGCATATTTTGGCTATTGGATGTATTCATCGTTATAAGCATTTGAAATTAAATAAAAATGAGTATCGAAATAAGCAAATGGATATATATATATATATATATATATATATATATATATATATATATATATATATATATATATATATATGAATTTTTTCTTTTATTAGATTTATAATAATCGGTAATAATTCGTTTTTCAAAATAAAAAAACTCATTGTTCATCGTAAATTCCATTGAACACTTTTAACAAGAGTGAATAATCAACCCTGTAAAAAAAATAAAAAGTTGCCTAATTATAAACAAAACAGATAGATAATGACCCTCCTATGCTATTTCTCTTTTAATTTGTCATGTATATGCCATGCATACGTGAAGTAAGTTGTACGCTATGATAGCCGGTCAAAACACTTTTAACAAGTTTGTTGATCAATCGTATACATCAAAACAAGTTTTGTAAATGTGAAGAATAAATATTACCCTCTTAAGCCATTTTCCTTTTTTTTTTTTTTCCGAATTTGCCTTATTTGTATATTATTTTATGTTGGCGAGGGTGTTAGATTCCTTAAAACCGTTGTCATATTGATGGGTTTTATAATATTATTTATATATTGAATGTGAAAACAAGAAACTTATTGGTCCATCCAACTTAGATATAAAATTTCATTGAAATCGAGTAAAGGTGAAACAATAAAACAAAAAGCTGCAGGTGAACTTGGATTATACAAAAGAAACACATGGGTTACCTACACGTAGAGCAAGGATAAACAGTAATGAGATTAAAATTTATTTGGAAGTAATTAAATGCTGAAACAAACATCAAAACATAAATTCTGAAAATCGGATTTTGTAATCGAAACACATGTGTGCACATGGAAATTGTATATAAACATGCTCAACCGAGTAAACATGAAACACAAAAACAACTTTTATATAAAATAATCTGAAATCTCATAGCATTAACCCTCATTATAACTTTAATCAATAATATAAAATGGTTAATGGTTGGTGAGATGAGATTCCAAATATTTTGAAAAGTGTAATTAGTGAGAAAAGTTGTACAAGGATCAATGCTATGAGATTTCAGATTCACACTGCATTCAGTCTATCCGTTTTGCTCCTCCATCTGCAAATTTCCATCCTTGCATTCCTCTGAAATCTCTAAACAATTTGTCCTTTTCCATTTCCAGATCTAAATGGCTGAAATCGTTGTTAGTGCTGTCATCACAGTGCTGTTGGAGAAGCTGCTCTCTGGTGACTTGATGAAGCTGGCTCAATCTGAAGGAATCGATTCTAAGCTTAAGAAATGGAAGAAAACCTTGCTCATAATCCAAGCTGTCCTTACTGATGCAGGCCATAAGCAGATAAAAGAGAGAGCTGTTCAATTGTGGCTGAATGATCTCCAAGATTTAGCCTATGACATAGACGATGTACTCGATGATTTGGCAACTGATGTTGGGTTACGCAAGTTGAATCAAGAATTTCGTGATAGCACCAACACTAATAAGGTATTGAAGTTCTTTGCAAATTGTTATACTAATTTTGGTCCTCCCAACTTTATGTATGGTCGTGAGATGAGCTCTAAGCTGGATGAGATTACAACCAGATTACTTGATCTTGTTGAGGTGAAAATCGGTCTGGGTTTGAATGTGAATTCAAATCTTGAAAGGTCAAATGAAAAACGTTTGGAGCAAACGTCATTGGTTGATGAGTCCAAAATCATAGGTAGGGAAGGCGATAAAGAGGTATTGATGGGGAAGTTGTTGGATAATAATGAAAATGTAAAGATAGTATCCATAGTTGGTATGGGTGGGATAGGAAAAACCACTCTTGCGAAAGTTTTGTACAACGAGGAGAAAGTGATAGAGCATTTTGAACTCATGGCATGGGTTTGTGTTTCAGAAGAATTCAATGTGTTTAATATCTGCAAGGCTATTTTTGATGGTGTAGGTGGGGAGAACAAAAGCTTTTCTACTCTTAATGACCTTCATGTGGCCCTCAAAAAAGAAATCAATAAGAAAAGGTTCCTTGTTGTTCTAGACGATGTTTGGAACGAAGACCATAGTAAGTGGGAGCTCCTCCAAAGCCCTCTTCAAGGGGGACATGGGAGTAAAATTATGGTCACAGCAAGGAATACCGGGGTTGCATCGGTGATGGATTCTGATGAAAGTTACGATCTTGGGCTTTTGTCAAATGAAGATGCTCTATCTTTACTTGCCCAACATGCCCTTGGTGAGAAAAACTTTGAGAAACATACACGCCTTAGATTACATGGTGAGGGTATCGTGAGAAAATGCGGTAGATTGCCTTTGGCTTTGAAATCACTTGGGAGAGTCTTGAAGACAAGTAGAAATGGTGATGAATGGGGAAAGCTGTTGAATAGTGAGATATGGGATATACATGATGGAAGTGAGATTCTTCCAGCTCTAAGACTTAGCTACTATCATCTCCCTTCACATTTGAAGCTATTGTTTGCATACTGCTCATTATTTCCCAAAGACTATGTTTTTAGAAAGAATGATTTAGTCCTGCTATGGATGGCAGAAGGATTTTTGTCTGGATCAAAAGGGAACAAGTCAAAGGAGAGTTTGGGTCATCAGTATTTTGAAGAACTAAAGTCAAGGTTGTTTTTTCAGCATTCAACAATTGACAAATTAGGTTATGCAATGCATGACCTTGTAAACGACTTGACCACAAGTGTCGCAGGAGAATTTTTCTTTAGATTAGATGATAACATGGATGTATCCGGGATGAATGAAACTTTTGAGAAGTTTCGTCACTTTTCACTTATAGGTTCGGGAGGAAGATCATATAGAAAGCTCAACGAATTACAAAGAGCCAGATGCTTGCGGACATTCTTATTGTTGTCATTTCGAGAGCATAGTTACCCATCAGACAAAGTAATCGATAAATTACTTTCTAAACCATCATTCTTAAGGGTGTTAAGCTTATCTAAATATGTAATCACAAAGGTACCACAATCCATTGGCAGTCTTAAGCATCTGAGGTACCTCAATTTTTCTCATACACTACAAGAATCTTGTGCTATGCAGACGACTCCTATCCAGACGACACATGTCGTCGGCAAAAGTCGACCTATACAGACGACATGTCGTCCGTACAGGGATTTCAAACGTTGACTCCCTTCCTTTGACCAGAAGAGCCATAGAGATGACAAGTTGTCTGTATAAACTCGGCGGGAAACATGAAATTGTTGGCGGTGTATCGAAAATATTTACAAACGAAATGTCGTCTGGAAAAGTGTCTAAAATAATAATTTCGATTTATTTTAATTCTTTGTAGCAGGAAGTCAAAACGCCACCGTTTTTGTCATCCTATGCCGACGACATGTCGTCGGTATAGGGTGATTTAAAATTAATTTCGATTTATTTATTATCCTTGTTACAGAAACTGGAAAACGATGTCGTTTCTTATGCTATAGAGACGACATGTCGTCTGGAAAGGTGGGACCGATCCGCGTGAAATCCTTTTTTAATTTTCTTTTATTTATTAATCACGTGAAGCGAAACGACGACGTATTGGGGTACCTATACAGACGACATGTCGTCTGTATAGTGTTTCCCTGTAACAAAAACCCCTTTCAGCTTTCTGTTTGCAGTCGAGACCAAATCCATTTTTCTCTCAAGGTCGTCGGCGATCGCAGGGTGTTTCCAGCACTCGAGTTCATCGTCCACCATAAAGGTAAGTGTTTTGGTCCTTCATTGCTTCTTAATTTGTAATAACTTGGTGCTTGATTTGTAATAATTTGGAGCCCTAAATCTAAGCCCCATTTATCTATTGGCCAGCAAAAGGTTCAAGTGCTCCATAGAAAAGGATTTCCAGTGATTAACCAATCTCTAATACCGATTTTGAGGTTAGTATATTGATTTCTTTTTCCTGTTAACTACCACAGTGACAGATTTTTTTTTTCAATAAACCATGATATGTATATGCATTTGTTTATGCACCATAATGCTGCATAAATCTTAAATGTCTAAATGTTAAATATGTGAAAACAGGGTATAAGGCCACATTTTGCTTTTTTGCTTTCTAAGTGCATACAATGTTATATATTGGCCACATTTTGCTTTCTATGTGCATACAATGTTATATATTTTACTTATCTACAAGTAAAAGTGATGATAGAAGGCTATAAGATCTTTACAATTTGAGTTTATGTGCAACCTTATAGAACTAGCAAACAAACTTCATGTATACATTATGTTAAGTTAGTGTAACCCCCCGTTCCTGGTACATATTTAATTTGATTAAATGTTTATTTTTGTAAGAGCTACTCGGCGAGTTGTAGCCCTAACTCGCCGAGTAGATGTCGAATTGGACGCAGGCTTTAAGTGATCTACTCGGCGAGTCCACGCCTGGACTCGGCGAGTAGGCCAGTCAGGAGGAAACCCTAATCCTTAGGGTTTGCACCCTATTTAAACGTCCTTATAGCCCCATCTCAGCCTCCATCACCCTCAGAGCATTCCTTATCTAAACCCTAGTCTCCATTGGTGAGTTTGAGTGATTGTTGCCTTGTGAAGGGACTTTTGGTGCACATTGGAGCAAGTGGAAGAAGGAAGGGGTTGAAGAGCTCAAGGAAGGGGACTTAGATCCAGAACACATTCATTTGTGGTCACCCATTCTGGTAATAAAGTTTCCATCTTGATTATTGATCTATTAGATCTTGTTTGTCCCTAAATTGTTGCTTTTAAGCCCTAAAACCCCAAATCCTTGGTAGAGAAACCTTATGGTTGGACTATACTTCAGATCTGGACCCTCATTACCTTATAGAGTTGTAAAGTCTCAGTTATGTTAGTGATTGAGGTCCCTCTTGAGCTTAGAATCCCATTAAGAGCTTAGTTTTGACATTTGGAGCCCTTAAAGCTATGCATGCATGTAAAGTTTGCAACTTTACGTGATAAGCATGCCCTAGAAGCCTAGATCTGTGGTTTGGAGCCGCTGCATGGCTCAAACCAGGTCTGTATGGAAAAAGGACTGAATGAACTCGGCGAGTAGAACGCTGGACTCGGCGAGTTGGTTGAGCAACTCGGCGAGTTCGTTGAAGATTGCCTTGAACTCGGCGAGTTGTTAGAAGACTCAGCGAGTTGGCTAGGATTTCTTCCAAATCATGGCCACGTATGAACTCGACGAGTTAAAAAGGGAACTCGACGAGCCAATCAAGGATTTCACGACTTCTCGAGTTCAGGAAGGACTCGACGAGTCGGTGACCTGCACTCGACGAGTCGAGTCAACATAGACTGTTGACTTTGACTGTGGACTTTGACTTGGACCAAGAGTTGACCAGTTGACTTCTGATGGTTTCTGGTAATTGGGAGATTTATGAAAAAGGTTTGTATGGTACCTATAGGTGGTGGAGTTCGTGTTGGACCCAAGAGTTGAGCCTTCTTATTTCCGACGACAGTTGCGAGGTGAGTTATCCTCACTATACTAAGGGGTCTAAGGCACCAAGGCCGGCCCATTGGATATGATATCCTAGTAGTTGTATTATGTTGAGTATGAGTTAGTTATGCATGCTAGTTTGATACGCTAGAGGGTAGGTCTGTAGGACTACCTGTGATACTGATTGATTGTCTGTATGTGCATTATCTGTTACATGTTGATATGTTATGTGGGATGGGTTGAGGTTGTACTGCTCCGTGCGGTAGCCAACAAACCCTAGAGTATTCCAGATATGAGCTGAGGGCCCAATAGGCATTCCAGACTCATACTGAGGACTTGGGAGCATTCCAGATACGAGCTGAGGGCTCGGTAGGCATTCCAGACTCGTACTGAGGGCTCGGTGGCATTCCAGATACGAGCTGAGGGCCCGGTAGGCATTCCAGACTCGTACTGAGGGCTCGGTGGCAATCCAGATGTGAGCTGAGGGCCCGGTAGGCATTCCAGACTCACACTGTGGGCCCAGGGGTATTCCAGTCTGTAAAGCTGTGGACCCGTTATATGCTGTTCTGCTCAGTTTGTTATGATATGTCATGGTGTGACATGGTTATGTGGACTGTATGTGTATCGGTATTTTGGGGGTAACTTACTAAGCTTTCGGGCTTACAGTTTCAGTTTATTGTTTCAGGTACATCAGGGGATCGCGGCAAGGCGAAGGCATGATCGTACAGCTCCTCCTATTATGTTATGTTTCTGGGAAAACTTTGATATAAATGTATTTTGAAAACAAAGTTGTAATGTTTTGATAAATTCGACATGTTTTGAAAGTTTAAATTTGGCTTGAATTTTTGGGTGTTACAAGTTGGTATCAGAGCCTTGGTTTGAGTGAATTGGAGGAACACTCGTGTGACTCCAGTCTCAAATCAAGGAAAGGATTTTCAAAATGATTTTTCAAAAAGGTTTTCAAAATAAATAAAGGAGGATGCAGGGCGTACGATCAGCCGGAGCCAGTAAGTAGACCCCAAAATACCATACAAGTTATTTGATTATACGATATGATAGAACAGCATGTTAGTGCTAGGCTAGGGATCTTCAGGAATTGCATGATAGAATTGCCTGAATACATGATGCCTGCTAGCCTAGGGTTTCCTTTATTTGAGATTGACATCATTACTGTACTTGTCTAATGTATGCATCCCAGTTGTACATAATTAAGATCTTATAGCCTGAGAATGTTTGATTTGGCCTTATGTTCTGTTCTTGTTTGATTAGGGGCTTGGGGTAGGATTGGATATTCTAAAGTCTATAGGGTCCAGCGTTATGCATGGCTAGCATACATTAGTGCTGCAGGGTTGGTGGAAGTTTCATGGATAGGAGGGATTGAGTGAGACCGGGAGGTCAGTTATAAGATATTTAGCATTCCTCTAGGAGTGAGGATTGAGCGCTCGCCATGTTGTGCATATTGTTAGGGTGTTGTGGTGATACTTGGGGCAAATATGGGTAGGTGTGGAAGGTAGTAGGGGCCCATGCTACTGAAAGCACAGGACCTATACGCGTGTCAAGTAAGTCGCAATCCCTAGGGTTAGTAGGGAGTTGGCTCCCAGTGATTTATATGAATTATCTGATAACTGGTGATATGTTTCAGAATGGTGATGACGAGGCGCTTCGTGGCTGGATCCGGTTCGGGATCAGGATCAGGGGACAGAGGCCAGGAGGGGCCGACAGCACCTGAGTCAGTGGTGCAGATGGGTACAGAGGAGTTGGATGCCAGGATTCGAGAGATCCTGCATGATGAGGTTGCTGCTGCATTCCGGGCTCAGTTACCGGAGATGTTCGGGTCGATCAAGACCGCCATGGTGGAGTATTTTGATGAGCGTTATGCAGCCCTTGCAGAGATAGCCGCCGCAGCAGCTGCATCAGCTGTATTAGCGACGAGAGGAAGAGTTGGTAGAGGTTTTCAGTACAGGGACTTCGATAACACGAAGCCCCCTACTTTTGATGGGACGCAGGATCCCATCAAGGCTATGGGGTGGATTTCAGATGTGGAGGGGTGTTTCTTCACCTGCTCGTGTCCTGCTGACCAGAAGGTCAGGTGTGCTCTGAACCTGCTTAGGTCTGGGGCCAAGGACTGGTGGAGACTTGCGACTGGGTCGTACTCTGATGATCAGAGAGCTGCTGTTACTTGGGAGCAGTTCAGGGATATGTTCCGCGCCCATTACATTCCACGGGTTGAGCGGGAGCGATTGGCACATGAGTTTTTGAGTTTGAGACAGGATGGGGAGTCGGTGACGGAGATCACCCGGATGTTCACTGAGAGGGCGATGTTTTGCCCGGAGTTTGCTTCAGAGCAGGCCCAGATGACCCGTTATCTGAGCATGCTCAAGACGGATATCCGTCAGTTTGTGTCTACCCAGCGATGTGATACTCTTCTAGAGTTGCAGGAGGCCGCCAGACGGTGTGAGTTGGAGATTGAACAGCAGTTGAGAGAATAGCAGCAGGCCCCGGCACATTCTCAGCCGGCGCCGAAGTGGTCTAAGACCGCTGATACTAGGACCGGGGGTCAGCAGAGCCGCACATGTGGGAAGTATGGCAAGGGTCATTCTGGTGTGTGTCGAGCTGGTAGTGGATGCCACAAGTGTGGCAAGGAGGGGCATTACACGAAAGACTGTCGCCAGGCCGCTCCAGTTCAGAGTATGAGGTTATGTTACCATTGTGATCAGGTTGGCCATTTGAAGGCCAACTGCCCGTTACTCGCCGCCAAACCGGCGCAGGCTCCAGCGCCGGCTACTTTGAGGATCACGGATGGGAGACCAGTCAGGTCAGAGCCTCCAAAGGCTCAGGGTCGTGCCTTCCAGCTTACAGCGGAGGAGGCCAGAGCAGCACCAGATGTGGTTGCTGGTATGTTTCTATCCTTATCTCGTTTTCCTATATCTGTTGTATGCTTATCTGTTGCACCTGTGGTTAGGTACGTTTTTAGTGAACTCCTTGCCTGCTTTGGTCTTATTTGACTCGGGGGCGAGTCGGTCCTTCGTATCTCAGACATTTAGTAGGGAGTTCAGTGCGCCAGTGGGCGAGTTAGAGTGTCCGTTGCGAGTGTCTATCGCCAACGAACACGGGGTTTCTGCTTCTTCAGTTTATCGAGGGTGTGACTTGGAGATTTTCGGGGTGTCATTTCCGATAGATTTGATTCCGATTCCCATGGGGGAGGTATGCGTGATTGTAGGCATGGATTGGCTCAGTCGATTCGGTGCCATGATCGACTGTGAGGGGCAGCGAGTAGTAGTTCGAACCCCAAGTGGGGGAGAACTGATTGTATATGGCGAGGGCACAAGAGTGGGATCAGGGTTTTGTTCAGTTGCTAGGGTACGACAGTACATTCAGCATGGGTGTGCAGGTTATCTAGCGTATGTGGTAGATACGCGAGCCAGGGATCAGATTTCAGTTTCCGACATACCGGTGGTCAGGGAGTTCGCAGACGTATTCCCGGAGGAGTTACCAGGGATACCTCCAGAGAGGCAGGTCGAGTTCAGGATCGACCTGGTGCCAGGTGCGGCCCCTATTGCTAAGGCGCCGTACCGATTGGCACCGCCAGAGATGCAGGAGCTGTCATCGCAGCTGCAGGAACTGCTGGGCAAGCAGTTCATTCGACCTAGCAGTTCTCCATGGGGAGCACCGATACTTTTCGTCCGGAAGAAGGACGGTTCGCACCGGATGTGTATCGATTACCGGGAGTTGAATAAGTTGACGGTGAAGAACCGTTATCCACTCCCGAGGATAGACGATCTCTTCGACCAGTTACAGGGTGCATCTTGGTTTTCCAAGATAGACTTGAGGTCTGGGTATCATCAGGTCAGGGTCAGAGAGGAGGACGTGGAGAAGACCGCGTTCCGAACTCGTTATGGACATTACGAGTTTGTGGTGATGCCGTTTGGGCTCACCAACGCGCCAGCGGTGTTCATGGACCTGATGAATCGGGTCTGTAGACCGATGCTTGATCGCTCGGTCATAGTGTTTATAGATGATATCTTGGTGTATTCCAAGACCCGAGAGCAGCATGAGGAACATCTGCGAGAGCTGTTGGGAGTTCTAAGACGGGAACGACTGTACGCCAAGTTCTCGAAGTGTAAGTTTTGGTTACGGGAGGTCCAGTTCCTCGGACATCTCGTTAACCAGGAGGGGATTTTGGTCGATCCGGCCAAAATCGAGGCGGTTATGCAGTGGGAGGTTCCGAAATCTCCCTCAGATATTAGGAGCTTTCTGGGGTTGGCAGGGTACTACCGGAGGTTCATACGGGACTTCTCCAAGATTGCAGTGCCCCTCACTCGTCTGACAAGGAAGGGAGTGGATTTCCGTTGGGGTCCCGAGCAGCAGAGGGAGTTTGAGACCCTCCGTCAGCATTTGTGCGAGGCTCCAGTATTGACACTCCCGGAGGGAGTCGAGGATTTTGTGGTGTTCTGTGATGCATCCATCACAGGTTTAGGGGAGGTCCTCATGTAGAGAGGACGAGTGATAGCCTACGCATCGCGGCAGCTGAAGCCGCATGAGACGAGATACCCTACACATGACTTGGAACTGGGGGCGGTGGTGTTCGCCCTCAAGATATGGAGACACTACCTCTATGGGGTCCGTTGTACCATTTACACGGATCAAAAGAGCTTGAGACATATCATGGATCAGCCGAACCTGAACATGAGGCAACGCAGGTGGCTGGACGCAGTCAAGGACTACGATTGCGAGATCCTTTACCATCCTGGTAAAGCGAATGTAGTGGCGGACGCTTTGAGCCGCAAGTCAGCGGGGTCTTCCACCCCAGCGGTATGTATGAGGATAGCGGTGGATTCTCCGCTGGTGAGTTTGATCAGAGATGCCCAGGTTGAGGGCATCCGCCCGGAAAATTGGAAGCTGGAGAGGATCAAGGGCGAGAACACCCGGTTTGTGCAGGATAGTCGGGGACTATTAACCCGATGCGGTCGGGTTTGGGTTCCAATGACGGGTGGGGTTAGGCAGACGGTTATGGAGGAGGCTCATAAGTCTCATTTCTCTATTCACCCGGGGGCTACCAAGATGTATCGGGATTTGAGTTTGAGCTATTGGTGGTCGTGCATGAAGCGGGAAATCGCTTGGTACGTTGAGAGGTGCTTGACCTGTAGGATGGTCAAGGCCGAGCATCAGTGGCCGCATGGAAAGCTGCAGCCCCTAGAGATTCCCATGTGGAAATGGGAACATATCACGATGGATTTTATTACCAAATTGCCGAAGACGGCAAAGGGGTTTGATGCTATATGGGTCATCGTGGATCGATTGACCAAGAGCGCCCATTTCTTGGCTATACGAGAGGGCTCATCGGCCGCGAAATTGGCCGAATTGTACGTTCGGGAGATCGTGTCTCGCCATGGGGTTCCTGTCTCCATTGTCTCTGATCGGGATGTCAGGTTTACCTCCCGCTTCTGGCAAAAGTTTCACGAGGAGCTGGGGACGCGATTGCACTTCAGCACAACATTCCACCCGCAGACAGACGGCCAGAGCGAGCGGACTATTCAGACCCTTGAGGACATGTTGCGGGCATGTGTCATTGATTTCGGTGGGAGCTGGGATTCTCACCTACCGCTTGCGGAGTTCGCCTACAACAACAACTATCATTCTAGCCTTGGCGCCCCGCCATTCGAGATGTTGTACGGGCGGAGATGTCGCACCCCGGTTTGTTGGGGCGAAGTTGGGCACAGGGTGATGGGTAGTACGGAGGTAGTCTTGCAGACTACCGAAAAGATCCAGCAGGTTAGACAGCGTTTGCAGATCGCTCAGAGTCGGCAGAAGAGTTATGCCGACAAACGCCGATCCGAGTTGGAGTTCCAGGTGGGTGACATGGTCCTCCTGAAGGTATCACCCTGGAAGGGTGTCATCAGATTCCGAAAGAGGGGCAAGCTGGGCCCCAGGTTCATTGGTCCTTTTAGGGTTTTGGCCCGGGTGGGTCGGGTCGCCTATCGATTGGATCTCCTGGCAGAGCTTAGCCAGATCCACAACACTTTCCATGTTTCTCAGTTGAGGAAGTGTTTGGTGGACGAGTCAGCAGTAGTACCCATGGAGGATATTCAGGTTGATAGCAGCCTGAATTATATCGAGAGACCAGTTGCGATCTTAGATCGAAAGGCGAAGACCTTGAGGAACAAGGTGGTTCAGTTAGTGAAGGTGCAGTGGCAGCACCGGAAGGGTTCAGAGTGGACGTGGGAGTCCGAAGAGGAGATGCGGGGGCATTACCCGGAGTTGTTTTCAGATGCAGCAGCAGCAGACTTCGAGGACGAAGTCTGAGACAAGTGGGGGAGAATTGTAACGCCCCGTTCCTGGTACGTATTTAATTTGATTAAATGTTTCTTTTTGTAAGAGCTACTCGGCGAGTTGTAGCCCTAACTCGCCGAGTAGATGTCGAATTGGACGCGGGCTTTAAGTGATCTACTCGGCGAGTCCACGCCTGGACTCGGCGAGTAGGCCAGTCAGGAGGAAACCCTAATCATTAGGGTTTGCACCCTATTTAAACGTCCTTATAGCCCCATCTCAGCCTCCATCACCCTCAGAGCATTCCTTATCTAAACCCTAGTCTCCATTGGTGAGTTTGAGTGATTGTTGCCTTGTGAAGGGACTTTTGGTGCACATTGGAGCAAGTGGAAGAAGGAAGGGGTTGAAGAGCTCAAGGAAGGGGACTTAGATCCAGAACACATTCATTTGTGGTCACCCATTCTGGTAATAAAGTTTCCATCTTGATTATTGATCTATTAGATCTTGTTTGTCCCTAAATTGTTGCTTTTAAGCCCTAAAACCCCAAATCCTTGGTAGAGAAACCTTATGGTTGGACTATACTTCAGATCTGGACCCTCATTACCTTCTAGAGTTGTAAAGTCTCAGTTATGTTCGTGATTGAGGTCCCTCTTGAGCTTAGAACCCCATTAAGAGCTTAGTTTTGACATTTGTAGCCCTTAAAGCTATGCATGCATGTAAAGTTTGCAACTTTACGTGATAAGCATGCCCTAGAAGCCTAGATCTGTGGTTTGGAGCCGCTGTATGGCTCAAACCAGGTCTGTATGGAAAAAGGACTGAATGAACTCGGCGAGTAGAACGCTGGACTCGGCGAGTCCTATGAACATAGCTGTGAACTCGGCGAGTTGGTTGAGCAACTCGGCGAGTTCGTTGAAGATTGCCTTGAACTCGGCGAGTTGTTAGAAGACTCTGCGAGTTGGCTAGGGTTTCTTCCAAATCTTGGCCACGTATGAACTCGACAAGTTAAAAAGGGAACTCGACGAGCCAATCAAGGATTTCACGACTTCTCGAGTTCAGGAAGGACTCGACGAGTCGGTGATCTGCACTCGACGAGTCGAGTCAACATAGACTGTTGACTTTGACTGTGGACTTTGACTTGGACCAAGAGTTGACCAGTTGACTTCTGATGGTTTATGGTAATTGGGAGATTTATGAAAAAGGTTTGTATGGTACCTATAGGTGGTGGAGTTCGTGTTGGACCCAGGAGTTGAGCCTTCTTATTTCCGACGACAGTTGTGAGGTGAGTTATCCTCACTATACTATGGGGTCTAAGGCACCAAGGCCGGCCCATTGGATATGATATCCTAGTAGTTGTATTATGTTGAGTATGAGTTAGTTATGCATGCTAGTTTGATACGCTAGAGGGTAGGTCTGTAGGACTACCTGTGATACTGATTGATTGTCTGTATGTGCATTATATGTTACATGTTGATATGTTATGTGGGATGGGTTGAGGTTGTACTGCTCCGTGCTGTAGCCAACAAACCCTAGAGTATTCCAGATATGAGCTGAGGGCCCGATAGGCATTCCAGACTCATACTGAGGACTTGGGAGCATTCCAGATACGAGCTGAGGGCCCGGTAGGCATTCCAGACTCGTACTGAGGGCTCGGTGGCATTCCAGATACGAGCTGAGGGCCCGGTAGGCATTCCAGACTCGTAATGAGGGCTCGGTGGCAATCCAGATGTGAGCTGAGGGCCCGGTAGGCATTCCAGACTCACACTATGGGCCCAGGGGTATTCCAGTTTGTAAAGCTGTGGACCCGTTATGTGCTATTCTGCTCAGTTTGTTATGATATGTCATGGTGTGACATGGTTATGTGGACTGTATGTGTATCAGTATTTTGGGGGTAACTCACTAAGCTTTCGGGCTTACAGTTTCAGTTTATTGTTTCAGGTACATCAGGGGATCGCGGCAAGGCGAAGGCATGATCGTACAGCTCCTCCTATTATGTTATGTTTCTGGGAAAACTCTGATATAAATGTATTTTGAAAACAAAGTTGTAATGTTTTGATAAATTCGACATGTTTTGAAAGTTTAAATTTGGCTTGAATTTTTGGGTGTTACAGTTAGAAACATTACCTTAAAAAGTATTATCTTGAGTTATTTGATGTAATTAGATGCTATTGTTTGTATTGTAAAGTGTTTAATATGGTTTCAAAGTGTTTAATTTTGTTAGTGACTTAATGTTGGTCATTATGGCTTTAGCTTAATTAGGTTATTAATAGCAACATACTTTTAGTAATTTTAAATAATTATGAAGTAAAGGTGAATTAATTAAAATCAAATTAAATTAGTTTTAAAATCAAATTAATATTAATATTAAAATTAAATTAAATTAAATATAAAATCAAATCAATATGATTTTCTTATTAAAACACGTTGAATCGTTGATTTTTAGTTTAAGTTTCTTCTTCATAACCATTGTGAATACTCTATCCAATTAATCTAATTTTTACTTCTCGAGTATATATTTTTTTATATACTTGTGAATACTCTATCCGTTCTCGGGTATATATTTATTTATCTAGCACAAATACAATCTAACTTTCGATAACTACATATATAATATAATTTTTAAAAGTGAAACAACGATGACGATCGATAAGAGTTGGATTAGAGAGAACCAAATTTCTTCAAAATACTTGGAAGGTCTTAAAATCTTTATGAAGATTGCTGAGAAACATGTCAACTCTAAAGGCAAAGTGCGTTGCCCGTGTAAAACGTGTGTGAATTCGTATCGACATGTTTTGCCTACGGTTTATGCCCACTTACATGACATTGGGTTTCTAGAAACATATACTACGTGGATTTATCACGGTGAGAAACATGTCGGTTCTTCGGATTTAAGCTACAATTCGACTCTAAGAACAAACACACCCACAAGTAATGAGATGTTTGATGTAATTGATGATGTTATGGCGGAACAAAATACAAATGAAGAAAATATAGACGAGGAGGGACGAGGTATAGACCCCGAATTTGATGATTTGTTTGAGGAGCTCAATACCAAGTTATACCCTGACTGTAGCGATATGTCTGCCTTAAACTTTTTGGCAAAGTTGTTGCATATTAAAGTGATCAATAGATGGACAAATAGTTCATTTGATCAACTTGTAGAGTTACTAAGAGCTGCTTTCCCGAAGAGCAAGATTCCAGCTTCACACTATGAAGCTAAAAAGAAGTTGAGAAAGATAGGGTTAGGATATCAATCGATCCACGCTTGCAAAAATGATTGTGCTTTGTTTTTGAAGGAGAACGGTTCCATGCAAAATTGCCCGATTTGTAAGGAGAGTAGATGGGTGGACACAACTACAAAGGGGAAGAAAGTACCACAAAAAGTGTTGCGATACTTTCCTTTGACTCCAAGACTTCGACGAATGTATAGCTCCAGATTCACAGCTAAAGATATGAGTTGGCATAATACTGGACGCTCAATAGATGGTATGATGTATCATCCGGTTGATGGGAAGTCATGGCAAGATTTTGATCAAAGATATCCAGAGTTTGCTAAAGAACCTAGAAATGTTCGTCTAGGTTTGGCTGCTGATGGCTTTAATCCATTCGGCAACTTTAATAGTACTTATAGTACTTGGCCGGTTATATTAACTACCTACAATACACCACCATGGATATGTATGGAAGAGTCTTCTTTCATGCTAACTTTGCTGATTCCTGGCCCTAAATCACCATCAAAGGACATTGATGTTTTCTTGAGGCCTTTGGTGGATGAGTTGAAAATGTTGTGGTCTGAAGGAGTCCAAATGAGAGTTGTGGAAGATGTTCATCATCGAAAACTTTGGGATCATCCAAGTATCGGTGTTAATGAGATAGATGTGGTGAATGACACTCGATCAAATGATTTTCCCTTGGCTGTCGATTTAGGTGATGATGATGATGATGATACATACTCCGTTGACGGTGATGATATGTACTTTTTAGATAATAATGATGATGGTGAATCAAGTGTGGCTCCTACTATAAACGATGATAGTTTCTTTAATGATGATGATGATGGTGGTGATACGTACTCTTCAGATAATGATGACGATTTCATAAACGATGACGAATTTATTAATGATGATGTTGTACATGTATATTGTTCTAGTGATGATTCTGATTGATGGTATGTTACGGTTGTTATACATTTTGATTGCTTAAAATTGTTTATTATTTTTTTTAAAAGTACGTTTAGTATATTTTCTAATATTTGTTAAACAGATGGCTACACATGTTGCGAGGGGGCATGGAGGAGACGGCGGGGAACGACCTCCACATGAGCGTACAGGCAAGATACCGACGGGTTGTCAATCTTGTAAGTTACATGAATTTCTTAAATATATTGGATATATTTTTAAAGTTTTAAATTTCTAAATTTTTAGTTCTATGTGTCAATGTAGCAAACTCGACGCGTCGGCGTGGAAAAGGAAGATGCTTAAATATGCGAAAAAAGTTCAAGCACAACGGTCAACCTTTACCTGTGGAAATTGATAGCGTCGGGGGGACCTATAGATTCATAAATACAAATGGCAAAATGTTGACAAGGTTTATCTCAAACTTTGTGGCAAATCATGTACCACACTTATCCAAACGACAAGTCGTCTCTATAGTGTTACACTTTTACCGACGACAAGTCGTCTCTATAGGGTGCGAATAAAACTTTTTCTAATTTCCTCGAAAATCAATCCCGACGACCCTTTGCAGACGACATGTCGTCTGGACTGACTATGCTATACCGACGACACCTGTACCGACGATATTTTCGACTTTTACCGACGGACCTATACCGACGACTTTTTACAGACCACATGTCGTCTCTATAGGCTTTAGCGACGACAAGTCGTCTGGACAGAGCTCAAAATTGTCGTCTGCATAGTGTACGATCCTTGTAGTGATACTGCAATCACATGGTTGCCTGAACAAGTGAGTGACCTTTATAACCTACAAAGCTTATTACTTCATGGTTGTCATCACTTATCTGACTTGCCAGAAAGTTTTGTTAAGTTAATAAACTGGCGACATCTTGACATAAGTGATACCCTAAAGTTGAAGAATATGCCCTTAGGGATTGGTGGATTGACGGGTTTGCAAACTCTAACCAAAGTCATTATTGAAGGAGACAACGGGTTCAAAATATCCGAGCTTAAGGACTTATCGGACCTTCAAGGCGAACTTTTCTTGACTAGTCTTGAAAAGTGATACATCCACTACAAGCAAAGGATGCCAACTTACATCAAAAGAATGGTCTTGATGATTTGCGTATGGAGTGGAGTGATGTCTTTGATGATTCTCGGAATGAGATGATTGAATATCAAGTACTTGAAGGGTTGAGGCCTCATTATAAGTTGAGAGAACTTGGGATTGTCTTCTACAAGGGATCTATGTTCCCTAGTTGGATCACTGATCCCGCATTTGATGGGTTAACAGAGCTTACCTTACGTGGTTGCAGAAGTAACCATTTACCAACACTTGGACAACTACCATCACTTGAAAAGTTGTTTGTTAAAGGGATGAATGAGGTGAAGACTCTGGGTTTTGAGTTACTTGCACCTGATGATTCTTTCCTTGGCATTTCATTTCCATCACTTGAAGTTTTGGAATTTGAAGATATGCAAGGTTGCGAGAGATGGACAACTAGTCGTCATGATGATGATGAAACATCTGCTAGATCGTTTCCTCTTCTTCGTGAGGTTTCTATAAAAGATTGCTTAAAACTAGCTGAAATGTCGATTGGCTTGATACCATCACATCAGGTTTTACACATGAAAAAAGGTTCAAAAACAGTGTTGAAACTCGTAGTTGGGAGTTCACCCAAGTTGGAGGTACGTAAGTGTAAAAATTTGGTATCATTATTAGGAGACAAAGAGGTTAACTTGGGGATTAGCATGGAAAGTCTTAAACAAGTGATATTTGATAGTTCTAACACACGGGAGAGTTTTAGTTGTCCAAATAGTGTTGAGAGTTTGGAAATCCGTGATTGTGATTCGTTGACTTCCTTGACGTTCTCAATGGAGCACTCCGACAAAGGTTTTGGTTTTGATCCCCTGTGTTGCCTAACATCTTTGACGTTCATTAGATGCAAGAATCTTAAGTCATTTCGTCATGAGCATTTGGAAAGTCTCCCATCTTTGACTAATTTGCATGTATTTGATTGTCCAAGTATGGACTACTCCTTCCCTTGTGGGTTGTGGCCTCCTAATTTAAGAAATCTGATGATAGGAGGGTTGAAAAAGCCCATGTCGGAGTGGGGACAACAGAATTTTCCATCCTCGCTTGTTGATCTAGGCATAAGTGGCATAAATAATCGAGGAGAAGTTTCATTCGCAGTGGAAGAAAATGTGATGAATACTACTACTTCATTACCTTTTATGCTTCCTCAGTCCCTAGTTTCGTTATCAAGCTTTGGATTTTATACTCCTGACTCATTCTCGGATGCCGTAGAGCAACTCCCATGCCTTGAAAATCTTACTGTTTTGGATTTCCCATATTTCGACTATGGGGGTCACCTGGCTTCCCGCAAACCACGTTTGAAAATAAGGGTGTGGGGGTATTAATAAAGGTATGTTATCTCATTGCCAATCATCCATGTCTCTTACGTAATTATTGCTATTAATTTTAATAATAATCTTATAATTAACGTTTTTTTAACAAATGTGCAAGCGGGTTTTAGATCTACCACTAATATCTTTCTTTGGATTTATAGGTATTACGTTCCTCCTAGAAAAAACATCATAAATTAATTTAGTTTTTCAATGAAGGCAATATTCCTTCTTGAGTATGGTATAATTTTTGTATTTTTACTATTCAATAATTAACCCAAAGTATTTGTAACATTAATTGTGAGACCTTTTGCTTTTTGGTAAACATCACAAGTGTATGACACAAAAAGACGATTTAGTTTTGCTCTTTTGATAAAGCATTTAAGCTCTATTGACATATTCTATAATGCTTCATTAAAAGGGTACTGTGTTGTTTTGTATTGTAGGGAATGAAGTTCTACAAAGTAGGAATTGATTAGAAACGTCTGGTTTAAAGGAAGTTGTGGATTCTGTGGAAAAAGTGGAAAATAGTGGAAACTAAGGACATAAAGTTAGGGCTGGTTTTATACTTCGAAGGTTACCAGAGCGCTTACAAGAAAGTTGAGTGACAAAAGTAAGATTTTCATGAAGAAAATATATAATCTCTATTATCATTTTCATTCGAGAATATTTGAGAGATAAAAGATTGAAATTACAGAGAGAAACAGAGTCTGATTACGTTTTTATCAGCTTCATGGTCGATCTGATTCGCTTTATACTTGATACACTAATATGTTTCATGTAGTTGTTGATCTTCTTCATTGTTGATCTGATTCTCTTTATAGTTGATACACTAAAATGTATTCCGAGTAGATCTTCTTAATCTTCAATGTTTGTTTGTATACCCATAATTAATATCTTTGTTTTACAAAATTTTTACCCCATAAGCTACTATGATTCTTCGTGAGGATGACATCAATACCTTTCATGTTTTTTTAGTATGTAACATGCCAAGCTTTAGATAGAATTACTAAGGTGCTATGTTTGCAGTCTGCGAACCACATCTGCAGTAGAAGAGGTGGACCAAACATTTACGGTTTGAAAGAAGAAGACTGTTTGTTTTTTAATATCTACAGACTGTTAGAATAAACTAAAATACCAAAATAGGGGTGATACCATGTTAGTGACTCGCATTATCTAGACATAGTTTCTTTTGAATGTACCTAACAATATATAACGAGACTAAATGTGTAAAGTCTAACTCCATCATAAACAAGGGGTGATACTATGTTAGTGACTCGTATTATCTAGACATACTTTCTTGTGAACCATCTACTTTCTGTTGGAAATTAGTGTCCACAGTAACAGTAATTGGTAATATAATTATTAATAACAAGCTCCTTTTGGGTTTCACGCAAGGATAATTTAAGCAACAATCGAGAATAGAGAATATTAAAGAATCTAGTTTTGTAATTTATTAGAATGTAATAAAATAATGAAAACATGTAGAATTTAACAAGTTTAAGTTGTAAAGATTTGAAAGTCAAATGTTAAGAATAATTACTTATAGACCGAGTCATTATCCGGTAAGGATTCTAGATCCTCCCATATATATATATATATATATATATATATATATATATATATATATATATATATATATATATATATATATATATATATATATATATATATATAGGTTTCCAAAACCGGATTTAAGACATATTAATCAACCCTAAATTCGGCTTCCCTCCCCCTATTCTCTAAATCCCGATGTGCCTCTCATCACAATGCGACCCTATCGAGTTCGCCGCATGTGTGACGATCAGAAGGCTACTTCGATTTGGATATTTCCGTTCAAATGTGTTCTTAGGTGAGGGATCTATGAAGTGATTGTTTTGCTACTCTTCGGGTGTGACTACAAAAGTGGAATCATAGTTTGGATTCTATACATCTGTTGTACTTGCTAGAACAAGGAAATCAAAGGTTGTAAAGGTGTGTGGTCTTTAACCCCCTATATGCCGTTTAGTTCCATTAGATATATTTGAACTTGTGATCTCTCACGAGTTATGGAAATTTTTTATTGCCTTCGTTGTGCGTATATGGCTTATTTGTATCCCTAAAAACCATCATTAGTGTAACGCCCTGTTCCGAATCGCTTTCCTAATTCGGGACTGTGGCTTGAAGATGGGTTATCATAACGCTTAGGGCCTTTGGAAAGGAGAGATCTAGACCCATTTAGGTACGGAAGATGTGATTGAGGTGATCCGGCAGTGTGGGTTGTACCTTGGAACCAGCGGTATATCGGTAAAGTGGCAGTTCGATCACTTTATGAATTTTTTATTTTCGTTCAATTTTTTGAGGTGAGGATAAGTTTATAGATGTGTAGAGATTCTTTCCACCTTTCCGTGGATATAAAGAACGTCAAAAACGGAGTTGAAACGAAGAAGTTATGGCCTTAAGAAGTTTCATGGTTTTCAGGCTTAGTCGAGTACGTGGGGCGTACACAAAGAGTACGCGGGGCATACACAAAGAGTACGCGCGGCATACTAGTGAAGAAGGAAGTACTCTGGGCGTACCTTGGAGTACGCATGGCGTACTGACCAGGATTGGTCGCGAATGTTCTTTGGAGTACGCTGGGCGTACCAGAATTACGTTGGGCGTACTCCAGTCAGATCAGAACCTTATTTTAGGGTCTTGGACCCTGTTTAAGCTCCTTATCTCATAACCTAACCCTAATATCTTCAGCCTCCATCCCTTTAAACCCTTGAAATTGACCTTTAGCCCTCATTTGAGTGATTTTGGAGCTTGGATGGCCATTAGAGGAGTATTTTGGTATTTTTGAAGAAGAAGGTGTTTAAAGAAGAAGCAAGAGATTGAAGAGAGCTTGTAAATCCAGAGGTTTTACATCATTTCCCGCCTATTGAAGGTATAAAGTTCCCATCTTGGTGTTTCTACATCATAGATCTAGGTTCTCATGGGTTTTGTCCCTTTTGATTTCAAGAATAGATTTATGGTGCAAATCTGTTTCTGGACTTATGGTTGCCACCCATGAAGCTATTTGAGTCCCTTGAGCAGTAAAGTTGCAATCTTTAAGGCCCATTTGCATCCATGCAAGAGATCTAGCTATTTTCATGAAGATAGTTGCTATTTTTCCAAGTTTGATCTCATTTGGTGGGGTGCAAGCCACCAAGTGATCAACTTTATGGGTTAAGAAGGATTTTTGGACTCAGATCTGTAGTTTGGACGTAGTGTCTTAAGGGGTTAAGAGGTTTTGAAGAAAATGGCTTAACAGGAGATTACGCTGGGCGTACAAGCCAGTACGCGCAGTGTACAAACCATACAAGCTGTACGCGCAGCGTACAGAAGAGTACGCTCCGCGTACACTCAGATTTTGGACTTTACGTTGTTGGGCTTCGGTTTGGGCCATGCTTTGGACTTTGGGTCTTTGGGCCTTAGTGGGCCATCAGAAGTCAGATTATTTGGGATGAGAGTATGTTTGGGCTTAAGGTAAGACCCATTAGAGGGATTGGGCCCATTTCAGCAAGTTGGGCCATTAGTGGGCCACTAGTGGGCTTGGGGAGCTCACTTAGTGTTGGAACTCTTATATTATGGTTTTGGGCCTTAGATATGGACCGAGTTGGACTAGGGGGTAAAATGGTCATTTTACCCTAAGGAAGATTATTGAATTGGACTAAGTGTTATTTTGGTGTTGGTAGCTCGGGGAGCCGGAGGTAGCAGTTCAGGAATTTCTAGTTAGCAGCCAGAGGTGTGTTGGCAGGATTCAGTAGTGCGATGTGAGTTTCCCTTTGTGTGAATGGGTCTACGGCCACAAAGCCGGCCCATGTAGTTTATGAGTAGGAAGACCCGGGGGTTAGCCCTAGGCAATATGCATGAAAGACCAGGAGAAGGCTCCTGGCACTCGGTATGTTATTATGTGTGGTAGGAAGACCCGAGGGTTAGCCCTAAGTAGTATGTATGAAAGACCGGGAGGTGGCTCCTGGCACACTGTATGCTATTATGTATGAAAGACCAGGAGGTGGCTCCTGGCACAATGTATGCTGATTAGCCTAGTAAAGTAGTATGTATGCTAGTTGTGTTTGTGATGCTGGCATGGAAGACCAGGGGGTGGCCCTTGGCACTTGTCTGTAAGACCCAGGGTATGGCCCCCGGCTTGGGAAGAAAGACCACGTGGCGGCCCGTGGCATTACGACAAGACTATGTACGGCACATAGCACCTTATTTGGTTATGATATATGTATGCTCATGGTTATGTATGGCATGTATGATCAGTTGATATGTATGGTATGTGGTATCTGGGGAACTCACTAAGCTTCGTGCTTACGGCTTTCAGCTATTTGTTTCAGGTACTTCGTTTCCAAAGGAAAGGAGTCGGCGATCGCAGTGCATCACACTATGTTTTTTGCAATATATGATCTTTGGGAATGATACTCTGATAATTGTTTTATGTTCAACGTTTTTCAATGTTTTGAGCAAGGTTACTAAGTGGTTTTAATTAAATTTAAAAATGAAATTTTTGGCCATGATTTTTGGGATGTTACAAGTTGGTATCAGAGCCTTGGTTTGAGGGATTCGGACATACGTCGGGTATGTCTGAACTCAAACTGAGGACTTGGAATGGAAATTTTCAAAAGAAAATCATTTTTATAAAAAGAAATTCTAAGCAAAGAAAGGGGTGTGATGCGTGCAATCTACCGAGCTCAAGTAAGTGGTTCCCAAAATACCAATACATGTTTGTTATGTGATATGATATGATTATGTGATTTGCATGCTAGATTGAAGCTAAGGATCTTGGAGAGATTCCTTTGTATGCTATAAGAGATTGTAGATTTGCATGCTATAACTGATTAGTTAGTAGTAGGATGGCCTGCTTAGGTTATGCCTGATTGTATGAGCCTTTGAATTACATGCTAGTATAGATCCCTGATAAGAGGATATAATGGCTTGTTTGGTTAGATTTTTCCGTTTGTCTGAATGCTGCTTGCTTTGTGCTTTGTGGGACTTCAAGTGATGGGAGTTAACTACTAGATGAATACGCTAAGTCACATGTGACTAGGGTTGAATAATCTCAGAGTGCTGGATTTGACCCTATTACGCAGCTCTCGTCTGAGTCTAACCATTATAGGGATGAGTCCTTTACTCGAAGGATTATCCGAGCCTCGTTACATGTGATGGTATTCATGTAGTAGTTAATTGGCATCATGAAGAGTCTTTCAGAAGTTGAGGACGGGGTGGGTTCGGGAACCTAGGAAGGCCTAGGATATGCTGCAGTGAGCTAGTAGTATGGTTCAGAGAGTATTGGCATAATGGTTTGAGAAAGTGACTTGGAAGATTCGAGATGATTGCTGAGGAAAGTATGGGTAGGTGTGGAAGGTAGTATTGGGCCCGTACTACTGAAAGCACAGGATCCATACTCGAATTGGTGAGAGTCTTGGAGAATCTAAGAAGCTTATAGGGAAGGACATTGGTTATGTTTGACCGATGGAATGTTGCATTTCAGATTGGAGATGAGCTCTCAAGGAGATGGTACAGGTTCGGGTTCTGGCTCAGGTGCAAGTGCTGAGCCGATCAGCGAGCAGTTGCGCGGGTTTATTTCATTAGAGGTTACTCGATGTGTATCGGAGATAGTGGACGAGCACTTGGCCGCGTTCCGTACAGAGGTTATGGCTATCACTAGGGCTCGCACACTGACTTTCCAGGAGTTCCGTGCTTGTGGAGCTCCTGCGTTCCATGGGGAGAGGGACCCCATTGTCAGTTGGAGGTGGTTAGCAGATATGGCTAACGCATTCAAGACGAGTTTCTGAGGAGGCGAAGGTCAGATATGCTTCCTGCCTATTGATGGATCGGGCACATGATTGGTGGGAAGAGATTAGTAGTGAGTTGGGTGATGATGTGGTAGATGCGATGACATGGGATGACTTCTCGACCAGGTTCCGAGCCGAGTTCGCGCCGACATTTGAGGTGCAGCAGCTGGCGCGAGAGTTTCTGGATCTCCGCCAGACTACTTAGACTGTAGTAGAAATCACTGCCAAGTTCTGGGAGAGGGCCTTATTGGTACCCCCAGTATGTGGCAGACAAGGAGATGAAGAAAGTAAGGTACCATGACATGCTGCGGGATGACATTAGGGAGTTCGTGAGTATTTCACGGTGTGAGACGTTGAACGATATGATCTCTAGAGCCCGAGAGCGGGAGATTGATTTGGAGCACATTGATAAGAGAAGATCAGATCAGATGTATACTTTGGAGGGTCCCGGGAAGAGGCCCAAGACTTCAGATCAGCGAATGGTAGGCCGGCAGGGCCGAGGTCAGTGCATCACGTGCGGGAAACTGCATGAGGGAGTTTGTCGTTCCAGGGGTTTAGGCTGCTACAAGTGTGGCAGGGATGGTCATGTCAGTAGGGACTGCCCGCAGGGGGCAAGCCCATTATGTTTTCACTGCGATCAGGTGGGCCACAAGAAGGCCGACTGTCCGACGATGAGGGGAGGAGCAGTAAGCACGTCTGCTCTAGAAACTTTGAGGACTACAGATGGACGAGAGGATAGGGCAGGAGCCCTAGCGGAGAGGAGTCGGACGTTGCATTGACAAGCAAGAGAGATCAGGACTACAACAGGCTATGATGCAGGTATTTATCAGTTACCCATTTCTTTTTGGTTCTACATGTATTGTGGTTGTTTCATGCTTCGGTTTTGGGTAAGTGTATGCGTGGGTTATCACTCTGCTTGTGGTTGGACTGTAATTTTCACGAATTGTCATATGCCAATTGCATACCGGGAATTATTAGTAGCTAGTGTAAGATCATTCTTCCCTTTTCTGATTCGTGGGTAATCAGTGTTATCTTGGCCACGGCCGAGATCGGTTCAGAAGCATCAAGTGAAGGTCGGTAGTCAGGGTTGCGGGGTGGTTATCCACCGTTGTCAGGATTCAGTGGTTCAGTCTTCGTGCGAGGGATGACTTTTGGAAGCTTTAGTGGAAGTGCTCTGTCACCGAAGAGGTTGCTCTGAGCATCAGATAGTTGGAATTTAAGGCTTGGGTGAGAAACCAAGTGGAGCATATGGGATCATCGGTAGTGGGATTCCGAAAGCGTGCATCTAGTCTTCAATAGTTGTGCGACCCTTGGAGTGGGCTAGTAATAGATCACTAGCTAGGTTGAGTATTGGTAGTCAGGGTGTCTAACACGTAAGAACGAAGGAATGGGAATCCTTCAGTTATCGAGTACCGTGAAGACTTAGCAGAATCTAAGTGGGGGAGGATCACCCAGGGATTCAGAAGCAGAAGCGGTTGTGGAACTAGGATGAGTTTTGCATCCTTGTCAGGGAGAAGAACGGATCAAGCAACTATATGGATTGGGTGTAGTGTGAATTGGAAGTTTGGAAAACTTGCCAATGATGAGATCGCGTCCTCGGAATGTTTGATAACAGGTTTCAGAAAATCCGGTTGAGAATTTCAGTCAGGACAGGAGTTCAGCTCGACCATTAGGGTGGTTGCGCATGCCAGTCAGCGTGGGAAGTGTTATAAGACTGTGGGGTAGCCGTAGCATACACTAGCAGCCAGTCAGGGTGGAAGGTGTTGTCAGACTACGGGATAGCCATAACATTCACCAGTGGTCAGATAGTATGAGAAATGTGATAAGACTGTGGGGTGGCCTGTAGCATTAGTTGGCAGATAGTGTAGAAGTGTTATAAGACTATGTGGGTGGCTCGTAGCATTCACTAGTTGGCAGGACAAGTATAGTAAGACTGCGGGGTGGCCCGTAGCATTTGTCAATTAGCCATCGGTATATGGATATAGTGAGACTGTGGGGTGGCCCGTAGCATTTGTTAGTGTCCAGTTAGTATGGGAGCATAAGATTGCGGGGTGGCCCGTAGCATTAGCCGGTCCCTATTCGACAGGGAGAATGTGACAGATGCGTGATTCACTCACGGATTTCTCCAGATGGTTTAGGCCAGGGCAGGACTGCCGCATGCATGTGAGTACACCACAGTATGGTTGGATTAGGGAAGCAGTAGGTCGTTGGAGATCAAGAGTGATTTAAGACTACAATAGTTCGGGTAGCATTAACCTTTTGTAGCAGATTTTGCTGGCAATGAGTAGTCAGACAGTGTGATCGAGAGGATCAACAGGAATAAGGAGCCATGAGTGGCAAAATGGTTGGGGCAGTTTTAGATAGCCGAAGTTTCCTTCGGGAGTCGCCGGGAGCGACTGAGCGATTGAGCTTGGTGTAACATCCCAAGAATTTTCATTTAAGTCCCTGAGGGTTGGGTGAGTAGAACCAAGAAAGAATAAGGACCAGAGTTACAAATTCGATCAGGAAGCTGTACGCTGAGCGTACATGACAGTACGCCGCGCGTATTAGGCTCGCCTTAGTACGCTTAGCGTACAATCATGTACGCTGGGCGTATGAACGTCAAAAGAAAACCCTAATATTTAGGGCTTGGGTGCTATATAAACGACCTTATGAGCCTCAACCCTCCCTTTACCTCAGCCTCCACTGCTTAGAGGCGTTTTCCCCAAACCTTGACCCCTCTCTTGAGTGTGTGAGCCAAAAGTGTGTATTTAGAGAAGTTGAAGAAGAAGGCATTGCATCAAGGACTTGGAGTAGGGAAGAAAGCTTGTAGATCTGAAGTTCCTTTGTGTCGTAGAAGCTCCAGAAGGTAAAAAGATCCAACCTTTATGCTTGTAGGGTGTAGATCTTGCCATGCTTGTTTATTAGAACCCTTTCTTGTCCCAAAAGTCCCAAGTTGTTGCATGATGTGTTTTGGACGAGTATGGCTGTTCTTTCAGAACCTTGGAGAGGTCCTAAGTGATAAAAATGATATCCAAATGGCTAGAAGTGTCTCATGCAAGTGGTAGAGAAGTATTAATGGATTAAGACCTTAGATTAAGAGCTTTCTGGACGTCCAATATTATAAAGTTCGAGACTTTATGGGCCCTGAGCATGTTAGGCCTCTGGATCTGAAGTTAGGGCTTAAGTGCTTAAGCCATTAAGCACTTAATAAGACTTTTGGAAAATCTTCGCGTACGCCGAACGTAAATCCAGTACACCCAGCGTACTTGGTCAACCACCCCGATGGTGGTCAACATTCGGATGAGTACGCCCCGCGTACTAGAGGAGTACGCCCCGCGTACGCCCTCTGTTGGACTTTGGACAAATAAGCTTCGAGTTTTGGGCTGTTTATGGGCTAATTGGATTTGGGCCTTGTTGGACTTTATGAATGATATATTTTGGGCCAGTATTGATAATGGATCTTGATCTTAGGCCCGATTAGGAAGTTGGGCCCAATTTAGTAAATTGGGCCAATAATGGGCCTGACATAAGGACTTTTAAGTTAAGAACTTGGTATTGGGCCTTGGCCCAATAAAAAGGATGGACTTAATGAGTTGTGTGGACACTTAGTCAAGAAGGTTATTTTGGGGTATTAACTTGGTGATTATTATGTAATAGTTTGGGATTCCCGGTGAGACAGCACTCAGAGATTTACAGTATTTTGGCACTACTTGCGAGGTGAGTTCCTCCTCACTATACTGACAGGGTCTACGACACTAGGTCGGTCCCTCAAGATTGTTATCCTAGTTATCTGTGATTACATGTTGTTATGATCTGTTATACTGGTACCCTGGTAGTTAGGGTGATGCTATACTGTTATGATCTGTTAGATAGACATCCCGATACATAGGATGGTTGTGTGTTATAGTGTAACTCTTTGTGTGAAGTGGATATTGAGTGGATACATTCAATCATATAGCTCATGGGTTGGATGGTCCTGGGCTGGAGGGTTTGGTTCTGCTGTGCATATCTCATCTGAGTCTAACCGTTGTGGGATTGAATCTTTTGGCCTAGGATTGTTTAAGCCATGAGGTATGTGATGGTATTCAAGCAGTAGCTACCTAGAACCAAGGGGGAATCAGGTGTTAGTTATGATATGATGACAAAGATATGCTATTTTTTATATGTGCACATACTTGATCAGTAGTTGTGGGTATTCCATCCCGAGGATGATAGGACCCTAGTATGTTGTCTCTGTAGACTGTTATATGGTTATTCGATAGGTCCAAATGTTTGTTAGTAGGTGCGCATTCCAACCCGATGGTTGTGGGCCAGGAGTATTCCATCCCGGTAGGATGATTGGACTCATAGTAGGTGGGCATTCCAACCCGATGGTTATGGGCCAGGAATATTTCATCCCGGTAGGATGATTGGACTCATAGTAGGTGGGCATTCCAACCCGATGGTTGTGGGCCAGGAGTATTCCATCCCAGTAGGATGATTGGACTCATAGTAGGTGGGCATTCCAACCCGATGGTTGTGGGCCAGGAGTATTCCATCCGGTAGGATGATTGGACTCATCCTAGGTGGGCATTCCAACTCGATGGTTGTGGGCCAGGAGTATTCCTTCCCGGTAGGATGATTGGACTCATAGTAAGTGGGCATTCCAACCCGATGGTTGTGGGCCAGGAGTATTCCATCCCAGTAGGATGATTGGACTCATAGTAGGTAGGCATTCCAACCCGATGGTTGTGGGCCAGGAGTATTCCATCCCGGTAGGATGATTGGACTTATAGTATGTTGTTTGTTTATTTGCATTATTTGTGTATTAGTGTGTATGGGTATTTTGAGGGGTAACTCACTAAGCCTTCGAGCTCACATTTATCAGTTATTGTTTCAGGTACAGTGGATGACCGCGGGAAGGCGAAGGAGTGACCGTACACTTCCTCACATCTTGATTTGGATTTCTGGGATACTCTGATATGAACTATTTTGAAAATCGAATTGTAATAACTATGGGTTTTTGAATGATTTTAAAAGTTTTAAATTGGCTTATTTTATGGGTGTTACAAGTCGGTATCAGAGCCTTGGTTTGAGTCAATTGGAGGAACACTCGTGTGAATCCAATCTCAAACTAAGGAAAGGTTTTCAAAAATGATTTTTCCAATGGTTTTCAAAATACAAAAGAGGATGCGAAGTGTACGATCAACCGGAGCCAGTAAGTAAACCCCAAAATACCATACAAGTTATTTGATATTATGATATGTTAGAACAGCATGCTAGTGGTAGGCTAGGGATCTTCAGGAATTGCTCGACAGAATTGCTTGATTATTTGATGCCTTAGTTCCTATAGTGTTTCTTGCTTGATTGTTTGGTGACTCTTTCGTGTGTGAATTAGCTATTGTATTCCTGCAATAGCTATCTGGCACCAATGGAGATTCGTTTAGCAAGTGGGGTTTGGGCGAGTTGTGCGGGGTCAGGCGGCCAATTATGAGATGTTTAGTCTTCCTCTAGGAGTGAGGATTGAGAGCTCGCTTATGTGATATACATTGTTTGGGTGCTGTGATGATCCTTGAGACAAAAATGGGTAGGTGTGGAAGGTAGTATGGGCCCGTACTATTGAAAGCACAGGACCCATACGCATAGCAAGGAAGTCACAAATCCCCCAGGGTTGTTGATAGATTGGTTCTATGTTGTTATGCGGAATATCAGATATCAATCCGGTATATTTTCAGTATGGTGGTTACGAGACGTTTTGTTGCTGGATTGGGATCTGGACAGGGCGGACAGGACGCCCCGGTAGAGCCTGAGGTTATCGGACAGGGTGGGCCAGTGTTGATAGAGGATCACATCAGGGAGTCCATCCGTGAGGAGATGGATGCCAGGATTCGGGAGGTCCTACAGGATGAGGTTGCTGCTCTTTTTCGGGCCCATTTGCCGGAGATGTTTGGGTCTATTAAGACCACCATGATGGTGTATTTCGATGACAGATATGCAGCTCTCACTGAGACGGTTGCCGCGACAGCTACTGCGGCTGTATCAACGGCAGGGGGAGGAGCCAGCAGGGCTTTTCAGTATCGGGACTTCGATAACACGAAGCCCCCGACTTTTAACGGGACTCAGGATCCGATCATAGCCATGCGATGGTTATCTGACGTGGAGGGATGTTTCTTCACATGCTCCTGCCCTACATACCAGAAGGCCAGGTGCGCTCTGAACCTGCTGAGGTCCAGAGCGAAGGACTGGTGGAGGTTGATTACGGGTTCGTATTCCGATGAGAAGAGGGCTGCGGTTACTTGGGAGCAGTTTAGGGAGTTGTTCCGCACCCGATATATTCCCAGGGTTGAGCGTGAGCGATTGGCTTAGGAGTTTTTGGAGGTGAGACAGGACTCGGAATCGGTGATGGAGATCACCAGGTTGTTCACTGAGAGGGAGATGTTTTGCCCTGAGTTTGCTTCGGAGCGGGCTCAGATGACCCGATATTTGCGCATGCTCAAGACGGACATTCGACAGTTCGTGTCCACGCAGAGATGTGATACCTTGCTAGAGCTACAGGAGGCCGCTAGGCAGCACGAGTTGGAGATCGAGCTCCAGTTGAGAGAGCAGATGCAGGCCCCGGTGCAGTCTCAGCCTGCGCCAAAACGGTTTAGGGTCACTGATTTCCGGCAGGGAAACCAGAGGAGTCGCCCTTGTGGGAAGTGCGCGAAGGTGCATGATGGTGGTTGTCGGTCTTCTTCAGGATGCCACAAGTGTAGCAAGGAGGGACATATAGCGAAGGACTGTAGACAGCAAACTCCAGCGGCCGGAGCCAGACTTTGTTATCATTGGGAGCAGGTGGGCCATATGAAGGCCCAGTGTCCCATACTGGCTTCCAGGCCAGTGCAGGCTCCAACACTAGCTATGTTAAGGATCACAGATGGGAGGTAGATTGGGACAGAGCCCCCGAGGGCTCGGGGACGTGCTTTCCAGCTTACTGCTGAGGAGGTCAGGACAACACCTGATGAGGCGACCGGTATGTCTCTTCTCTTATCTCGTGGTTTATGATGTCATTATGAATTTTGTCAGTGGTGGCATGAGTCATTACGACGTAGGAGATGTCTGGAAGAGTTCATTATCAGGGAATTATAAATGATTAGGATCCAGAGCTGTTTCCGAGGCCGAGGAGTAGGATCGTAACGTGTTGACTCTATGCTTAGTACACGTCAATGGGAAAACCCGATAACACTAATTCTTGGTCACAACATGGAGCTTAATGGTTCACAACGCGTCTTACATTGTTCACAGGATCCGAAACGTTTTTTCATTACTGAGTGTGTTGGTCACTAAATGCTTTGACTCTAAAAAATTAATCATGCAAATATGAAGGTTTTACAAATATTATTTATTTTGTTCTTTGTTAAATTTAGATTGTCTAAATCTAATTGTTAAGATAAATATAAGAAATAGTTTTTAAATGATCTTTTGCATGTGAAATAATAGAAACATTTGTATGTGAAGTTGTATTCAACTTTATAGTTACTAATTTAATCTAAAAGTTGTAATTCAAGTTCAAAATGATTGTTAATTATCAATTGTATCGATCTGATACTCTAACTTGACATATTTTTTTGATTGTATGTATTGGTTTGCGTTTATGACCTAAGTGTCATGTTGTTTTCAATAATGTAATATGTAATTTTTCAAATTAAATTGTAATAGTTAGCTAACAAAATTGTATTATAATAGAAGAAATGAAATATACTGAAGACCAGAGACACAAAATGAGGATATAGGAGTTTAGAGTCTTATGGAGTTCAAGCAGGCATCAAGAGTTGGTGGATGGATGAGTAGGAGCTTTGAAGTGTCCTTTATATACTTAGTATGACATTTTCTTCCATTTGATGGCTCACAAGGAGACATATAGGATCAAAGTTGGTGGTACCGTTATTTGTTTGTTATTCATGAATATTTATTTTATTACTGATTTAAAATGTGAAACATGTTATTGTTAAAAGTTAACAAGAAAATTAAGCTTTCATAAAAGTAATAAAATTGGCTTAAAGTTGAATAATTTCAAAAGAATTTTAAAGTGTTTTAACTAAATAAGAACACAAAAAACTGTTTTATGAAAATGCAAACCACATGTTACCAATGAAAAAAACACATTTCTTTATAATTTGTTGGCATAAGGAAGTGCATGTAGCCAATTGGTGAATCCGCTTCCCAATTAGTGCATCTACTTCTCAATTTGGCGCATATATATATATATATATATATATATATATATATATATATATATATATATATATATATATATATAGGTGGCATGTCATCCCCAAAATGGTGCATCCTTGCATCATGGAGCATCATATGATGCTCCACTCTCTCTTAGATTCTCCATTCCTTTCATAGGTGTTCCACTCTTTTCTTAGGTGTTATGTTCCTTTCTTTTATGTTATTTCCTTTATTAGATGTCCCATTCCTTTATTAGATGTTTCATTCCCTTCTCAAGTGCTCTATTCTTTTCTTAGGTGATCCACGATCAATCAAGTGTTCCATTGAATTCGAAATGCTAAATAAGAATGTTATAATTGTTCGACTAAAATTTAACAATCTCCACATTGACTCAACACCATAGGAATTGCTTCAAAACATATAGGAATTTCTTTAGCGAACATACATGATCCATCTTAGAGTTAAGGAGCCCTTCCGGATGGGATATGTAAATCTTCTCTTCTAGGTTTCCATAAAGAATTGCATTTTTCACATCAAGTTTTTCAAGTTACATATCAAGTACACTCACTATGGCAAAAAGACTGGAATTGTCTTGTGCCTCACGACCGGTGAGAATACCTCATGATAACTGATTCCTTATTTCTTAGAGAACTTTTGCCACCAACCTCGCTCTGAACCTAGTTGGTTCAACACCTAGAATTATTCTTAAAGACTTATGCCAGTGTTGTAAACCTTCAACCAACTAATAAGGTTACAAATGAAATAAGGATTAGGGTTATTCCCATATTAACAAAATTAAAAGTATATGGTTGTAAGGCATATGTGTTGGGTTTTGAGCATTCTAACACTCCTATGGTGTATATGCAACCCTAAATACCTTGGATCTATGTTTTCTCTATTATACATGCAAATATGAAGTTTACAAGGTATTACCCTAACTAGCATACAATCTTTGATACTTGGGTAATAAAAACAAGTTAGATGACATACCTTTTCCTTGTAGCTTGATTCCATGGAGCTTAAGAGCCTAGTGCCCCAAGTGTGACACCTCAAATGGTTCACACAACACCACAACATCTTGGAATAACCATGAGAGAAGATTCCTTAGGCTCAAAATCAGCTAGCCCTCACATGTGTATCACTAGTGCCAATTTCACCAACCAAGAGGCTTCTTATATAGTGTAGATATTAGGGTTACACCATCTAACTCATGACCTTCCATATCCTTCATGATCCATGGGTTAAAGGCTCCATGGAGTATCCATGGATAACCACATGGGTTTAACCCAACATGAAGGATTATGGATCATAAGCCCACTTTATAAGAATGAATGATTTACACAATCAATCCCGATATATTTAATTAGTCTCTTTTGATCACAAAATTAATTCCAAATTAATTCTTGATCAATACTAATTAAACAATATGATTTCATATTAATATATTAGAACTTATAATATATTAATAAATCATAAATATCCTTTTCTCACAAAAAGTCTATCCAAATGTTCCGATGCCATGCAACCCAAATGGACCATGCCAAATCGGGTCAAGTACATACCAATTATAGTTATGGACTTAGACACTAATCCAATAGTCTCCCACTTGGATAAGTCTAATAACTATTATTGCAAGTACAACTCCAACCTGACTAGCAATCGTAGCTCTTAAAAGCCGCTGTCGAACTCTGAACAAATCAATGACACGTCCATTAGATAAGGGATCATATATTCCTCCATTCTAAATATCATATGGACAGAGACATGGATTATAATCATTCTCTCTGTCCATTTGTTGTTTCCCGATTTCCAATTTATGACGACGGACTAATTAAACAAATCAAATCAGTCCAGGCTTGGCCAAGCACTTAGGGGTGTCATCACTAAATCATCGAGGGGCCCACATATATCGCTTTTATCCCCTTAAGTGTAAAAGGAATGGATAAACTTCGACCAAAATGCTTGCTTGCACTTACTTATCAAATCACACACAACAATATGTTTTATAACACCGAGTTACCAGAGCGTTTTCATATTATCAATGTTCAACCAACTTGCAGTTACAACTCACATGTCTAGGTTTGAAGAATATAACATATTATCGTCTCATGATTCACTCGTGATAAAATCCATGAAGTGATTCAAATGAGCGTGGGTTGAATCCAATACTTGAATCTTATTCTAGGAGCACTCATAAATACTGCAGCTATGTCTAAGACCACGTAGACAAACTACTGATCCATTCATGACAGTATTGCCTCAATACCTACTTCCAAAGTATGATCGATTGTGGACGGTTTGAATAACCTAGTTATTCGGGAAGTCAAGACATGCAAAGTGAAACACAAGAATAATACTAATCCTATATGGCCCCAACACTTTGAGTGTAAATAAAACACATTTTATCTAAGCACCATATTGATTACTCATTATTCATGTAATGTTTCAGATAATCAACTTAATACTTGAATAGAAACAATAGTCATGCCATGCTCCAAGCATGCACACTATGTTTTCTAAACAATAGTTATGCCACACTCCAAGTATGCACACTATGTTTTCCTATGGTCCTCTCTTTGTGAAATAGATCAATTGACAACATTTCAATGATGCTCATTTCTTAATCCCAATCCTTATTGTAAATGTAAGAATGCCAAACTCTTGTCATTTACTGTAATCTGTTAGATTCTAAACTTATATACAATGATCCCCTTGTAATGACTATGCACAAAAGTCACAAAGACTTGGCAACAGGCATTACAAAGTATTCCAATGGAGAGCAATTCCATGGAAATGAAGTCTCACATTCAAAGTACATTCCTTTGAACATCCTTCTTGCATTAAGTTTTTCTAATCTTACACAGATTCAAAGAATAACTTCCACCTATGGAAACAATTCCATATTACCATTTTGACTATCACTTCTGAACAAGAGTTTCCTCCTTTCAAAATATGTCAATATGGTCCTAACTCTATACTTCCAATTGTCCATGAGCAACCAATCTTCGGTAAACCTCAGATTGTCCTTTGACAGTAGCTTAATCATCTTAGTCATATCCAGTTCTATTCCTTTTTCCCTCTTAATGACCTAGGCATTTGGAAAATTTAGAACGGATAAATATTATAGCACATGTAATCAATCATATACCCGAAGCATATGGGACACGATTCATGATACTTTACCAGTCTTTTGCTATAAAAATTTTTATTTGCCATGTTCTCAAAATTCGAACTATGAAGAGGGATGCCGTAATCGTAATCGAATTTTGAGAACGCAACATATATAGAATTTCCTTATGTTGAACCATTCCAACATAACATTCATATATATCCTTGACTAAAGCTGATTAAAATCTCAATCTAAGCTTGTAGAATTGGAATGAAGTATAAAATCCTCTCCCTTAATTATAGAAAAACAACTTTTCAAAGCGAATTGAACTTTTGTTTTCTATAATTAACATTGCCAACTTGCAACACTTAACATAATAATCATGATCCCACTAACATGATAATTTATAATTTTACTAGCATAACACTTATGCCCCCACTAGCTTTGACATGTACCCAGAAATCAGCTGGACTTCTAGAAATCAATAATTTATTGACTTTCTTACCAAAGTTCAGATTTCTGATACGAGATGCTTTGATAAGACTTTATCAAAATCATACACCTTTCCTTAGATAGCTCACATGTGTGTCTAAATAATTATGAATAGGGATGCCGTAATCATAATGTTTAGACCTTTTTCCATTCTGACTAGTTAGTGTGCTGGTTAATCACACACGCTCCACTAACGACATGAGAATGCAAATATCACAATTGCTATCTACTTAAAATCTACTTAATGAAAGCGTTTCATCACCATCATTTTCATGAATCAGAGAGAAACCTTATGACACTTAGATTTTATGGTGTATGTGTTCCTATCCATGTGAATTTGTCATAACCATAATCACAAGACAAGGTTAGGGACAAATCCAAACTCATATGGACTGAACTTGCCCAATCTCATTTTCTTGCCACCCGGCAACACAAGGGCCTACCATTGCTTCCAGGTTGTTATGCAAACAATTGAGAACTTATAGAACTCACAAACATAGTCAACTTATACTGGAATGGGCATAGAAACAGGAATATGTCAACACGGTAGGTTACAAACCTTAAGTCATGTGGTAGTGATTAATAGTAGGTTTTATCCTTGGTTAGTTCTCGAAACTTTTCCAAGATCTTTAAGACTCCCACTGTCCTCTTGACATATAAGATTCTCTTTTCAAGAACCATTCCTTGACAAAACAAATATTCAAGAGTTAGTGCGGATTCTTATCGAGACTAACACTTCACACAATTGGTCTTAGTTGGTCTTTGTCTTATCCAAAACATCACAAGTTACCAATCTTAAATGTACAAGACTAAGAAATATGTTACTCTACATTTGATAAGTGTTATAAACCTTTCTAAAAATTATGTCACTCAAGTTACAATCTTAGAGTATGACTCTAAGATTTCATTTTGGAACGAAGAATGATTTATCTTTTTGATTTGACCATTTCAACAATTCACGATTCCTCTCCTTAGCCAAACAAATGTGCTAAGGTGTCCTTAGAGGATCAATTGTGATATGGTTTCATAATCACTAAGATAATCATAAAACGAGATACTCAAGTACTCTCCCATCTCTTAAAATTGGAGAAACTTTTATCTTTTTGCTTAATTTGATTCTTCTTATTCACCCTGCCATACACTGAAACTTTTCCAATGTTTCAGAATTATACTTAAACTTGTAAGTATAACCATATTTACTAAAATTTAGTAAATCATGACGAATAATCTTATCATTCCTTGTGGTGGACTTAACCAGCGCACAACCAAGTGTACCCAATCCTTTAGTCCTTCACTTGACTCACATATACATGTGAACAAAGACTTAGTCTTAATTTCCCAAAGATGAAAATTCTCATTCATCACATAATACAAGTTGCATGATTCCAAGTTTCTATCCAACTGAAACTTGGGTGATGAGAATCTTTCCTCATTTGGTAAATTATGACACTTCCACAAATGAAAGAATCAAATCCATTTTCCAATATTGGTATCAATGGAATAATATAAACAACAATTTTTCACAAATGCCATTGTAAGGATATTTAAAATAAATAAAATCAACACTATTCTTTTATTTTAAAAAATTGCGGAAAAATTTATCCTTATAATGCAAATACAAGTGAAAACTATATTGTTATCTATTCCTAAGAAATCTATCATAACTCTTAAGCAGCAGCTCAAAATTCTGATCATCGAATCATGCGATCGAAATCCATCTTCGCGATCTGAATCAGCGCACTCTTTCTTTAAGCTTCCTTTGATTCTCCAAAACATCCAAATGTAATTACATTACATCATGTATTAAGAATCTCCAAATAGGAACTTAACCATCCTTGTGAACTTTCAGGTAAATTGGGCAGCTTCGCAACCAATGCCCCTTCTCTTGGCAAAGGAAACATATGGACTCTTTGGGAATGGTACACTTGATTGTCTCAGACTTAGCCTTTCTTTTCACCATTGGTCAAATGAATCGATAAGGGTCATGTTGTGACCTGTCATCAGGAAGTGACTGAAGAACCAAGTCAACTGCCTGCTTCCTCGAGATCACGATACCCAACTCTCCCAGCCTGTCAATATGTGACTTGATCTCCAAGACCTAAGCACATATAGACTTTACTTGCCAATAAGGATTGAGTGACCTTGAACTTTTCAAGTCTTGAAACTTGTGAGATAGGGAGAATAATTGTACTAATTGGAGGAGGTGGAGGAAGTGAAGTATGATTTCCAGTCCCATTAATGTATAACAAAGGGATTAATCTTTCACCTTGATTGCCATGTGGGATATCATATTCATTAGCAAAGCTTGTTCCTAAAGAATTGGGAAGACCATTGTTGTCTAAACTAGACATCTACTATGGGAGAAATTCAAGTTAGTTGATTTAAGTCCTTAACATAACACCCAATATTAAATATTAAGGCTAGGACCCAACAAACTATTTCATAACTTGGAAGAGGGATGCCGTAATCCAAGCTACAAAATATTTGAAGGTAGGTAAATGACGATTTACCAATTTCCACCATGAAAAACAAAAATAAATTATTAAGTTTTAATTGGATTGAAAACTCCTAGATCTTTTGAGATTCATTGAACTTTCAATGGCATTATTAAATCTCGATTGTGCCCTCTCAAGTTTGTGACTGGGATGCCGAAGACCACAAACAAGGTGTGAATAACCATGGAAATTAACTTGGTATCCTCATGTTACCATCACCTAATCAATGTGCCGGTTAGCCACAAAGACTTGGCAACAGGCATTACAAAGTATTCCAATGGAGAGCAATTCCATGGAAATGAAGTCTCACATTCAAAGTACATTCCTTTGAACATCCTTCTTGCATTAAGTTTTTCTAATCTTACACAGATTCAAAGAATAACTTCCACCTATGGAAACAATTCCATATTACCATTTTGACTATCACTTCTGAACAAGAGTTTCCTCCTTTCAAAATATGTCAATATGGTCCTAACTCTATACTTCCAATTGTCCATGAGCAACCAATCTTCGGTAAACCTCAGATTGTCCTTTGACAGTAGCTTAATCATCTTAGTCATATCCAGTTCTATTCCTTTTTCCCTCTTAATGACCTAGGCATTTGGAAAATTTAGAACGGATAAATATTATAACACATGTAATCAATCATATACCCGAAGCATATGGGACACGATTCATGATACTTTACCAGTCTTTTGCTATAAAAATTTTTATTTGCCATGTTCTCAAAATTCGAACTATGAAGAGGGATGCCGTAATCGTAATCGAATTTTGAGAACGCAACATATATAGAATTTCCTTATGTTGAACCATTCCAACATAACATTCATATATATCCTTGACTAAAGCTGATTAAAATCTCAATCTAAGCTTGTAGAATTGGAATGAAGTATAAAATCCTCTCCCTTAATTATAGAAAAACAACTTTTCAAAGCGAATTGAACTTTTGTTTTCTATAATTAACATTGCCAACTTGCAACACTTAACATAATAATCATGATCCCACTAACATGATAATTTATAATTTTACTAGCATAACACTTATGCCCCCACTAGCTTTGACATGTACCCAGAAATCAGCTGGACTTCTAGAAATCAATAATTTATTGACTTTCTTACCAAAGTTCAGATTTCTGATACGAGATGCTTTGATAAGACTTTATCAAAATCATACACCTTTCCTTAGATAGCTCACATGTGTGTCTAAATAATTATGAATAGGGATGCCGTAATCATAATGTTTAGACCTTTTTCCATTCTGACTAGTTAGTGTGCTGGTTAATCACACACGCTCCACTAACGACATGAGAATGCAAATATCACAATTGCTATCTACTTAAAATCTACTTAATGAAAGCGTTTCATCACCATCATTTTCATGAATCAGAGAGAAACCTTATGACACTTAGATTTTATGGTGTATGTGTTCCTATCCATGTGAATTTGTCATAACCATAATCACAAGACAAGGTTAGGGACAAATCCAAACTCATATGGACTGAACTTGCCCAATCTCATTTTCTTGCCACCCGGCAGCACAAGGGCCTACCATTGCTTCCAGGTTGTTATGCAAACAATTGAGAACTTATAGAACTCACAAACATAGTCAACTTATACTGGAATGGGCATAGAAACAGGAATATGTCAACACGGTAGGTTACAAACCTTAAGTCATGTGGTAGTGATTAATAATAGGTTTTATTCTTGGTTAGTTCTCGAAACTTTTCCAAGATCTTTAAGACTCCCACTGTCCTCTTGACATATAAGATTCTCTTGTCAAGAACCATTCCTTGACAAAACAAATATTCAAGAGTTAGTGCGGATTCTTATCGAGACTAACACTTCACACAATTGGTCTTAGTTGGTCTTTGTCTTATCCAAAACATCACAAGTTACCAATCTTAAATGTACAAGACTAAGAAATATGTTACTCTACATTTGATAAGTGTTATAAACCTTTCTTAAAATTATGTCACTCAAGTTACAATCTTAGAGTATGACTCTAAGATTTCATTTTGGAACGAAGAATGATTTATCTTTTTGATTTGACCATTTCAACAATTCACGATTCCTCTCCTTAGCCAAACAAATGTGCTAAGGTGTCCTTAGAGGATCAATTGTGATATGGTTTCATAATCACTAAGATAATCATAAAGCGAGATACTCAAGTACTCTCCCATCTCTTAAAATTGGAGAAACTTTTATCTTTTTGCTTAATTTGATTCTTCTTATTCACCCTGCCATACATTGAAACTTTTCCAATGTTTCAGAATTATACTTAAACTTGTAAGTATAACCATATTTACTAAAATTTAGTAAATCATGACGAATAATCTTATCATTCCTTGTGGTGGACTTAACCAGCGCACAACCAAGTGTACCCAATCCTTTAGTCCTTCACTTGACTCACATATACATGTGAACAAAGACTTAGTCTTAATTTCCCAAAGATGAAAATTCTCATTCATCACATAATACAAGTTGCATGATTCCAAGTTTCTATCCAACTGAAACTTGGGTGATGAGAATCTTTCCTCATTTGGTAAATTATGACACTTCCACAAATGAAAGAATCAAATCCATTTTCCAATATTGGTATCAATGGAATAATATAAACAACAATTTTTCACAAATGCCATTGTAAGGATATTTAAAATAAATAAAATCAACACTATTCTTTTATTTTAAAAAATTGCGGAAAAATTTATCCTTATAATGCAAATACAAGTGAAAACTATATTGTTATCTATTCCTAAGAAATCTATCATAACTCTTAAGCAGCAGCTCAAAATTCTGATCATCGAATCATGCGATCGAAATCCATCTTCGCGATCTGAATCAGCGCACTCTTTCTTTAAGCTTCCTTTGATTCTCCAAAACATCCAAATGTAATTACATTACATCATGTATTAAGAATCTCCAAATAGGAACTTAACCATCCTTGTGAACTTTCAGGTAAATTGGGCAGCTTCGCAACCAATGCCCCTTATCTTGGCAAAGGAAACATATGGACTCTTTGGGAATGGTACACTTGATTGTCTCAGACTTAGCCTTTCTTTTGACCATTGGTCAAATGAATCGATAAGGGTCATGTTGTGACCTGTCATCAGGAAGTGACTGAAGAACCAAGTCAACTGCCTGCTTCCTCGAGATCACGATACCCAACTCTCCCAGCCTGTCAATATGTGACTTGATCTCCAAGACCTAAGCACATATAGACTTTACTTGCCAATAAGGATTGAGTGACCTTGAACTTTTCAAGTCTTGAAACTTGTGGGATAGGGAGAATAATTGTACTAATTGGAGGAGGTGGAGGAAGTGAAGTATGATTTCCAGTCCCATTAATGTATAACAAAGGGATTAATCTTTCACCTTGATTGCCATGTGGGATATCATATTCATTAGCAAAGCTTGTTCCTAAAGAATTGGGAAGACCATTGTTGTCTAAACTAGACATCTACTATGGGAGAAATTCAAGTTAGTTGATTTAAGTCCTTAACATAACACCCAATATTAAATATTAAGGCTAGGACCCAACAAACTATTTCATAACTTGGAAGAGGGATGCCGTAATCCAAGCTACAAAATATTTGAAGGTAGGTAAATGACGATTTACCAATTTCCACCATGAAAAACAAAAATAAATTATTAAGTTTTAATTGGATTGAAAACTCCTAGATCTTTTGAGATTCATTGAACTTTCAATGGCATTATTAAATCTCGATTGTGCCCTCTCAAGTTTGTGACTGGGATGCCGAAGACCACAAACAAGGTGTGAATAACCATGGAAATTAACTTGGTATCCTCATGTTACCATCACCTAATCAATGTGCCGGTTAGCCACAAAGACTTGGCAACAGGCATTACAAAGTATTCCAATGGAGAGCAATTCCATGGAAATGAAGTCTCACATTCAAAGTACATTCCTTTGAACATCCTTCTTGCATTAAGTTTTTCTAATCTTACACAGATTCAAAGAATAACTTCCACCTATGGAAACAATTCCATATTACCATTTTGACTATCACTTCTGAACAAGAGTTTCCTCCTTTCAAAATATATCAATATGGTCCTAACTCTATACTTCCAATTGTCCATGAGCAACCAATCTTCGGTAAACCTCAGATTGTCCTTTGACAGTAGCTTAATCATCTTAGTCATATCCAGTTCTATTCCTTTTTCCCTCTTAATGACCTAGGCATTTGGAAAATTTAGAACGGATAAATATTATAACACATGTAATCAATCATATACCCGAAGCATATGGGACACGATTCATGATACTTTACCAGTCTTTTGCTATAAAAATTTTTATTTGCCATGTTCTCAAAATTCAAACTATGAAGAGGGATGCCGTAATCGTAATCGAATTTTGAGAACGCAACATATATAGAATTTCCTTATGTTGAACCATTCCAACATAACATTCATATATATCCTTGACTAAAGCTGATTAAAATCTCAATCTAAGCTTGTAGAATTGGAATGAAGTATAAAATCCTCTCCCTTAATTATAGAAAAACAACTTTTCAAAGCGAATTGAACTTTTGTTTTCTATAATTAACATTGCCAACTTGCAACACTTAACATAATAATCATGATCCCACTAACATGATAATTTATAATTTTACTAGCATAACACTTATGCCCCCACTAGCTTTGACATATACCCAGAAATCAGCTGGACTTCTAGAAATCAATAATTTATTGACTTTCTTACCAAAGTTCAGATTTCTGATACGAGATGCTTTGATAAGACTTTATCAAAATCATACACCTTTCCTTAGATAGCTCACATGTGTGTCTAAATAATTATGAATAGGGATGCCGTAATCATAATGTTTAGACCTTTTTCCATTCTCACTAGTTAGTGTGCTGGTTAATCACACACGCTCCACTAACGACATGAGAATGCAAATATCACAATTGCTATCTACTTAAAATCTACTTAATGAAAGCGTTTCATCACCATCATTTTCATGAATCAGAGAGAAACCTTATGACACTTAGATTTTATGGTGTATGTGTTCCTATCCATGTGAATTTGTCATAACCATAATCACAAGACAAGGTTAGGGACAAATCCAAACTCATATGGACTGAACTTGCCCAATCTTATTTTCTTGCCACCCGGCAGCACAAGGGCCTACCATTGCTTCCAGGTTGTTATGCAAACAATTGAGAACTTATAGAACTCACAAACATAGTCAACTTATACTGGAATGGGCATAGAAACAGGAATATGTCAACACGGTAGGTTACAAACCTTAAGTCATGTGGTAGTGATTAATAGTAGGTTTTATTCTTGGTTAGTTCTCGAAACTTTTCCAAGATCTTTAAGACTCCCACTGTCCTCTTGACATATAAGATTCTCTTGTCAAGAACCATTCCTTGACCAAACAAATATTCAAGAGTTAGTGCGGATTCTTATCGAGACTAACACTTCACACAATTGGTCTTAGTTGGTCTTTGTCTTATCCAAAACATCAGAAGTTACCAATCTTAAATGTACAAGACTAAGAAATATGTTACTCTACATTTGATAAGTGTTATAAACCTTTCTTAAAATTATGTCACTCAAGTTACAATCTTAGAGTATGACTCTAAGATTTCATTTTGGAACGAAGAATGATTTATCTTTTTGATTTGACCATTTCAACAATTCACGATTCCTCTCCTTAGCCAAACAAATGTGCTAAGGTGTCCTTAGAGGATCAATTGTGATATGGTTTCATAATCACTAAGATAATCATAAAACGAGATACTCAAGTACTCTCCCATCTCTTAAAATTGGAGAAACTTTTATCTTTTTGCTTAATTTGATTCTTCTCATTCGCCCTGCCATACATTGAAACTTTTCCAATGTTTCAGAATTATACTTAAACTTGTAAGTATAACCATATTTACTAAAATTTAGTAAATCATGACGAATAATCTTATCATTCCTTGTGGTGGACTTAACCAGCGCACAACCAAGTGTACCCAATCCTTTAGTCCTTCACTTGACTCACATATACATGTGAACAAAGACTTAGTCTTAATTTCCCAAAGATGAAAATTCTCATTCATCACATAATACAAGTTGCATGATTCCAAGTTTCTATCCAACTGAAACTTGGGTGATGAGAATCTTTCCTCATTTGGTAAATTATGACACTTCCACAAATGAAAGAATCAAATCCATTTTCCAATATTGGTATCAATGGAATAATATAAACAACAATTTTTCACAAATGCCATTGTAAGGATATTTAAAATAAATAAAATCAACACTATTCTTTTATTTTAAAAAATTGCGGAAAAATTTATCCTTATAATGCAAATACAAGTGAAAACTATATTGTTATCTATTCCTAAGAAATCTATCATAACTCTTAAGCAGCAGCTCAAAATTCTGATCATCGAATCATGCGATCGAAATCCATCTTCGCGATCTGAATCAGCGCACTCTTTCTTTAAGCTTCCTTTGATTCTCCAAAACATCCAAATGTAATTACATTACATCATGTATTAAGAATCTCCAAATAGGAACTTAACCATCCTTGTGAACTTTCAGGTAAATTGCGCAGCTTCGCAACCAATGCCCCTTCTCTTGGCAAAGGAAACATATGGACTCTTTGGGAATGGTACACTTGATTGTCTCAGACTTAGCCTTTCTTTTTACCATTGGTCAAATGAATCGATAAGGGTCATGTTGTGACCTGTCATCAGGAAGTGACTGAAGAACCAAGTCAACTGCCTGCTTCCTTGAGATCACGATACCCAACTCTCCCAGCCTGTCAATATGTGACTTGATCTCCAAGACCTAAGCACATATAGACTGTACTTGCCAATAAGGATTGAGTGACCTTGAACTTTTCAAGTCTTGAAACTTGTGGGATAGGGAGAATAATTGCACTAATTGGAGGAGGTGGAGGAAGTGAAGTATGATTTCCAGTCCCATTAATGTATAACAAAGGGATTAATCTTTCACCTTGATTGCCATGTGGGATATCATATTCATTAGCAAAGCTTGTTCCTAAAGATTTGGGAAGACCATTGTTGTCTAAACTAGACATCTACTATGGGAGAAATTCAAGTTAGTTGATTTAAGTCCTTAACATAACACCCAATATTAAATATTAAGGCTAGGACCCAACAAACTATTTCATAACTTGGAAGAGGGATGCCGTAATCCAAGCTACAAAATATTTGAAGGTAGGTAAATGACGATTTACCAATTTCCACCATGAAAAACAAAAATAAATTATTAAGTTTTAATTGGATTGAAAACTCCTAGATCTTTTGAGATTCATTGAACTTTCAATGGCATGATTAAATCTCGATTGTGCCTTCTCAAGTTTGTGACTGGGATGTCGAAGATCACAAACAAGGTGTGAATAACCATGGAAATTAACTTGGTATCCTCATGTTACCATCACCTAATCAATGTGCCAGTTAGCCACACACGCTCCATTGATCTATGAAAAACATCGAGTTACCCTTTGCCACACATTGTCAGTCCCATGTTAGTGTGCCGGTTAACCACACACACTCCACTAACGACTTAACAAGGGTGCAAAGTGCAATTTCATGGTTTAGCACCATTTCACATTTTCCTAAGTAACTAAGATGGGGAATTTATAAGTGTTTAGTTACTTAGTATTTATCATTATACTTTTGAAGGTAGAATTAGAGTCCTATCCTACTCGTTCGGCTAACGACCCTCCACCTGTCAAGGAAGCGGTGGGTGAGAGTGGACACCCATTAAACTGCCATTTTATAGGCAGTAACCTTATACCCACCCTTATTTAGGCTTTGTGAATGAGGCCTACTAACGGTAAGATTGACTTTACTGTCCAGAACAACAAAAAATTGATTTTTTCAGCCTTTTAACTCAAGTTGCATCAAGTATAACTAAAAACAAGCCTAGGCTTTGATACCACTGTTGGGTTTTGAGCATTCTAACACTCCTATGGTTTACATGCAACCCTAAATACCTCGGATATATGTTTTCTCTATTATACATGCAAATATGAAGTTTCCAATGTATTACCCTAACTAGCATACAATCTTTGATACTTGGGTAATAAAAACAAGTTAGATGACATACCTTTTCCTTGTTGCTTGATTCCATGGAGCTTAAGAGCCTAGTGCCCCAAGTGTGAAACCTCAAATGGTTCACACAACATCACAACATCTTAGAATAACCATGAAAGAAGATTAGGCTCAAAATCGGCTAGCCCTCACATGTGTATCACTAGTGCCAATTTCACCAACCAAGAGGCTTCTTATGTAGTGTGGCTATTAGGGTTACACCATGTAACTCATGAACTTCCATATCCTTCATGATCCATGGATTAAAGGCTGCATGGAGTATCCATGGATAACCACATGGGTTTAACCCAACATGAAGGATTATGGATCATAAGCCCACTTTATAAGAATGAATGATTTACACAATCAATGTCCATATATTTAATTAGTCTCTTTTGATCACAAAATTAATTGCAAAATAATTCTTGATCAATACTTATTAAATAATATGATTTCATATTAATATATTAGAACTTATAATATATTAATAGATCATAAATATCCTCTTCTCACAAAAAGTCTATCCAAATGTTCCGATGCCATGCAACCCAAATGGACCATGCCAAATTGAGTCAAGTACATACCAATTATAGTTATGGACTTAGACACTAATCCAACAATATGTTCTTCGTGAAGCACTCACCAAGTTAGAACCTAGAGCAGGGGATGTTATTTTATTGGATATCCTATTAGATCTTTTGGGTATGGTTTAACAAACCTTCAGAGAAAAAGTACTTTTTGCTTGAAGCGTAGTTTTCCATGTAAGGGAGCTTATATCAATAGAGGCCAATGTATCCAAATTTATCTTGAAGTAATTGAAGAGTACACCAATAAAGAACATGATGTTGACACTAGTTCTCAAATAGAGGTTAAAAAACATGTCAGATCTTAAGAAATGGCTGTTTAACATGCCCCTACGACACCCATCTTGGAATTACTCTTGCGCATGCTCGTTTATCTACAATGTTCTTATGGGATATGTTGCGTACATCGCTTTTAAAACATGTTGTGACAAGGAAGGTATCCACACCCCTTTAAGGAATGTTTCATTTCCTTCCTTGCCGATGTGGGATCATGTGCAACCCACCTTCACCTCTTTTATAGGGTTCGACGTCCCTGTCAAACACATTAACCCATGCCCTAGCTATGATACCATTTGTAACATCCCACATAGACACATATCACAATATTATATGTTTTGGGCTCCCGACACGAAAACTCCAGGGGGTCGCCCATCCTGGAATTGCTCTCACACGGACATGCTTAACTGTAGAGTTCTTATGGGATTTTCTGCCCTTACGACTTTAAAACGCATTATGACTGGCAAAGTATCAACACCACTATAAGGAATGTTTCATTCTCCTTCCCAGCCGATATGGAAGTGTGAGTTTTAGTTTCACGTTGGCCATGTTGAATGATTTGTATATTCCAAGTGGAGGAGAGTGGAGGGAGTTATCATAATAGGAATTTGGATAAAGTTTCAGTCTCCAACCAGATCACTCAAGTTTAAGAAGTTCTCACGTGGGTGCTTAATATTCAAAGATATGTGTCGGGTTTATTATCCAAGCAAGGACTTCCTCTCTTTTTTCCCAGTTGTAGGTTTCTCGGATAGTTCCTCATGACCTCTTATTTTTAGGAATTCTAAAAGGATAGAAGCTCTGGTTGAGGGTTGTGAGGAGGACTTCCTTGTCTGTTCTTGTTTGATTGAGGCCTAGAGGTCCGAGTCAAGATCCAAAGGCTTGATAAGGATAGTTAAGTTGTGTAGTGGTATTAGTGGTTAGCAGATTAGGGGTAAGCCCGAGGATTGTTGGTGGTTACTGGATTGGAGGTAAGCCCGAGTGTTGTTAGTGGTTGGTGGCTTGGGGGTAAGCCCAAGAATTGTCAGTGGTTAGAAGATCAGGGCTGTTAGAGACAAGTGGATATACAGTCTAGAGAAGCATACAATCGTTTGGTTTCCATTCAGGTTTTATTAGTAGATTATATGTGAGGTTATCGGTGATGGCTGCCAACCTGTGGGGTTTTATATTCGGCTTACCAGTAGCACGACGTGTGGCTAGGAAGATCTTGGACTGATCAAATCTGTAGATTTTCGGTCAACATGGTTGATGTATAGGTTAGTTTAGTATTTTTCCTATTGGTATTTTGTTTAGGGTTTTTGGTAGTACGTCGGTGTCTGAGGTTGTCAGCGATTGTGTTTGGTTGTAGATTCCTTCCTTGGTTACAAAGAATATGGTGCAAGGTAGAGAGGTCTTGGTCATATTCAGTCTGTTAGCTTTTGGTAATCATGGGTGACATATGGGGTGGCTCTGTCTACCTAGAGTTTAGGCATGACTTTGGGGTCTTCAAGTCATGAGAAAGGGAGTCAGTTCTGCTTATTATGGGTTAGTGGTCATATGTTTGAGTTTTTCCTTCATCATGTCGCATATTTCTCACTAAGAATGGTGTTGGCATTACTGTCGAAAGGTGGTCATTTGCTTAAGATGTGTTACATAAGATGTTATTTAGATCTCTGGAGTTCTGGATGGTTTAGATTATGATCCTGGTCTTGGAACCCTTTTGTCGATGATTGCAGATTTTGGCATTCCAATTGGCCTCGACTTGTGTTGAAGAAATCGGGTTTGGAGAACTCACAAGGGGTTCGAAGGCTGTTATAAGAGAAAATTGTAGGGAAAAATTTTGAGGATGAAATTTAATTTAAGTGAGTGATTGAGGGATTAAAAGTAAGTTTTTGGGAAAAGAAAACTTGTGTCATGATGTGGTGAATGGAGCACCATGATGTGGCATGCCAAATGCATGAAATGCACATCTGGATGGCCGCCACGACATGACAAGAGGTAGACCATAACATGGCAGCAGGTGTAGCCCAAGTGTAGGTTTTTTTTCCATATTTAAGGACCTAATCTTAAGGATTAGAGTATCCTCTTCAGCCTCCAGCCCTTCTCCATGAAACCCTAGCCTCCATCGATGATTAAGAGATTGGTCTTTTGATTGAAGACCTTATTCTTGGATTTTAGCAGAGTTTGAGGAAAGAGGAAGATAATTTTGGTGCAAGGAATCAGATTGGATCCAACATCTCCTTTAAATTTCTATGTTCTTAGAGTCGGTTCGTAGGAGCGATTGGTGCATGGAGTGAGGGCGCTGCTGTGTTTCCTTGGGTTTTAGATCACAATGAGTTTATTCACTGTATTATGTGTTATAGTGTATCCTTAGTAGTGGTATGTTGGTTAGAGTATGAGTAGGTTAACGATCGTCTAGATAGTGACCTAGGGATATATGTAGTCACATTAGATAGCTTGAGAACTCTTGATCTAGGATTCTTCCAAGTTGCATGTTCCTTATTTGATTGTGGCTCTAGAGTAGGATCACTTGTTCGAATGTATATCTCACATTTGGTTACATATAGTTATTCGTTCCTTAGAGATCTGTCGGTAGTGACATATGGTATTATGTAAGGCCTAGTATGTAGTAGTGAGTTGTTAGACATGTACACTAGTGTAGATAGTTGTATGTGTTTATATGTTTACTTGATTACTAGTTTGTTACATATATTGACATATTGGGTGGTGGATTGAGGCGGTCCTACTTTGTATTATAGGACAAGATACTCTGGTTGGTTAGCGGTGTGATTTAGGCCAAGTGTGGATCAACTGTATACTGAGAGAGAGCGGTCCAGGTGTACTATAGGCCTTGTGAGGTAGGTCAGTCAGACTGCAGGCTCAGGAACGATCCAGGTATGATGTAGGCCTTGCGAGGTGGGCCAGAAAGACTGACGGCTCATATGTGCATGCCTTGTATGTATATTGTGGTGTGTGTTATTTTAGGGGAACTACTAAGATTTGTATTATAGTTGTAAACTAAATGTTTCTCAGGTACCATGGTGATTGTTTGAAGGTGGAGGCTTGACTGTACACACTCATCAACAATCATGAAGATTCCACATATTTACATTACGCAAATCTTTTAAACAACTGTAATTTGGAACAAATGGGTTTTCATAACTTGGGTTTTATGCAAATGGTGATTTTAACTTATTTAAAATGAAAATTTTTCTTGTGAAAATGGGACGTTACAAGTTGTTATTAGATTTATTAGTTCAAAATCTGTCCTTAAAATTTGTAACATCCCCCTCTGGCCTGTATCACAATATTGTCCACATTGGGCTCCCATCATGAAAACTTCCATGGGGGTCACAAATCCCTAAATTGGTCTTTCCTGACTTTAAAGCACATTGTGACAGGGAAGGTATACACACCCCTCATAAGAAATGCTTAGTTCTCTTTCCCAGCCGCTATGGGATTAGGTGCAAGTAGCCACCTACCTTCACCCCCCGTTATAGGTTTTGAAGTATCTGTTGAATACATCGACCTAGAACGTAACACACCGATGTGGGATTAACTCCGATACCATTTGTAACATCTACGTCTAGCATTTATCAAAAAATGTCCTCTTTGGGGTCTCGACAAGAAAACTTCTCAAGGGATCATCCATCCCTGAATTGCTCTCGCCCGGGCACACTTAATTGCATAGTTCTTATGGTAAATGCTGCCCTCACAGATGTAAAATTCATTGTGATAGGGAAGTTATCCTCACCTCTCATAAGGAATGCATAGTTCTCCTTCCCAGCCGATGTTAGATCAGGTGCAAGTGGCTACCGACCTTAATTGTAATACCAATTTCCAGATAATTATAATCCTTGAGTTTTGGAAATTCAAGTCTTAAATAAAGAAGTTTTGTAGAGACCGTGACATGGAAAAAGATGCACCGTGACATGGTCAAAGCCTAACGAAATGCACATTCATTTAGGCCCACACGACAAGGCATGATGTTGGTTATGGCGTGGCGGCTGCCAGGACTCAAAACCCTAATTTTCGGGCCTTAAGCCATATTTAAGGGATGTGATAGCTAGCATTTGCACAACCTTATCGTCCAACAGTTCGTTTTTGACCAAGAAGAAACCTTAGCCGCTATCGTTCACTTTTTGAAGTATTGTGGTTATTTTGGTGAGAAGAAGAAGAAGAAAGCATCTTTTGTGAGACGATCCAACAAGCACGCTCCTCCTCCACCTCCTAGCGCATATTCTGGACCATTGTGAGTCTTCAAGTTCTAACCTTTATGATTTATGCTTCTAGATATAGGTTTCGTTTCCTTGTTCTTCATGTTTGGGTTAGTTGGCGTGGTTGGACTCCATAAAGTTGGCAACTTTATAGATCCTTGAGGTCCTCCTCTAATTATATGTCCTATACATGAAGAATGATTGTGTTTTGAATCCTTGCAATGGGGTTTTGACGTTATTTTCTTCATTTTTATCTAGCTACAATTTAAGACATGCATGTCTATAAAGTGTCGACATTTATGATCCTTTGGGTGTGAGAAAGCCTTCCAAAAAATATGGATAGTTAGATTGAAGGATTAAGAGCTTTACACATTAAGAAGGCCAAAATAGTTCCCATAACTTGGAGGGTTGGCCTCTACGACATGATGGCAGATAGTCTCCGCTACTTTTTTTTTTCATAAGGCTACCATGACATGGCAGAAGCTTGGCCATGACTAGGAAGGTTACTATACTCCCACTATCTTTTACATATACACATGAATCATATTCACTTCTAGAGAAGCCAAACTCTTTGACCTTCTCGTAAAAAAAAAAGATTCCATTTGCGAGAAACTTGTTTCAAACCATAGATGGATTTCTAAAGCTTGCACACTCTATTGGGAAACTTTGCATCAACAAAACCCTCTGGCTGACTCATGTAAACATCCTCATCCAACTGCCAATTAAGGAAAATAGATTTGACATCCATCTGCCAAATTTCATAGTCACGAAAGTCAGTTATGGCTAGCATGATCCTGATAGATTTTATCTTAGCCACTGGTGAGAAGGTCTCATCATTGTTAACCCATGGGTTTTGAGTAAAGCCCTTCATAACCAATCGTGCTTTGATGCGTGCACATTACCATCCATGTCGGTCTTCTTCTTGAAGATCCATTTGCAACCAAATGTCTTCCGAGCAGGTTGTTGATCAATTACAATGCTCTAAGTAGAAATTCTTCAAACAATTCAAATAATTAGGGCACATGCAACCTAATTTGATCCATGTCTTTCATATATAGCAACATACTATGAATGGTTATCCGATAATTATTTTCTATTAAGAACCTAATTAGTAAGATAAGAAAACTAACCTTTAAGATTGTTACTATAAACACTCTATAATCCTTCTTGAAAAACCTTTGGCAGCTAGCACCACAAGTGTAGTGCCTCTGTTGGTTAACACGCAAGGCAAGCAACTATGGATTATGGAAATGAGAGATATGATTTTAGGCCAAGTATTTTTCTAGGGAAAGAGTGCCAAAATTATAAGGCCAATGGTTCCTTTATATAGGTGAGGTAGCTTAGAGCCAAAGCTAGTATTTACGGAGGAAACCGTAATCTCTTTGCTTGGTGACCCAACAAGTCATGAACCTTCCCATCTAAGAGCCTTTGGACGAAAATTATAGGCCCTTCCGATAATTTTTCGTCCAACCCCATTCAAGGAGGTTCTAGAGCCTTTTTCGTAACTATCAATAAATAACGAAACAACCCCTGTACTTTTTATTAATCCAATTAATCCCAAAATTCATTCCAATTAGTATCTGATTAATTATTAATTAAATATCATAATTTCTAATTAAAATTTTATTCTCATAATAAATTAACAAATTATTTATTCCAATTTATTAATCAAATAATAAATCATCTTTCTCTCCGAAATAAACCTTTTCCAATTGCCAGCTTTGAGGCCAACCCAAAAGGATTGTGCTACTATCAATTCAAGTTTATAACAAATAATAGTTATGGGCTTAGACACCTAATCCAACTGTCTCCCACTTGGATAAGTATAATAACTATAACTATAAGTATAACTTCCAAACTGACCAGAAAATTATAGCTACCAAAAGATGTTGTCGAACTCTGACCCAGTCAGATACGTGTCCTAAGTTAAGTGATCATATAATCCTCCGTTCTGCAATATATAATTAGGATTTGAGAAATGGATTAGAATCAATCTCATTGTCTAATATTCTATTTCCTGATTTATGATTGGTTATGACAAAGAACTACTAATCGAACACATCAATTTAGTCCATGCCGGGCCCGACACTATACGTCAACACCAAATCATCAAGGGGCTCACATGTATCGCTTTACCCGTTATGCAAAAAGGAACAGATAAACATTGACTTATATGATTGCACTATTTACATACCAAATCACACACAACAATATGTTTTATAACACCAAGTTACTGATGCGTTTACATATTATCAATGCAAAACTGATTTGTAAACAACAACTCATTTATATCCGTTTCAAGATTATAAGATATTATCGTCATAGAATTACTCATGATAAATTCCATGAAGTAATTCTCTCCATGATGAAGTAAGAGATTTTGAAATCTCCCTCAGAGATTAGGAGTTTCTTGGGTTTGGCGGGATACTATCAAAGATTTATTCAGGACTTATCCAATATCGTAGTACACCTGACTCGTTTGACGAGGAAGGTAATGGATTTTTGGTGGGGCCCTAAGCAGTAGGTTGCTTTTGAGACACTGGGACAGAGGTTGTGTGAGGCCCCAGTGTTGAACGTTTAATAGGGTGTCGTGGATTTCGTGGTATTTTGTAATTCATCCATCATTGGTTTAGGGGGGTCCTTATGCAGAGGGGACGAGTGATTGCATATGCTTCTTGGGGGTTGTGGGCAGTGGGCCCCCTTGATGATGTGTAGTTTAATAGGCCCAAGACTTGTTTTATTCCCTATAAATAGTCATGTAATATTCATTATTAGGGTTAAGAGTGAGGCAAGATGTAGCCGCCAATCATAATGAGGTTTCTTAGGTAGAATAGATTTACTTTAATCTTTTCTTATAGTGTAATTTGCTCATGTTATTGAATAAAATATTTTGTTTATCCATCACATCTTCATTATTGTGTTCATTCTTATATACCACATTATTATCATCAAATCGTTCTTGAGGTTTGACCTAACAAGTGGTATCAGAGCGGTTCTTTGAAGATCTGATTGATTTTTGAAGTATCGGTTCTTGATTTGATGATTTTTTACACTAGTTATTGAAGATTTTTGGTGTTTTGGCATTTTGGAATCAAGCTTCTTGTTCAGGCTACTGTTCATGAAGATTTTTGGTGTATTCTGCTGTTCATGGTGGTAATTTCGATCCAGTTCTCTTTAATTCGTTATTTTCTGATTGGATCTGATTGATTGTTTGATTCAAAATCGATCTATAATATCTCTTTTGATATGGCCCAAGGTTTTTGCCCATTACTATTCATTGATTCATTTGTTCTGGACCAAACATCTTTCTGTTTAAACTCCTTCGTTCCAGGTCTAAGTTATTTTCGTCCTTCATATTGTTCTGGTTTTCTTTCATGGCCGTTTATCTAATTTACGACGATTGTTTAATCTCAATCTTAAGTCAAAGTGATTCACACATTTTTTCCGCCTCATATTTAAACATCGTTTATTGATTTAGTTCAAGATTTATTCTTCACACGATATTTTCTGAATCTGGTTCATTATCTTCTTGATCTGAAAATTCTTTCTGAGATTGTTCGTTAATTGGTCTATTATGTTTAAATGATGATCAATCTATGATGAAGATGGAGATGATTTTGGATGATATTGGTTTCTCATCTAAAATTGTTCATAGGATCATTGATTTGGTGTTCATGGAAGGTGATCGGAACTGTGATACTTTGTTTGGAATTCATTCAAAAGGAGGAAGAAGAATCGGAAAAGGATGGTTGTTGCAATCGATATTACGTTGATAATTGGAATCAAAATTGCAAAGATCTTAGAATTGGAATTGATTATCTCATAGTCACAATGAAGCCCTTGCATTGATGAACCAATTTTGTAATTGGAATGTTGATTTCAGAAGCCGGTGATGAAATTGATTGATCGGAATCACAAGAAAAGTTTTAATTTTAAATGAACGATGAAACAGAAATGAATAGGCTCAAAATTTCTAAGGAGTGAAGAATGTTTTGTGACATTGGGTTTGTATCTTGGAAGCGATCTCGCAGATGTACATGGTGGAAACTGTCACTCAAATAAATGATTTCGGAATTATGATGTTGGCCAGAATGATTTGGAACAAGCACCATTTTCAGAATTGCTATGTAGACTGCTCGGAATCGGAATTATAACTAGTATGAATCAGAACTTTGTTGCCAATCAGGTCTCGCAATCGGAATTTCTTTTGGAATCAGAAGTTGTTTCTAATACAGAATTCGGAATTCACTGTTGATCGAAATTATCTTTGTATTCAGAATTTTGTTTGACTTCGGAAACGGTCTTCACGTTACGAGTCATTGTTGTTGTGCTCGTTTATCAGAGGCTAAATGGGGAAGACAACTTCAATTTACACATTTGATCCCTGTAACTTTAGAAACATGGCAGTTTTAGTCCAATTTCCGAAAGTATTACAAGTTAAGGGGAAGATGATGCAGTATTACCATTTAAGTCTCCTGTCTTTCAGCAAAGTGACCGTTTTGACCCAATATTCCAAAGTGTTGATAAATTTAAGGGTTGATGAACAAATTTGGATTTTTCATGAACATATTTTCTTGTGAACAGTAAAATAATGGATTCCAACAAGTCTTGGCGGTTCGGAAGGTCGTATTTCGCAATAGCGTCAAATTTTTTGACTATTTCGGATTTTAAACTTCATTGTTTATTCCATATTGTCGAGGGGGAACATAGTAATTGTTCATCCAATTCAAGATCATTCTCATGACAATTTTAAGGTTTTATAATCATGTCTTTTTTATTATAAAAATAAGGAGAATTTGATATGGCCATTCGACATTGGATTGTGACTTTTCAAATTTGAAGATTTTTGATGAAGCTTGTGGTAGCGATATGAAGGTAGTTTTTATAGAGAAGTTCTCGATTGAACATTTCTAAAACTTTTACAGAGAAGTAGCTTTTACATAAAAGTTCTCATTGAACTCTTCTAAAGCTTTGATATACCTCTGACTTCTAATGATTTCTCGATCAAGTGACGTTACGAAGCTTAAATTTGGTTTGTTACATGATTTTTTTGGTGGCTTATATCATTAGCTTATTTGAAGATCATTGTGACTTGGAGGGGGAGTTCTTCAAAGACAAAAAGTGATTTTGCTTCTTAATTCCGAAAAGGTTTTTATGGAGGGTTTGGCTTTCTTGAAAATCTTTGGGATTACATTAGAAAATGAAGTTTAAAAACATTACTTTAGTGCTGGGTTTCATATTTATATATCATAGAACCCGGATTGAAGACTATTGAAGAATCAAGATTCGTGGATCGCTTTTGATATTCCTGGTCACGAGATTCTTTCTTATTTGCTAGATGCTTGTTTTGGAAGTTGAAGCCTTATCATTCATTCCATACTTTGAGGGGAAGAATGTAGGGTTCAAATTATTCCATGGATTATGACAATGGGCCCCCTTGATGATATGTAGGTTAATAGGCCCAAGACTTATTGTATTCCCTATAAATAGTCAGGTAATATACATTATTAGGGTTAAGAGTAAGGAAAGATGCAGCCGCCAATCATAATGAGGTTTGTATATGATATGTGTATTGTGTGGTGGTACTTTGGGGGAAACTCACTAAACGTTGGTTTACATTTTTTAGTTATGGTTTCAAGTACTTCTGAGGATCGTGGGAAGGCGAAGGCGTGACCGTACACATCCTGATTTTATATTTTTGATCTTGGGAGACTTTGTTTTGAACAATGTTTTGAAAATAATGGTTTTTCAAACACTTTTATTAGTCAATGGGTTGATTTGAAAAGTTTAAACTGGTTGTGATTTTTGAGATGTTACAAAAATGAGGGTTAATGGCCAAAAATCCATGCAGGACCCAAAAACTCATTTCTAATTCAGATCCAACACACCAAATGCTCGAAATGGCCTGGAGATTCGTAAATTTGCAAATTGTATGAGATCACACTGCCCAAACCCATCAAGACATGAAGAAAATGGACAAAATCTAAAGATCTAGCAACTTAGGAAGGAGAAAGGTTTGGTCTTGGACACTCACCAAGGTCCAGAAGATGCACTAGCTGATGCAGATGATGCTTGCAAGGTAACTACCACACCAAGGGCTTCCTTCTCCTTCAAAGATCACCAAAAACATCAAGAACGAGGTCACAATTGCAATGGAGGCAAGGGTTAGGGTTTTTGAGCTTGAGAGGGTTATGGAGGATGAATCATCATGAAACCCTAGCCTTGATTTTCTTTAAATAGGGCCCAAAGCCCAAAGATTAGAGATTTTCTCTAAAAACACTTGCCACATCGTGGCGCCTATTCCCACGCCATGGCGAGGCATTTAAACCCGCGATCCAACACAATACCACCATGCCATTGTGAAACTCCTCCACGTCGTGGCCACCAAAAATAAAAGTTTAATATACAAAAATTGATTCATACTTGGAACGGTGTTACACTATACACTCTGCTTTCTTTTTTCCTTTCATTAATACTCATTCTTTTGTAAAAAGGTCTACAAAACTTCCAGAACCTTAGTTCGCCGAATGTGCATCCAATTCTTTCAAACCAGAGCTCTGACATCGACTTGTAATAGACTAATTTTTACCATAAATTTTCATTTTTAATTCAGAAAAACTACAAGTGTCATAAAAATCCAAGTGATGTGTTAAGAGAAGAACTTTGGGAAACACTTGAACAAACATTAGTACAAGATTATAGTTGCAGAATTAAGTTAATCTCAATGGATCAATTAAGCTCAACAACAATAAGTTAGATTTGTTAGATGTTATATGTTAGATGCGAAAATGTAAAGTACTGAAAAGTAAAGGAAATGTAAATGACAAGTGATATTAAGTAAACACCCAACTGATTCGTAACACGGTTTGCACTCAAACACGATTTAGTATATGAGATCAGTTTAAAGTGAAGAGGGTCTTTGATGATGATCACAAAGAAAGATAGAGATGAGAAAATGATATTTGTATATAAGAGAAAGATCAAAATGATTGTAATAAGAGGTGGTGAGAAGTGTTTGATACAAAACATGAGCACTCTATTTATAGAGCCTCTAAAAGTTACATCTTAAATAAATAACTATTATAACTCCTGACTCATATGGCCATGCAATGTTCATTGGATAAACAAGTGCTATAACTCTAAGTCAATTGTACATAACTACAGTAAGGAGATTGTGGTCTTCATTTGATTGCGGTAGAAGGATATGGTTGCGGTTGACAGAATTCAGTTGCGGATGCCAACGTGATTGCGGTAGAATCAAAAAGGTGATTGCGGATCACCAAGTTGAGAGGGTTACTTCTTTGTTCTAACATTTTCCCCCTAAGTGAGCTCTTCAACTTCTCCATTAATTATTAAGCTTTAAAAACTTTATAAGAATCCAACAAAACTTTCTTACTTCTCCAAGCCAAATGATTCTCCTTGAGATCTCGAATTTTACTTCATCAGTAGTGTACTTGGATTTTTGAACTGAAGCTTGAGTTACTACAAGTTGCTTGCGGGTCAGCCTGTGTATTGAAGTGACTGGAATGAAGTACTTGAGATCACTATTGGCTCTCTTGTAGATAAATCCTAACTCAGGAAAGTTGGTAGCACCCAATGACATTTCTTGATAGCCTTCGGTGTAGCTTGGAGTTGGTTCAAACGCTGGATAGTTGAATTTTGCGGCCAGGATAGGATAAATTTCCGCATCAATCTTCCCGAAATCACATACTAAGGCTCTGAGGAAGTCACACGCCTTTTCATAAGCGATTTTTATCTTTGGGTGTTTATCCGACTCGACTTGGAAGAACCTTGCGATAAGGAAAATTTCTTCAGGATTCATGCAAGGAAAATCCGCCTGTGTTCTTATGTAGTCCATTCCTCTCCTAGTTAGGGTGTATTGAATGAAATCAGTTTTCATGAACTTCCTGACCTTCTAGCTTTTGACGGCTTCGGGTCTATCGTTAGACCGAATCTTTTCAATGGAGGTTCCATGCTTGGCATGAAATTGGTTCAGTCGCTCAAACTCAAGAGGAAGTCTCTGGTCATCAGGAAGACTGAGGTCGAATGGCTCAAACATGGGAAAGAACACTGAATTGGGGGAGATTGGAATATCCTAATACCCATCTAATGGAGGCTCAACAAAAGTCATCCAAGAATTGATTAAGAATTCATCCATGGTGGTGTCAAAATCATGTTCTCTCCATATCTGCTCAGTAAACTTAGCACCCCTCCAAGCCTTTTTCTTTTGGATTGCAGCAGGGGAGTCAGTTGAGTGTTCTGATGACATAAAGGGCTCGAGATTCTTGAATTGAGGGGGAGTTTCTTGTCGGGGAGGCGACTGATGCTGATCTTTATCTTGTACTGGGGTCTCTTGTTGCGAAGGAGTCTATTTTGGACTTTGGAGATTGCGGTGGAGATTGATGATGTGAGTGCACCGAAGTTGTGTCTTTTGAGGATGGTTTGGATGAAGCTTGAGGAGTGGGAGGCTTGACATGATCCACAGTTGGAGTTTGATGAACTGAAGGGGTTGGTGTGGGGTCTTGTTGATTGAAAGGACTCTTGTCACTTGCCCCTTTTGAGCAATCAACCACACGTTGATCCTCAAACCAGTGCTTGAGTCCGTCTATTTTTGAGAAAGTCTTGGTGAATTGGTTTTTAATAAATTCAGAGACTTGGAGATTGGAAGGGATCTCAGTGTTAAACAGCAGATGGTGAATTTCTTTTGTACGTTTGAGAATTTGATTGAAATGAGATTGATTGGAGGCAGATCGACGAAGGTTGTTGATAGTATAGTGAAGAACTGCAATTGCTGACTCATACGCATTATGATTCTCTTCAATAAGTGTCTTTAAATGAGCAGCTTGGGCTTCAAGAGTTGATTTGATTTCGTCTTTGAGAGCTATAACCTTTTTGATGAGGTCTTCAGCTGTAGATAGGAATTGCTTATGATCCGCAGAACGACTGTTGTCGAGGGCTCGAATACCCATTTCGACCTTGAGAAGAATCTGTTCAGCTGCAAGTCGTTACAGGGTTTCCAATCTTTCAACTCTCACCGCGAGAGAGTGCAGGGGAGGGAGCTCTTAGTTCTGTTGCGGTTGACTTGTGGTGACGGCGGCTAGAATCTGATCGACTTTGGATTGCAAGGAGAGATGTAACACCCTGTTATTTAACAAATAAATAAACAAATGAATAAATGAATAATAGCCCTAAATGCGGAATGGTGTTGCAAGGAGTTAGTCTTGGGGGTTAAAATGTAATTCTCGGATTAGTTTTTAAAGAATTTTGGAGGTTGAGGGTGGTTTGGTAAATTCTGGATTTAAATTGAAATAAAATCTTGAAGGAAGGGGCTGAATGGTAAATATTGGATTAAAGCTGAAAAGATATTATAGAGGCAGGGGCTAAAGTGTAAGATTTTGATTTAAATTGAAATCAATATTGTGGGGATGGACTAATATTGGAAAAATGAGCTATAGTTTGGGATGAACACGGGTTTAGACGCGGTGCCATCCTTCCCTCCCGTCACCCTCTTGTGTAGTGCCCATATTTAAGCAATCCAAACCCTAACCCTATCTCTAACTTCAGCCGACACCTTGCCAATCTCCAGCCGCCACCTCTCCATTGACAACCCGAATATTTTTGTTGCACTGCCGACGACGAAGCCGGGAACCATCAGCGAGGACCACTGAGAAGGAGCCGTTGAAGACCACCGATGAAGCTGCGAACGTCCGTCGATACTGAACGTCAGGCCTGCCGTACCCCTATCTTCTCCGGCAATGACAACCCTTCTCTCTCTCTCTCCCGTTCTTCTACCATTTCTCTCACGTCTGTCGCCATCTCTTCCCTGATGGCTATCACCTTTTGATGAAATCCTTTCTGTTCGTCGCAAATCACCATAAGGGTGGCGGTGATGTGTGTATTCCATGTGTATGTTTGTATTTCAGCCAATGATGTGATGTTTGTGCGTGTTTGAGTCGTCACTGCGGGAGTGTGTGGGTCAAAGGTTGGCTGGAAAATGCTAGAAGACCACCATGGCAGCCAACCATGGTGGCTGTCGCCGGGAAAGCTCTTTCGCCGCCACTAGCCACCGTGAAAGGAGGATGTGGGCGTGTAATGGTGTTTATGTTCGTATATTGGGATGTTATGAGGCTGCAGGAGCATTTCTTGGCAGGAGATCCGAAGAAAGACCCCAACCGCCACCACCGACCACCACTAGGTTGCTGTGTTGTATTAGTGTGTGTGTGTGTGTGTGATTATTTGGGGTTTTAGCATTGTAAAATGTAACAAAAAAGAAGAGTAATGAAAAGAAAACTGAAAACCACCACCGTAGGGTGGTGGCTGCCGCCTCCTGCCGCCACCGGCCGCCGTGTCGGGTGGCGGTGTGCTTGCCTCGTTGAGTTTGATTCGTTTAGGGTGCTTGAAACCCTAATGGGCCTTGTAAGCCCTAATGGACCCTAATTTACCCAATACAACCCTAATGGGCTTAATGATATTCTAGTGGGCCTAATAGGCCCAATAAAGCCCTAATTGACCTAAAAGCCCAACAAATTGATAAATGGGCTAGTATTTGGGTTGGAAACCCTAATTAGGGTTTGGAAAACCCTAATGCCAATAAAACCCTAATTTTGAGAATTTATCGGGACACACACGAGAATTATTTAATAACTTGAAATATTAAATAATAATCATTGGCATAAATTAATCTAATCAATATTGGACTTAGTGGATTAAATCCTTAGTGGGTTAAGTCATTAATGGGTTAAGTGAGAAACACTTAACCCCAATCGTCATTTTATGTGAAACCCTAATTTCACTTGGGTTTATTGTTGGGCCTTTTATTGGGCCTTGATGATTGGATTATTAATGGGCCATCCATGATCAAGCAAATGGATTAGAATAATTAATGGGCTTTGAGGTAAGGCCCATATGAGGAGTTGGGCCCAATTTGGAAAATTGGGCCATAGATGGGCCATAGTTTGGGCCTTTATGATTATGTGGTATTGGGCCATTAGAATGTTGAATGTTGGACTAGACTAAATGGTTGGGCCTTATGGTAAGACCTTGTAAAGGTTGGGGTCCAATTTGGAAAAATTGGGCCATATGTTGGGCTTTGACTCATAGTTGACTTTTGGGCCTTTGGATTGGGCCTTGGGCTTGAATAAAGCTAAGTTAGGGGTAAAGTAGTATTGAACCCCAAGTATGTATTTATGTGTTGGGACCTAATTATTAATTGGGTGATGTTTTGATGTTGACAGATCGGGAATCTGTCATCCAGTAGCTGGGGGTTATGTCTACGGGACTTCAGTAGTGTGAGGTGAGTTACCTTCTAGTAAGGGTGGGTCTAAGGCACCAATGCCGGCCCACCAGTAGGTGACTATGTTGGAGATGATTGTCTTTGTGATAATTATCTGGTTGCCATTATTTGATAAGCTTATTGTGCTGGGCTGCTATGAGATATGTGTTAGTAGTAGTAGGGGTGCAATAGTCCCCAGTTACCGGTTGAAAGATACCGAAGACGATTACCGGTTGAAAGATACCGAAGGGGTGGACTGAACCCATGCATGCCTAACAATATGTTATGATATGCTATTATGTGACCAATATGGTTATGATATGTTGTTATGTGAGCAGTATGTTATGATATGTTATTATGTGATCAGTATGGTTATGATATGTCATTATGTGAGCAGTATGTTTATGATATGTTATTATGTGACTAGTATGGTTATGATATGCCATTATGTGATTCAGTATGTTTATGTTATGTTATCATGGAACCAATATGTTTATGACATGTTATTATGTGATAGTGATAGGGGTGAAATAGTCCTCGGATACTGGTTGAAAGATACCGAAGGGGAGGTTGGCTCCCGGTTACCGGTTGAAAGATACCGAAGGGGAGGTTAGTTCTCGAGTACCGGTTGAAAGATACCGAAGGGGAGTCCAACTACCAGTTATGCCAGACAAATATCGGTTGAAAGATACCCAAGGATAGGCATTATGTGGTATGTGGTATGATGGGGGAACTCACTAAGCTTCGTGCTTACGGGTTACAGTTTTGGTTTCAGGTACTTTGTTTCAAAGGAAAGGAGCCAGCTTGGTCGCATCACATCACACTATGTTTTCCGCACACGGGATCCTTGGGATTTCACTCTGATATGGTTTTATGATACTATGTTTTGATTATTGACAAGTTTGTTTTGACATGAGATATTATTATGAAAGTTTTTATATTGATCGGTTTTATGCAATAACTTAATTAAAATGAAATTTTTGGTCTTGAATTTTGGGATGTTACGAGTTGGTATCAGAGCCTTGGTTTGAGGGATTCGGGCACCCTCATGGGTGTGTCTGAACTCAAACTAAGGACTTGGCATGAAAATTTTCAAAAGTAAAATCATTTTATAAAAAGAAGTTGAAAAGGGAAGAGAACTTTGAAAAGAACAAGGTGTGTGATGCGTGTAATCAGCCAAGCTCAAGTAAGGTTTCCCCAAGACACCCATACATGTTATGTTATGATATGATTATGAGAACTTCATGATAGATTAGGGCTAAGGACCTAGGAGGATGCCTTATATGCCTATTGTATGTGCTTGTAGACTTGTATGCTAGTACTGATCAGTCGGTAATAGGATAGCATGTTTAGGTTATGCTTGATTGTATGAACCTTTGAATTGCATTTACATACTCCTGAGTAGAAGATAGAATGGTTTGATTGGAATATGATGGTTAGATTTTCCACTGTCTGAATGATGCTTGCTCTGTGCTTTGTAGGACTCTTAGTAATGTGAGCTAGCTATATTCATGAATTATCTAGTTGACATTACTGGGAATCTTTCAGCAACTGAGGATTGGGTGAGTTCGGGAACCTAGGAGAGCCTAGGATATATTTCAGTGGGTTAGCGGTGAGGTTTAGTGAGACTGGGTATACCAGTTTGAGGAAGTGACTTGGAGGATTCGGGAGGATTGCTGAGGAAAGTATGGATAGGTGTGGAAGGTAGTATTGGGCTCGTACTACTGAAAGCACAAGATCAATACTCGAATTGGTGAGAGTCTTGGAGAATCTAAGAAGCTTCAGGGAAGAGTTTGTGACCCAATTTGGGGACAGAGGATGTTCTAGTTGTTACAGTTTAGTCATTGGCAAGCGAGCTAGTGAGCATGACAGGGTATCAGACCCTGAAGGGTATGATTTCCAAGAGGTTGTAGATGCGAGATCGATTTGGAGCACCCTGGAAAGAGAGGTTCGTGTCAGGTGCATATAGTAGAGGGTCCCGGGAAGAGACCCATGACTTCTGATCATCGGGTGAAAGGCCAGCAGGGTCGGAGTGAGTGCAACGGGTACGAGAAAGTGCATGAGGGAGTTGTCACTCCAAGGGTTTAGGCTGCTACAGGTGTGGCAGGGTTGATCATGTCAGCTGAAGGTGATCTGTATTCCTCCAGGTGTTGTGGGTATGTCATCCTCTACTGCTGCTAGATGGATGTTGGGAATACGTATCGCCTTGGAATTATGAATGAGTTCGGATAAAGTCAGATCTCGGGTTGGTTTTTTGCTAGTGTTTGGGTTATCAAGGATCATATATGCCATCCTGCATGCCGAAAGGTCCTTGATGAACCCACAGAGGGACGTACCTTACGGAGCGGGTTCCGCGTGTACCGATATCATTCTGTATCTTTGTCGATATCTGTGCAGGAGTATTGTTTGGAAGATCCTCGGTCAGGGTTAGAGTGATAGTTCTCCAGTGAAGTCAGCGTTCAGGGGTCCTATCATTGTTCAGGTGTGGTCGACAATTGTCTATGAATGAACTTTGGAGTTCAAGGCACTACTATTGCTAAGATAGGATTAGTAGCATGAAGATGGTGATGTCAGTTCCGAGTGTTAGATGCATAAGTGGTTGGTCATCGGATGTTCAAGATAATTGTATTTTTGCATGGGCGGTGTACAGATAGAGTTTAGTGGTGCTGTGAGATTGGAAGTGGGAACGAGGACTCGTCAGCCAGAGTGAAGATTAGAGCCTCTAGTTGTCAGCATGGGAGGTGGATTGAGGTGTTAGACTGGACCAGATTTCAAGAGTACTCATCAAGATTTCCGAGTATGGGCGATCTTAAGGTTTAACCAGTGATTAATCGCTAGCATTGGTAAGCACAGGTTGTCATCAGTGGGATACTAGAAAGCGAGAAGGATTGGGAATCCTTCAATTCTCGTGTACCATGGAGACTTAGTTGAATCTAAGTGGGGGAGAGACTTTTATAAAGTCCTCCAAATGTGAGTTCTGGTTGCGCGGGGTGCAATCTCTTGGGCACCTTGTCGACCAGAAGGGTATTCTAGTCGATCCGGCCAAGATAGAGGCCATGATGCAGTGGGAGATTCTGAGGTCTCCATCTGAGATTCAGAGTTTCTTGGGTCTAGCAGGTTATTACTGGAGATTTATATGGGAATCCTCCGAGATTGCGGTTCCTTTGACCCGACTCACCAAGAAGTCGGTGGCCTTTCGTTGGGGGCCGAAGCAGCAGACAACCTTCGAGACTCTCAGACAGCGGTTGTGCGAGGCACGGATTCTCACCCTGCCAGAGGGGGTAGATGATTTCATGGTTTACTGTGACGCTTTGGTCATGGGCATGAGTGGGGTACTGATACAGTGGGGTCACGTGATAGCAGGTTTCGGGAACCAGGTTAGAGTTTCGGTTAGGACTCAAGTTCAGTGAGGTGTTAGGTCGAGTGCGTGTTCGACCCGGTTTGGAAAGTGTTGTAAGACTACGGAGGTAGCCGTAGCATTCACTAGTGGCCAGTTAGTATGGAAAGTGTTGTAAGACTACGGGGGTAGCCGTAGGCCCGTAGCATTCACTGGTGGTCGGTTAGCATGGGAAGTGTTGTAAGACTGCGGGGGTAGCCGTAGCATTCACTGGTGGTCAGTTAGCATGGGAAGTGTTGTAAGACTGCGGGGGTAGCCGTAGCATTCACTAGTGGTCAGATAGTGATAGAATGTCGTGAGACCGCGGGTAGCTGTAGCAGTCACTAGGTTGGTAGATAGCTTGAGCGCGTTATTAGGACGCAGAAGGAACAGTAGTACCCACCAGTTCGGGTGTAGTAATGAAGATATGGAAATCCACGGATTGGATTTCGGAATTTCCCAGATGGATTAGATCTGGTGGAGCCGGTGATAAGACTGTAGGAAAGCCACTGCAGTTTTGAGATCGAGGAAGAAATGGATTGCTTAAGGTAGCTTGTTATATAAGGCTATAATTGGTCGTGTAGCAATCACATTTAGCCGTGGTATGGTAATGTCTGGATTCGACGCATGGACCGATCGATTGGATCAGGAGGTTGTTAGAGCCTCGGTGGCATGATAACTAGCTCCAGAGAAGGATCTTGTTCAGAAGTCGTGTGAGACGACTAGGTGGGAGCCCTTTTAGCTCAGCGACCGGGCTGAAACCCGGTATTTCAGACGACTGACGGATGAATTGAGACCAGGGAGGTCTCGATTGATTTTGGGAAGCAACTATGTAGCAGCATACTGCTTCAGGCAGATCAGTGTTCAAGCAATTTCAGTGTTTGGGCAGTGTTAGTATTTGTGCTTCAGGTTGCAAGTACGGACGGAATAACTAGATGATTTGGGGAGTGACGAGTCACTCACAGTTGGAGTATCTGAGCCTTGGCCAGGCACAAGGGATCTGCATAGATAATTAGGTCTATGATCCTGTTTTATAGTGGGAACTTCGAGTTATTAGAAGTTAAGTAGTTAGTTGAGGGATTAACAGACCAGATTCAACAATAATGATCCATTATGAGTGGTCTGTCAGGTTGAGGGTGGTTTGGTAAATTCTGGATTTAAATTGAAATAAAATCTTGAAGGAAGGGGCTGAATGGTAAATATTGGATTAAAGCTGAAAAGATATTATAGAGGCAGGGGCTAAAGTGTAAGATTTGGATTTAAATTGAAATCAATATTGTAGGGAGGGACTAATATTGGAAAAATGAGCTATAGTTTGGGATGAACACGGGTTTAGACCCGGTGCCATCCTTCCCTCCCGTCACCCTCTTGTGTAGTGCCCATATTTAAGCAATCCAATCCCTAACTCTATCTCTAACTTCAGCCTACACCTTGCCAATGTCCAACCGCCACCTCTCCGTTGAGAACCCGAATATCATTGCTACACTGCCGACGACGAAGCCGGGAGCCATCAGCGAGGACCACCGAGAAGGAGCCATTGAAGACCACCGATGAAGCTGCGAACGTCCGTCGATGCTGAATGTCGGGGCCGCCGTACCCCTGTCTTCTCCGGTATTGACAACCCTTTTTTTCTCTCTCTCTCTCTCTCTCTCTCTCTCTCTCTCTCGTTCTTCTGCCATTTCTCTCACGTCTGTCGCCATCACTTCCCCGATGGCTATCACCTTTTGATGAAATCCTTTCTGTTCGCCGCAAATCACCATAAGGGTGGCGGTGATGTGTGTATTCCATGTGTATGTTCGTATTTTAGCCAATGATGTGATGTTTGTGTGTGTTTCAGTCGTCACTGCAGGAGTGTGTGGGTGAAAGATTGGCTGGAAACGCTAGAAGACCACCATGGCAGCTAACCATCGTGGCTGTCGCCGGGAAAGCTCTTCTGCCGCTACTAGTGTCACACTCATAAACATTGCACTCAAAAGCCATTAAGTTATTACAACTTGTTTTCAAAAGAGTTTAAACATCAGAGTATCCCCAGAACCAAATCACAAAATCATGAAGTATGAGGAGCGGTACAATCACGCCTTCGCCTTGCCACGATCTCCTGAAGTACCTAAAACCAAAACACCACAACTGTAAGCCCGAAAGCTTAGTGAGTTACCCCCAAAATACCAACCACATGTAACCATACTCTTATCATATCACAATACAGAACAGCCATGCATATCGAGTCTACAGTGTGACTGGTCCGCCCACACCGGGCCTTCAGTCCACCTGGTCCACTCTCCGAGTCTAGCCATGTATATCGAGTCTACAGCGTGATTGGTCCGCCCGCACCGGGCCTTCAATCCACCTGGTCCACTCTCTGAGTCTACAATATGACTGGTCCGCCCGCACAGGGCCTTCAGTCGGCCTGGTCCACTCTCCGAGCCTCGGCACGTCTGGACCGCCCTCTTGGGGCCTTCAGCCTATCCGGACCGCTCGCTGGGCCTTCGGTCTATCCGGTCCGCCCTGGGTATGTTGGCCTACAACACAAAGCAGGACCCGCCTCAACCCAACCCCATGTGCACATAAAACGGTTAATCACATAAAAATCCTCAGCCAAACAAACGAATCTATCAGACCATGCAGCATAGCAACCTCCTAACCAGGATACCGACCTAACCGGTCACTAACATAACATTACCCTACATACCAGGATACCGACCTTAACCAGGTCACTAACATAACACCACCCTAAAACCAGGATGCACATCTAGCAACTCAACAACATATCAAACAAATACCCGGATTCCCATCCGATAAAGGGCCGGCCTTGGTGCCTTAGACCCTGTTGATATAGTGAGGATAACTCACCTGAAATCTGCTGAACCGAGCCACAAAAGTTGAATCCCGAAGCACTGCCTCCAAAGCCAACACCTATAGCCATCAATGATCCATTGACATAAATATCCAAATTACCATAATACCCCTGAAGGTCAAAGTCAAAGTCCTTAGTCAAAGTCAACCTTCTGATTGACTCTACTCGCTGAGTCACCCCATGACTCGTCGAGTTCAACATTCTCCGAGTCCTATCCTCCCCAACTCACTGAATCACCACTCAACTCACTGATCTGAGTCTTAACCAGAAGGGGTTGGAGGTTCTGCGTCGTGACTCGCCGAGTCCAAGAACAGACTCGCCGAGTCCACGGCAATCTTCATCAGACTCGTCGAGTTGTTCTTCTAACTCGTCGAGTCCAAGCTCATCATCATATGACTCGCCAAGTCACCTATGCGACTCGCCGAGTCACTACGCGTCTCAATGCCTGAAATCCTGGCCCAACTCGCCGAGTCATCTCCCAGACTCCCCGAGTTCATACGTGCATACTCATATTCGAAAGATACAGAGCTACTCCTTTGCTCCAAACAATAGATTTGGGTCCCTAGAGTGCATTAGCAAAATAAAGTTGCTGCCTTTACGTGCTTCATGTCCCATAATTCCAAAAACCAAGCTAGAAAGGAACTTATCTCATGGGGAATGGCTTTTGCATAGCAACTAAAAGGGCTTTCTGCATATTTGATCCAAATAGAACTCAGATCTGGAGTTTCAACTCTAGATCTAACTCATGTACCAATATCTCATCACAACATCTCCAAACAAACCCTAAAACTCCATGAAAGATGGATCTAGAAATGAGAAGTCCAAGGATAATGATTCATTACCTCCAAAACGACCTCCCACGGAAGAATAATACGAATCTCCACAAATCTCCTTGATCCAAGCTTCTTGATCTTCAAAATCTCTTCACAAAACACTTATCTAAGCTCCAATTTGCTTCCCAAGGACTTTCACACAAGAATTTAGGGTTTCTGGATCTCAAAGGGTGCTAAGGGGGTTGAGGGGAGGACATTAAGTCCTTTAAATAGGGTGCAAACCCTAAGATTAGGGTTTTCCTCCTCCAACACTGACTCATCGAGTCCAGCCGCCGACTCGGCGAGTCAGGCCACTTAATCACGTGCCCGACACTCACTTCGACTCGACGAGTCAAGAGACCTACTCGTCGAGTCCCTTCCTTAATTTTCACATAACACCCTTCAACTTCTTGCTTCTGAACTTGGGATGTTACAATTCTCCCCCACTTAAATTAGGCTTCATCCTCGAAGCCTGCTGCAGCACACAATTCCGGATGATACTCCCACAATGCATCTACTGATCTCACACCGGCCCAGATTCCTTCAAACACTACTATCGAATCCCTATAAAAATCCATCTCTTCCCCTGCAGGGTCCTGACAACTGCTTCAAGCCGGCCACCGACTTCTTTTCTCTGATCACAACACTCATCAACTAAGTGCCACCTGATGATACTACCTTACTTCCGTCTTACGCATTCATTCGCCGCCTGCGAAACTGGATACATTTATAAACCACCGGGTCCTGACCCAGTATTAACCCGCTATCCTTTGTCCAACTGGCGCTACTTCTATCAAATTGCACTGATGGAAACTCATCCTGTTTCCTCCCTGAATCAAATCCCTTACTGCACTGACATGATAATACCTCCTACAGCTTCCGCGCAACTCCCATGAACACCCATCTATAACGCATATACACATCGTACCTGGTCCAAACAGCCTTGGGCTGGAAAACCAGGCACGCCTACGATGGGTCCAGTCATCCCTAGGATGGGACATCACCACATACATAACTCATGTCCACAACTCTACTTGGATCCCAAGGATCTACCCTTGCATCACTTCCGAACTCCTCTGATTCGACATCGGTTCTAATCATTTCCCAACCTCAACGGACACCCAAACCCGGGTGTGCTTCCATACAACTGGTACAATCTCAGTGCTTACTACCAATAACTGAAATACTTTCGATCATCCATTTACACTACTGCTTTCCCTTCAGATAACCAACACTCCTTCCCGGAGACACATACCCTTCCCTTCCATTCTTCAAGGAAGTCTACTCAACGACCTTTACCACATCAACAAGTGCCATGGTGCTAAAAATCCACTTTACACCACCCATGCAGGGCAACTGCTACTCCCTAACTCCCATATACTCCAAATCTGATCACACAGCTAACGAAGCCCATACACGGCCTTTAGTAAACTCCGTCATCATGATCAATACTTGGGGCCAGACCTTATCGATTGCTATTTCACGGCGGCATACTCACTCATTCTCCGCATACAGGTCTACTAACACATACAGAGTCTTCAGCATGAATGGACCGCCTTACTAGGCCTTCAGCCTATCTGGACCACTCTCAGAACCTTCAGCATGTCTGGACCGCCCTTCAGGGCCTTCAGCCTGTCTGGACCGTTCTTCGAGTCTTCGGCCTGACTGGTATGCCCACCGGCCTTCAGTCTATCCGGACCGCTCAAAAACTGTTGTACATCACCCTTAACCATTCTTCCCGGGAATCTCTCCCATGAAGTCTGTTCTAGCTCTCTAAGGGTTCCGTACTCCAGATCCATTCTATGAATTTTCACCCCGGCCTAATCCCAGGCCTCACGTCGATCAACTACCTTACCTGAAACCACGGTCTGTTCCCTGCCCCATGTGTATATCACCTGCTCTAACCATACCACACTCTCGGCTAATAACACTGCTGAATTCAAAGAGCTAACCAACCTTGGATGCTTGTTGTTTCATCTGAGAATTTTCCAATTCTCCCCACTTAGCGCACCAACTACTAACTACCGATGACAAAACTGACATGGCTCGATCGACCCCACTTGGTATCGACCCCTTCTCCATGAACTGATTCCCTCTGGAGAGAGCAACCTCCATAGAACAACTCTTCCGTTATCGCACATCCTGAACTCTAAGGAAGTTCGAATCTCAACTGAACACTTCTCACATCGCAGGTGCTATTCCTAGCAGCGAGATCATATATCTTATCTTTCTATCATCAATCCTCCTGGACACTAACCGACTACCACTCCTAACTACTAAGATCCTCAATCATACTACGAGTCATGCGGGGAAAGGCAAACAGGTTAACAATACCACACAAATAACAAGATAACAAGATGGAAACATACCCGCAACTGCATCTGGCTCTGCCCTGACCTCCTCTGCTATAAGCTGGAAAACACGTCCCTGAGCCCTCGGAGGCTCCGCTCCACCCTGACCCCCGCCCGTAACCCTCAAATTGGCCGATGCTGGAGCCTGCACCGGTCTTGCAACAAGCTGTGCACAGTTGACCCTCAAGTGTCCAACCTGATGGCAGTGATAAAAAATCCTCATATCCTGAACCAGGGCCGATTGACGACAATCCCTCGCATAATGCCCCTCTCTCCCGCACTTGCGACACGCACCATCGCATCTGCAAACTCCGACATGATCCTTCCCACACTTCTCATAAGTGTGGCTGCTCTGACCCCCAATCCTAGAGTCAACGGTTTTGGACCGTTTCGGCGCCGGCTGCGACTGCACCGGGGCCTGCCTATGCTCTCGCAACTGCAACTCAATCTCCAACTCACGCCGCCTGGCGGCCTCCTGCAACTCTAACAAGGTATCACATCTCTGCGTGGACACAAACTGCCGGATATCCCTCTTGAGCATAGTCAGATATCGGGACATCCGAGCCTGCTCCAAAGCAAACTCAGGGCAAAACATCGCCCTCTCCGTGAACATCCTGGTGATCTTCTTCACCGACTCTAAATCCTGCTTTAGCTCCAAGAACTCCTGAGCCAACCTCTCTCTCTCTCCACCCGCAGAACATAACGAGTACTGAACATTTCCCGGAACTGATCCCACGTAACCGCAGCCCGCTGCGCATCAAAATAAGATCCCGTAGTCAACCTCCACCAATCCTTCGCTCCGAGCCTCAAAAGGTTTAGAGCACATCTCACCCTTTGAACCGCAGGGCATGAACACGTGAAGAAACAACCCTCCACGTCTGACAACCATCTCATACCAATGATAGGACTTGAACTCCATCAAAGGTAGGGGGCTTCGTATTATCGAAGTCCCGATACTGAAAACTTCGACCGGTTCCTCCCCCTACCGTTGCTACAACCGCTGTAGCTGCCGCGGTAGCTGTCTCCGCAAGAGCTGCATAGCGCTCATCAAAGTACTCAACCATGGCGGTCTTGATCGACCCAAACATCTCCGACAACTCAGCCTGTAACATATCAACAACCTCATCATGCAGGATCTCATGAATCCTAGCATCCAACTCATCCGTACTCATCTGACCAATGACCTCGGGTGGTACTGGTCCATCCTGACCACCCTCTCCTGATCCCGATCCCGAACCGGATCCTGCCCCAAAACGTCTTGTAATCGCCATACTGCAAAACACCAACAAGACCCTTAGACACATCACATACCCACCCGGGGAACTATCTCATAACCGACACCCTAGAGAGTTGTGACTTCCTTGATACGCGTATGGGTCCTGTGCTTTCAGTAGTACGGGCCCATACTACCTTCCACACCTACCCATATTTGTCTCAAGTATCATCACAACACCCTAACCATATACACACACACAACGATCGCTCAATCCTCACTCCTAGAGGAAAGCTGAATATCTCATATAAGGGAAACCCTAGGCTAGCAGGCATCACATAATCAAGCAATTCTATCATGCAATTCCTGAAGATCCCTAGCCTAGCACTAGCATGCTGTTCTAACATATTACATAATAAAATAACTTGTATGGTATTTTGGGGTTTACTTACTGGCTCTGGTTGATCGTACCCTCTGCATCCTCCTTTACTTATTTCGAAAACCTTTTGAAAACCATTTTGAAAATCCCTCCTTGATTTGAGACTGGATTTACACGAATGTTCCTCCAATTCACTCAAACCAAGGCTCTGATACCAACTTGTAACACTCATAAAAATTGCACCAATTTAAAACATTTTAATTCATTCAAAAGCCATTAAGTTATTACAACTTGTTTTCAAAAGAGTTTAAACATCAGAGTATCCCCAGAACCAAATCACAAAATCATGAAGTATGAGGAGCGGTACGATCATGCCTTCGCCTTGCCACGATCTCCTGAAGTACCTGAAACCAAAACACCACAACTGTAAGCCCGAAAGCTTAGTGAGTTACCCCCAAAATACCAACCACATATAACCATACTCTTATCATATCACAATACAGAACATCCATGCATATCGAGTCTACAGTGTGACTGGTCCGCCCGCACCGGGCCTTCAGTCCACCTGGTCCACTCTCCGAGTCTAGCCATGTATATCGAGTCTACATCGTGATTGGTCCGCCCGCACCGGGCCTTCAATCCACCCGGTCCACTCTCTGAGTCTACAGTATGACTGGTCCGCCCGCATCGGGCCTTCAGTCGGCCTGGTCCACTCTCCGAGCCTCGACACGTCTGGACCGCCCTCTTGGGGCCTTCACCCTATCCGGACCGCTCGCTGGGCCTTCGGTCTATCCGGTCCGCCCTGGGTATGTTGGCCTACAACACAAAGAAGGACCCGCCTCAACCCAACCCCAGCCAAACAACCATGTGCACATAAAACAGTTAATCACATAAAAATCCTCAGCCAAACAAACGAATCTATCAGACCATGCAGCATAGCAACCTCCTAACCAGGATACCGACCTAACCGGTCACTAACATAACATTACCCTACATACCAGGATACCGACCTTAACCAGATCACTAACATAACACCACCCTAAAACTAGGATGCAGATCTAGCAACTCAACAACATATCAAACAAATACCTGGATTCCCATCCGATAAAGGGTTGGCCTTGGTGCCTTAGACCCTGTTGATATAGTGAGGATAACTCACCTGAAATCTGCCGAACTGAACCACGAAAGCTGAATCCCGATGCACTGCCTCCAACTCCAACACCTATAGCCATCAATGATCCATTGACATAAATATCCAAATTACCATAATACCCCTGAAGGTCAAAGTCAAAGTCCTTAGTCAAAGTCAACCTTCCGATTGACTCTACTCGCCGAGTCACCCCATGACTCGTTGAGTTCAACATTCTCCGAGTCCTATCCTGCCCAACTCACTGAATCACCACTCAACTCACTGCTCTGAGTCTTAACCAAAAGGGGTTGGAGGTTCTGCGTCGTGACTCGCTGAGTCCAAGAAAAGACTCGCCGAGTCCACGACAATCTTCATCAGCCTCGGCGAGTTGTTCTTCCAACTTGTCGAGTCCAAGCTCATCATCATATGACTCGCCAAGTCACCCATGCGACTCGCCGAGTCACTACGCGACTCAATGCCTGAAACCCTGGCCCAACTCGTCGAGTCATCTCCCAGACTCGTCGAGTTTATACGTGCATACTCATATTCGAAAGATACATAGGTACTCCTTTGCTCCAAACAATAGATCTGGGTCCCTAGAGTGCATTAGCAACATAAAGTTGCTACCTTTACGTGCTTCATGTCCCATAATTCCAAAAACCAAGCTAGAAAGGAACTTATCTCATGGGGAATGGCTTTTGCATAGCAACTAAAAGGGCTTTCTGCATATTTGATCCAAATAGAACTCAGATCTGGAGTTTCAACTCCAGATCGAACTCATGTACCAAGACCTCATCACAACATCTCCAAACAAACCTTAAAACTCCATGAAAGATGGATCTAGAATTGAGAAGTCCAAGGATAACGATTCATTACCTCCAAAACGACCTCCCACGGAAGAATAATCCGAATCTCCACAAATCTCCTTGATCCAAGCTTCTTGATCTTCAAAATCTCTTTACAAAACACTTATCTAAGCTCCAATTTGCTTCCCAAGGACTATCACACACGAATTTAGGGTTTCTGGATCTCAAAGGTTGCTAAGGGGGCTGAGGGGAGGACATTAAGTCCTTTAAATAGGGTGCAAACCCTAAGATTAGGGTTTTCCTCCTCCAACACTGACTCGTCGAGTCCAGCCGCCGACTCGGCGAGTCAGGCCACTTAGTCACGTGCCCGACACTCACTTCGACTCGACGAGTCAAGAGACCTACTCGTCGAGTCCCTTCCTTAATTTTCACATAACACCCTTCAACTTCTTGCTTCTGATCTTGGGATGTTACAACTAGCCACCGTGAAAGGTGGATGTGGGCGTGTGATGGTGTTTATGTTCATATATTGGGATGTTATGAGGCTGCAGGAGCATTTCTTGGCAGGAGATCCGAAGAAAGACCCCAACCACCACCACCGGCCACCACTAGGTTGCTGTGTTGATGTGTTGTATTAGTGTGTGTGTGATTATTTGGGGTTTTAGCATGGTAAATTGTAACAAAAAAGAAGAGTAATGAAAAGAAAACTGAAAACCACCACCGTAGGGTGGTGGCTGCCGCCTCCTGCCGCCACCGGTTGCCGTGTCGGGTGGCGGTGTGCTTGCCTCGTTAAGTTTGATTCGTTTAGGGTGCTTGAAACCCTAATGGGCCTTGTAAGCCCTAATGGACCCTAATTGACCCAATAAAACCCTAATGGGCTTAATGATATTCTAGTGGGCCTAATAGGCCCAATAAAGCCCTAATTGACCTAAAAGCCCAACAAATTGATAAATGGGCTAGTATTTGGGTTGGAAACCCTAATTAGGGTTTGGAAAACCCTAATGCCAATAAAACCCTAATTTTGAGAATTTATCGGGACACACACGAGAATTATTTAATAACTTGAAATATTAAATAATAATCATTGGCAGAAATTAATCTAAGCAATATTGGACTTAGTGGATTAAATCCTTAGTGGGTTAAGTCCTTAATGGGTTAAGTGAGAAACACTTAACCCTAATCGTCATTTTATGTGAAACCCTAATTTCGCTTGGGCTTATTGTTGGGCCTTTTATTGGGCCTTGATGATTGGATTATTAATGGGCCATCCAAGATCAAGCAAATGGATTTGAATAATTAATGGGCTTTGAGGTAAGGCCCATATGAGGAGTTGGGCCCAATTTGGAAAATTGGGCCATAGATGGGCCATAGTTTGGGCCTTTATGATTATGTGGTATTGGGCCATTAGAATATTGAATGTTGGACTGGACTAAATGGTTGGGCCTTATGGTAAGACCTTGTAAAGGTTTGGGCCCAATTTGGAAAAATTGGGCCATATGTTGGGCTTTAATTCATAGTTGACTTTTGGGCCTTTGGATTGGGCCTTGGGCTTGAATAAAGCTAAGTTAGGGGTAAAGTAGTATTTAACCCCAAGTATGTATTTATGTGTTGGAACCCAATTATTAATTGGTTGATGTTTTGATGTTGACAGATCGGGAATCTGTCATCCAGCAGCTGGGGGTTATGTCTACGAGACATCAGCAGTGTGAGGTAAGCTACCTTCCATTAGGGGTGCGTCTAAGGCACCAATGCCACCCCACCAGTAGGTGACTATGTTGGAGATGATTGTCTTTGTGATAATTATCTGGTTGCCATTATTTGATATGCTTATTGTTCTGGGATGCTATGATATATGTGTTAGTAGTAGTAGGGGTGCAATAGTCCCCAGTTACCGGTTGAAAGATACCGAAGACGGTTGCCGGTTGAAAGATATCGAAGGGGTGGACAGAACCCATGCATGCCTAGCAATATGTTATGATATGTTATTATGTGACCAGTATGGTTATGATATGCCGTTATGTGAGCAGTATGTTATGATATGTTATTATGTGACCAGTATGGTTATGATATGTCATTATGTGAGCAGTATGTTTAAGATATGTTATTATATGACCAGTATGGTTATGATATGCCATTATGTGATTCATTATGTTTATGTTATGTTTTTATGGAACCAATATGTTTATGACATGTTATTATGTGATCGTGATAGGGGTGAAATAGTCCCAGGATACCGGTTGAAAGATACCGAAGGGGATGTTAGCTCCCGGTTACCGGTTGAAAGATACCGAAGTGGTGGTTAGTTCCCGAGTACCAGTTGAAAGATACTGAAGGGGAGTGCAACTCCCAGTTATGCCAGACATATATCAGTTGAAAGATACCGAGGGATAGGCATTATGTGGTATGTGGTATGATGGGGGAACTCACTAAGCTTCGTGCTTACGGTTTACAGTTTTGGTTTTCCGGTACTTTGTTTCAAAGGAAAGGAGTCGGGTTGGTCGCATCGCATCACACTATGTTTTCCGCACACGAGATCATTGGGATGTCACTCTGATATGTTTTTATGATACTATGTTTTGATTATTGACACTTTGGTTTTGACATGAGATATTATTATGAAAGTTTTTATATTGATCGGTTTTATGCAATAACTTAGTTAAAATGAAATTTTCCGCCTTGAATTTTGGGATGTTACAAGATAATTTCCTTGCAGGTAACAACTAGCTTCTTTTTCTTCTTTTCTTTTGGCTTCGAAGTGGAGTGTTGAGATCCACTGAATTTTTCATCATCAAAAACCATGAGGAATTCATCGGTGTGATGAGGTTGTTGTATATCATCAAGCTCTATGTCATCTAGACCAAACATGGGACTGGAGCTGATCTGGACTGCGGTTTCATCAACATTGGAATCATGTGCTTACGAGGGAGTGGGATTTGAAAGGCCAACACCATTGGTTTGACCTTGAGCATGGTCCATGGTAGTTTCTATTTTTGACGTCCATTCATGAATTTTCAGAATACCGTGAATCGTCTTGGCATTATTGAACATATCAGCCCAGTTTATGGGTACTGTGTAAATGTCTTGTTCCCGCTGTTGAAGTTGTTGAGTTTGTTGATCCTTACATGCCCGAAAAGCCCTGCGAAAAGCTTCATATTTCTTCATCCCAGACTCAGTACTTGGTTGGTACCGAGTCCAAGAATCATCAGAATTATATCCGTCAAATCCTTTTGATCGCACCGGGGTGTCCCCCGGGTTCATGGATCCTTGCACAATGGTGCTCACCTTGCCTAAACCACTTGAGTGTAATGGTGGTGGAGTAGGTTTTCCCAAACTTCCTTGGTCTCCTTGTCCTATAGACATGTGTGGCCTCGGTTCGGTTTTGGCATGGGTTGAAAAATTGCCCATACAGTATGTTAGGTTTTTGCAGTGTTTGTGTGACAGAAAGAAGCATGGAACGCAACTCCTCTGGCTTAAAGACGTGCAAGTGTGTGGCCCTGGAGACCTTAGGGTGTTTTGAACCAATGAGATCAACTTGGGATCCAACTGGGGTGTTGTCTCCATGTTGTGATGAAATAGATACACTTACTGTATCTGAGTAGCTGGATAGGGTTGAAGCGAATAAGCCCGCGGGGGCTCTAAGGACTACAGGAGACTTTAGAGAGACTGCGGTATGAGTCCGGTCACGCATTGGGCTAGGACTAAGGGTAAGTTTTATTTTTTTACGTCTGAAAACATCATCAGAGTCATGGAATGAGTCTTCACCAACATTGACTGGAATATCTGGAGTTTTGGAGGGAGGAAATTCGTTTGAAGAAACAATGGACTTGCATTTCTTAGGGTGATTTACACATTTTTTGACAATATTGCGGGGATCTTTAGCGGAATGAACAATTTGCTTAAGGCGTTTTGGTTTGGGTTGGCTAGATTGTGCTTCGGTAGTAGGGACATGTGAGAAAGTAGGGACTGCGGTACCAGAGGGACCTTGGGTTTCAGTGAGAGTGGCTGCAGTGTGACCGGGTCTGGGCGGGGAAGAGTGGTAGGGTTCATAGCCACTCGTAGCCACGATATGGTCAGCAACTACGGGGATAGTATGTCCAATAGACTCCAAAATATACATGTGAAGTCTCCTAAGGGTCCAAACATAGATTGATCCTTGGAAGGGGTGTACCTTTTGAGATCGCGGGTGACAAAGAGTGAATAATCATCACCCATGTGCAGTTTCACTTCCTTGTAAAGATCTGAGACACAAAGAGGCCAAAAACGAGAAAAAGTAAGCTTTGTTGCATCCTGCCGAGGGTTTTCCTTTGGGATGTATTGAAGGAAGTCATCCCATAAAATCTGACCATATTGACTGCATTCCCTGTAAAGATACTCCAAACAAGCTCGAGCAGCTTGATTCCCATGTTGTTGGTTCCGCCGGTTCTGCCGGACAAGCTTCTAATAAAGAAGTGACAGATAAACTGCCAAACCGTCGGTAGTTGATTCTTTTTGAATTCACCGATCCCCTTCAGCTTCTGTTGGTACCCCATTTGGTACAGAGTAGTGATGATGTCGGTTATGCTTGGAGAGAAGAACTGAGTGTTGGAAGGAACCCTAAGGTTAATGGCTTCCAAAAACTTTGGCTTAGTGAGGACGACCAGTGAATCATCGATCAAGTGCAGATGCACTTCTTTAAGGTTGTGGTTGGGACGATAAGCAGAGAAAGCACATTTGAACAGATTTGGGAGTGGAACAACATCGGTGAATGAATCGAAAGCTCCAAACAGTAGATGAGATGATAGGAACTAGATCATCAAGCGAATTGCTTCATTGTAGTGGAGATGATCATCAAATACAGCCCTGAAGTTGCTAGAGGCTATTGATGGGGATAGATTTTTGATCGTTAGGTCTGACCCAGTAGGTTGAGCAGACCCTAAAACCTTGGATTGCTTCTTGGATACGCCGAATTTCACCATTTTGAAAAATCTTCGAAGAACTTGCAGAAAAACTTAGGAGCAAGAAGATGAAGAAGAGAAGTATTCGTCGTAAGGGTTTTAGAAAGCGTAAAGCTTTCTTGTGAGGAAAAAGGGGTTTTTAAACGTCCAGATTTGAAAAATTATTCGGGTTAATTTAATTACAGAGATAAAGTGGTACCGTAATTCAATCTGCTTCGTCTTTGAGTGGTGAATTGGATTGTGAGAAATAGCAATGACATTCTTTGAGTCACAATAGATCGGTACTCGCAACATCCTGTACCCGTAGTCCATCAGTTGAGTCTTCATCCAAAGAACTTGAGTACAACAACTGGCTGCGGCCACATATTCTGCCTCTGCAGTAGACAATGAGATGCAATTTTGTTTCCTTGAAGACCAGCTGACTAATCTTCCTCCGAGAAATTGACAGCCACCGGAAGTACTTTTTCGATCCAATCTACAACCGGCATGATCCGCATCGGTGAAGGCTTGTAGACTGAAGTCATTTCCTGCTGGGTAACAGAGGCCTAGAGCTTTGCTTCCCTTGAGGTATCTAAAGAATTGCTTAACTATGGTTAGATGAGATACTTTATGGTCAGCTTGATATCGAGCACATAAGCCTGTGGCAAATACAATGTCTGGTCTGCTTGCGGATAGGTACATCAATGATCCAATCATTCCTCGATACGTTTTGTGGTCAACTGATTCTCTAGTAGGATCACCTGAGATTTTGTATCCAAAGGCCATTGAGACTTTGGTTGAGGAACAATTATCCATTGAGTATTTCTTCAGTAGCTTAGAGGTGTATTTTTCCTGATAGATGATAATCCCTTGAGGGACTTGTTTGACTTGAAGACCTAGAAAGAAATTAATCTCTCTACTCATGCTCATTCGAAATTTGTTGGTCATGAGCTTTGCAAAATCATCCACCATGTTCTGGTCTGTTGAACCAAAAATGATATCATCCACATAAATTTGGACGAGCATCAACTGGTTGCCATTTTCCCTTTGGAATAATGTGGGATCAATCACACATCTTTAATACCCAGACGTGACAAGAAACTCTGAGAGAGTCTCATACCATGCCCTTGGAGCTTGTTTGAGACCATAAATTGACTTTTCAAGTTTGTAGCAGTAGTTTGGAAATTCTTGACTCTCAAACCCTGGAGGTTGTTGCAAGTAAACCTCCTCCTTCAGTTCACCAGTGAGAAATGCACTTTTTACATCCATTTGGTGAACCTTAATGTTCATATGTGCCGCATACACCAAGAAGATGTGTATGGATTCCATTCGGGCTACAAGGGCATAAGTTTCATCGTAGTCAACACCTTCCAGTTGATTGTACGCCTTAGCGACAAGTCTTGCTTTGTTTCTTACCACCGCACCAGATTCGTCAAGCTTGTTCTTGTAAACCCATCTGGTACCGAAGATCGTGTGGCCTTTTGGTTTCGGTACCAGCTTCCATACCTTGTTCTTTTCAAACATATCTAGTTCTTCTTGCATTGCGGTGATCCAGTCGGGCTCCAAAAGTGCTTCTTTTATGGTTCGAGGCTCGACTACGGACATGAAGGCTGCGTGGTGGCAATGGTCTGTTAGATCAATAGAATACCGAGTTTGTATTCCTACGGATGGGTTGCCAATGATTTGACTCGGTGGGTGATCCCTTGTCCAGATGTGAAGACGAGATTGTTGGTGATCAGCGGTTGCGGTAGAGGGAATATCTTCAACATCAGATGAGACTACGGTTGTAGAAGGTAGTTTCCCCTCGATTTGAGAGCAGCCCGCAGAAGTGTCTTGGACTGTAGGTTCCCCATGAACTGCGGATGGGAGTTCCTCCTGTTCTAAAGATGGTTCCCCCTAGAGTGATGAGTGAGTGATAACCCTTAGATCCGTTCTTGTGTCGATGTTTTCAATTTCTCCATCATCATAGTCTGAAGGAGCAATTGATTGGATTGGGACTCAGTGAGTAGATGCAGGAACTTCATTTAGTACTGGACCTTGATGGTTGTTTGAACCAGAGTTGAACTTTCCTCCTCAACCGGCGAGGTTGAAGTGTTGAGAGACAACTATTCAGTTAGAGATGGACCAGATACTTCAGTGTGTTGCTGTTGAGCTACCGGAGACACAAGAATTGTTGGATTAGTGTCTAAGCCCGTAACTATATTTGGTAAGTACTTGACCCGGTTGTGCATGGTCCTTTTGGGTTGCCTTCACCAAAGCAACATGATAGGATGATTTATAAATAAAGAGGTTATTGTAATTTATTAATATATTATATGATTAATATATTAAAGGAGAAATCATATAGTTTAATTAATATTAGACAAGAATTAATTAAGAATTAATTTTGTGGCTAAAAGAGATTAATTAAATAAAGGGGACTGGAACTGTCAATTGTACGATAGTTGGTTTTTGGGCTGTGGATCCTTATGGATGATAGGGTGGACAAAATTAAGGTGTATCGACTCCTTAAATTCGTCCAAGCCTTATTCTAGAAGGATCCTTGGACTGCTTAAGGCCTAAGTTATCCAATTAGGGTTTCAAGCTGTAACCCTAGCAGCTCAAGTATTTAAAGACCCCAAGGGCTACAAAAATCGGCTACCAGAAACCCTAAGGAGTTCCTAGAGCAGATTTTGTGCCTACAACCTCTCTCCAAATCATCCTCTTGCTTCTTAGTGTTTGTAAGCCATTAGAGGAGTGGCATTTGTGACTCTAAGCTCCAAGGATAACATGATTCAAGCTTCCAAGAAGAGGTAATCATCTAGATCTATTTTATTATGTCAATTTCGAATTGTTTACTCTAGATCTAGGGTTTGCAAGTCTTGGATGAAAAGCATGTTCATTAGAGAAACCTAGATCCAAGCATTAGGGTTTGCATGTGCACATAGGAATGTTCTTATTGCTCAAATCCATCAGTGGTATCAGAGCCTTGATTGGCTTATCTTGAATTTGATGCTTTGTGTTTTGAAAAGTTCAAAACTTGTCCTCAAGTTTTGAAATTTAAATTTTATGATTAAAATGTTTAATATGAACTATTTAAATTTCAAACCCTAGAATTTTACAAGTTTAAAATTTAACCTTATAATATACGATATTACAAGATTATATATATATATATATATATATATATATATATATATATATATATATATATATATATGTACAACCTAAAATGCTAGTCTTACCGTTAGTAGACCTCATTCACGAAGCCGATCTATAAGGGGGGTATCAGGTTATGGCCTATAAAATGGCCGTTTAATGGGTGTCCACTCTCACCCACCGCTTCCTTGATTGGTGGAGGGTCGTTAGCCGAACGGGTAGGATAGGGCAAACCTTTCGTCATTAAAAGTATAATGAATCTATATAAAGTAACTAAATATTTTACAAAATTCCCAATCTTAGTTACTTTAGGCAAAAGTGAATTGATGCAATTCCATGAAATTACACTTTGTACCCTTGCTAAGACGTTAGTGGAGCGTGTGTGGTTAACCGGCACACTAATTGGGTTCTAAGCAAAGGTGGCAAAGGGTGACTCATTGTTTGTCATAGTTCGATGGAGCGTGTGTGGTTAACCGGTACATCGAATGGGTGACTGTAACAATGAGGGCACCATGTACATTTGCATGGTTATTCACACCCGCTTTGTGATCCTCGGCATCCCAGTCACAAACTTGAGGGGCATATTGAGATTTAAACATGCCATTGAAAAGTTCGATGAATCTCAAAAGAATCTAGGAGTTTTCAATAAATTTAAAACTTAATCTTCTTTTCGTTTTTTTTATGGTGGAGAATTAGTGAATCATCATTCACTTACCTTCAAGTTATTTGCATATTAGATTACGGAGTAAATTACATGAATGGTCCCTATGGTTTGGGGTAATTTGCGTGCTTGGTCCCTAACTTATTTTTTTAGCTCGGAAGGTCCCTACTGTTTGTTTTTATTACACGTTTGGTCCCTACTGTTTGTTTTTGTTACGCGCTAGGTCCCTGTCTTACCTAAAAAAACTATTATTTAAATAGGAAAAAATGGTGGGGTAGGTAAGGTAAGGTGGGGGAGGTGGGGTTGGGGGTGTGTTTATTTAAATAAATTAAAAAAACAAGGGCAAAATAGTCTTTTTAGATAAGACAGGGACCAAGCGCGTAACAAAAACAAACAGTAGGGACCTTCCGAATTAAAAAAATAAGTTAGGGACCAAACGCGCAAATTACCCTAAACCATAGGGACCATTCATGTAATTTACTCTAGATTACGGCATCCCTTTTCTAATTTGTAAATAATGTTGTGGGATCCTAGCCCTAATTTCTCATTTGGGTGTTTAATTAGGGATTCTTGTCTAATCAAACCTTGTTCTTTTCTTTTTAGATGTCGAACAACAACAACAACAACAACAACAACAACAACGCTTCTGGCTCGAGTTCCTCCGGTTCTTTCTCACTCATGAACTTGTGTGGGAGGGTGATATTTGACGGAAACAATTTCAATGATTGGATCCATAACATAAGAATGGTCACCCGTTACGAGGACAAAGAGTATGTCCTTGACAAGGAGCTGAAGGAGATCGACATGAACACTGCCACTCCTGAAGAGATCGATGCCTTCGAGGCCCACGAGCGTGATGCTACGAAAGTCCATTACATCATGCTAGCGACAATGACTTCCGAACTCCAAAAGTCCTATGATGACATGTATCCCTACAAAATGCATCTAGACTTGTTGGACCGGTACCACCAAAGTGCGAGGCAAGAGAGGTATGAGATCATCACTTCGATGATCACTACTCAAATGGGTAGTGGAGAGTCCCTTACCGGTCATCTGCAAAAGATGCAGAGATATGTTGATCGCCTGCTGAAGTTAAATGTTAACTTCGATGAAGAATTGGCAATTGACATCGTCCTTCACTCCCTACCTCCCTGCTACAACCAGTTCCGATTGACCTACCATATGAATAAGGAAGAGGTCACCTTGAGCAAGCTTCAAGGCTTGCTAAGGACTGCTGAGAGCAATCTCAAGGATAAGTTTATTGCACCGACTCCTACTCCCGTTGTTGTGCATGTCTTGGCAGTTGGTCAAGGGAAGGGCAAGAAGAGGAAGGCTCCCTCAAAGAGCCACCACAAGGGAAAGTCCCAAGATGGCACCTCTTCTAGTGGAACCAAATCTGGTTCAACTAAACCTAACTCTAACCCTAAGGAGGCAGAATGCCACCATTGCCACAAGATAGGGCATTGGAAGAGAAGCTGCCCAGAATACCTGCAAGCGATCAAGGAGGGAAAGATCAAGCCATCTTTCGTAGGTATTTACACAATTAAATCTAATGATTCATCGCATGCTATTTCTTGGGTTCTTGATACAGGATGTGGTTTTCACATATGTTCTAATTTGCAGGGACTAAGAAGAAATAGGGATGTGGAGCAAGGAAGGATAAATCTAATCATGGGAAACAGAAAATCGTCGCCTGTCCCCAAGATTGGAGCTTATTCCTTAGTGCTTAGTAATGGATTAGGTTTAGATTTAAACAATTGTTGCTATTCGCCAGATATGGCAAGAAACATCATTTCATTTCATGGTTTATATAGACAAGGTTTTAGATATTTATTTAATAATGAAAAGGGTTCTATTTATGCTTATCTTAATGGTGTTTTATATTTTGAAGCGTTACCTTGTAATGGAATATATGAAACTGTGATGGTTATAGATAACTTAGGAAATGATGTGTTGTGTGTGGATTCTTCCAATAGTATGGATAAAGCATGCTTGTGGCATTGTCGTCTTGGACATGTCAACAAGAGACGCATAGCCCAACTCCAAAAGGATGGAGTGTTGGAGTCATTCGACCTTAGGGACGATGACGTGTGCGAGTCTTGTTTACTTGGAAAAATAACCAAGTCACCCTTCACTGGGACTTGTGAAATAGGTGAGGGTCTATTGGATCTCATACACACCGATGTGTGTGGGCTCTTTAGATCCACCACAAGGGATGCGAACCGCTTCTATGTGACTTTCACCGACGATTATAGCAGATATGGGTATATCTACTTAATCAAGCACAAGTCGGAAACCTTTGAAAAGTTCAAAGAGTTCAAACAAGAAGTGGATAATCAATTGGGCAGGAAAATCAAGATGCTTCAATCCGATCGAGGAGGAGAGTACCTAAGTCTTGAATTCCACGACTACCTCAAGGAATGCAGAATAGTTTCGCAATTGACACCACCTAGGATACCGCAGTTAAATGGTGTAGCTGAGAGGCGTAATCGAACCTTGCTCGACTTGGTTCGTTCCATGATGAGTCGTGCTTCACTACCTATCTCATTCTGGGGGTATGCCTTAGAGACTGCCGCCCATATCCTTAACATAGTCCCTACGAAGAAGGTTGCCAAAACACCTCACGAGATGTGGACAAGGAAGGCTCCCTCGTTGGCACATATCAAGGTTTGGGGTTGCGAGGCTTTCGTAAGACGGGAGACTCACGACAAGCTTGAACCTCGTAGTGAGCGGTGTAGTTTCATTAGCTACCCACAGAAATCCTTTGGATATCTCTTCTATAGACCGAGTGACAATGTTGTCTTCGTTGCGAGGAGAGGGGTTTTCCGGGAGAGAGAAGTCATAAGCCAAGGGGACAGTGGGAGGCAAATCGATCTTGAAGAGATTCAAGAGTCGAGCGATGAAGGAACCTCTAACGTTGGCGCTCAACCCGAGGAGGAAACTCCGATTGAACCGATTGACGAATCATTACCTCTTAGACGTTCCAGTAGAGTTAGTGTTCCACCTGTGTTGTACGGTTTTCATATAACCACCGAGGGTAATACGTATATTAGTGATAGTACGCTAATAAATTTGGACGAACCTAACAACTACAAGGAAGCCATGGCAGGCCCGGAGTCTGCAAAATGGAAAGAGACGATGGACAGCGAGATTCAGTCCATGTACGATAACCAAGTTTGTAGCTTGGTTGATCATGTACCGGGTCGTAAGAGGGTTGGGTGCAAATGGATCTTCAAGAAGACGACCGACATGGATGGGAATGTGCACACTTATAAGGCACGATTGGTTGCGAAGGGCTTTACTCAAACTCCCAGAGTTGACTACAATGAGACCTTCTCACCAGTTGCGAAGATAAAATCTATTAGAGTGATGCTGGCCATTGCTGCATTTCATTATTATGAAATATGGCAAATGGATGTCAAAACCGCTTTCCTTAATGGGAAGTTGGCTGAGGATGTTTACATGGCTCAGCCAGAGGGTTTTGTCAATGCGAAGCATCCTAATAGAGTATGTAAGCTTGAGAAGTCCATTTATGGACTTAAGCAAGCATCTCGCAGATGGAATCTTTGTTTCAACGAGAAAGTCAAAGAGTTTGGGTTTCTACGAAGCGAGGATGAATCATGTGTATATGTCAAAGCCAGTGGGAGTATAGTTAGCTTCCTCGTATTGTATGTCGATGACATACTACTCATAGGAAACGACATCCCGACACTACAGGAGGTTAAGTCCTGGCTCGGGAAGTGCTTCGCTATGAAGGACCTCGGAGAGGCTTCCTATATTTTGGGAATAAGGATAGTGAGAAATAGGAGTAAAATACTAATAGGACTTAGTCAGAATACTTACTTGGACAAGGTACTAAAACATTTTAGTATGGAGAATTCAAAGAAGGGGGAGTTACCGATCCAAAGTAATGCCAAGTTGAGTAAGACTCAATGCCCGAGTACCGAAGTCGAGATAGAAGAAATGAGTCGAGTACCATACGCTTCAGCAGTTGGCTCGATTATGTATGCTATGACTTGTACTCACCCTGGTGTGGCCTTCGCTTTGAGCATGGTCAGCAGATATCAGGGGAACCCTGGCAAAGCACATTGGACTGCAGTCAAAACATTCTTAAGTACCTTCGGATGACCAAGGAATGGTTTCTAGTCCTCGGTGGGAGTGATGACTTAAAGGTACAATGGTACAGTGACGCCAGTTTTCAGACCGACAGGGACAACTACCGCTCACAGTCAGGCTGGGTCTTTACCCTTAATGGAGGAGCAGTGACTTGGAAAAGTTCCAAGCAAGAGACCATAGCTGATTCAACGTGCGAATCAGAGTACATTGCAGCGAGCGAAGCGTCAAAGGAGGCGATATGGTTGAAAAACTTCATTGGAGACCTTGGAGTTGTGCCAGCCATAAAGGAGCCCATGGAAATTTTCTGTGATAATGAAGAAGCGGTTGCCTTGACCATGGAACCGAGGGATCACAGCAGATCTCGTCATAACGACAGAAAATATCATTTTATTCGACATCGGGTGGAAGAAGGACTCCTCGTAGTGAAGAGGGTATCGTCAGAAGATAACCCAGCAGATCCGCTTACGAAGGGACTGAGCAGGGTTAAGCACTTGCAGCACGCTAGGAGCATCGGGCTAAAGGACGATATTAGTTTAGATTAGATAGTTTGGAAACGTGTAATAGATAAATGTAATTGACATTCGATGATTAAATAAATGAGTATTATTTATAAGTAAAGTTACTGTCTTGTGTTAATTGTTTACCTATTGTTTCATTTTTCATGTTTTGACTTCCTTAATAATAGATTATTCGAACAGTCCACAGTCGTTCATATGTTGGAAGTAGGTATGAATGAAGACTGTCATGAATTGGGGTGTAGATTGTCTGAAAGGTATTAGACATAGCAAAAGTTTGCTACAAGGTTCATGAGTGCTTGTGAGTTTGATTTGAGCATTGAAATAAACCCACACTTGCTGGAATCACTTCATGGAACTTATCACGAGTGATCGCAAGACGATAATATCATATAGTCTTAAAACCTAGATATATGGTTTATTATTTGCTGATTGGTTGTGCATTGATAATGCGAAAACGCATCAGTAACTTGATGTTATAAAACACATTGTTGTGTATGACTTAATTAGTGGATATTAAATGCATATAAGTCGAAGTTTGTCTGTTCCTTTTATCCTAAGAGGGTAAAAGCGATATCAGGGCCCCTCGATGATTTGGTGTGAGTTATGTGTCGGGCCCGGTCAGGACTGAATTGATGTGTTCAATTAAGTTCTATGTCAAACGAATCTGAGATCGAGAAACAAACTGCTGGAAAATAAGTTTGACTATGTTCCATGTAATTGTCCGCACAATATCTAGAATGGAGGACTATATGATCCCTTATCTAAAAGACAGGTTACTGATAAAATCAGAGTTTGACAGCGTCTTTGAGAGCTACGTTTGCTAATCGAATTGTGCTTACATTTGTAGTTACTAGAATTATCCAAGTGGGAGACTGTTGGATTAGTGTCTAAGCCCGTAACTATATTTAGTAAGTACTTGACCCAGTTGTGCATGGTCCTTTTGGGTTGCCTTCACCAAAGCAACAGGATAGGATGATTTATAAATAAAGAGGTTATTATGATTTATTAATATATTATATGATTAATATATTAAAGGAGAAATCATATAGTTTAATTAATATTAGTCAAGAATTAATTAAGAATTAATTTTGTGGCTAAAAGAGATTAATTAAATAAAGGGGACTGGAACTGTCAATTGTGTGATAGTTGGTTTTTGGGCTGTGGATCCTTATGGATGATAGGGTGGATGAAATTAAGGTGTATGGACTCCTTGAATTCGTCCAAGCCTTATTCTAGAAGGATCCTTGGACTGCTTAAGGCCTAAGTTATCCAATTAGGGTTTCAGGCTGTAACCCTAGCAGCTCAAGTATTTAAAGACCCCACGGGCTATAGAAATCGGCTACCAGAAACCCTAAGGAGTTCCTAGAGCCGATTTTGTGCCTACAACCTCTCTCCAAATCATCCTCTTGCTTCTTGGTGTTTGTAAGCCATTAGAGGAGTGACATTTGTGACTCTAAGCTCCAAGGATAACAAGATTCAAGCTTACAAGAAGAGGTAATCATCTAGATCTATTTTATTATGTCAATTTCGAATTGTTTACTCTAGATCTAGGGTTTGCAAGTCTTGGGTGAAAAGCATGTTCATTAGAGAAACCTAGATCCAAGCATTAGGGTTTGCATGTGCACATAGGAATGTTCTTATGGCTCAAACCCATCAAGAATTTCATAAAGATGTGCCGTTTCAACGGGATCAAAAAGATCATCATATTTAACTTCAACGATGTTTAGGGGGCCCGAGGCGGCTAGGATATCACTTTCAAGGATGAACTTAGTTTCAGTTGATGGAACAGTGTTGCAGACATAATAGACATCAAATTTAACATCAAAGCTTTCAACTATCAGTCTCGTTCGTGTGATGAGAACTCGGTAGGCCACTTTATTGGTAGAGTAGCCAAGAAAAATGCCTTCATCTGATTTGGGTGCAAATTTGTTATGGTAATCTTTGTTGTTGATCGTAAAACGTCTGCAACCAAAAATATGAAAGAATCTGACATTTGGTTTGCGGTTGTTGAGTCCCTCATATGGAGTTTTGTTAAGACACTTGCAAATGATGCTTTGATTTTGCTTAAAGCAAGCAGTTGCCAATGCTTCGGCCCAAAAGTATAGAGGAAGGTTGGAAAAGTTTAACATTGATCTAGCTGCTTCAACCAAGGTGCGGTTGTTTTGCTCTACAACTCCATTTTGTTGCGGTGTGTAGGGAGCTGAGAAGTTGTGACTGATGCCCTTTGAAACCAAGAAATTATTCAAGAGTTTATTAGTGAATTCGGTTCCATTGTCACTTCTTATCCTTCTTACTGGAAGCTTGATGTGAAGTTCTATCTCTTTGATGATGTTTATCAGGACTTGCAGTTTGTCTGATTTGAGTCGAAGGAAGAAGACCCAAGTGAAACGAGTGAAGTCATCAACTATAACCAGTATGTATTTTTTGTGATGAAGACTGGCTACGGTAGACGGACCGCAGAGGTCGATATGTAGCAACTCCAGTGGCTTAACTATTACGGATTCGATAATCAGTGGATGGCTTCCCTTTGATTGCTTTCCACACTCACAAGCTGGGCAGAGGATATCGTTGTTTTATTTTAGAATGGGAAGACCACGAACAAGTTCTTTGGTGACCAAGTTGTTGATATACTGCAAGTTGAGATGAGCAAGCTTGAGGTGCCATAACCAACTGACTTTGGATAGGAAACACAACTGCGGTTTGCCAATGATCAGAGAGACATCCAAAGGATACATTGTGCCTTCGGATTTGGACTTAATCGAGCAGGTTCTTCTATCACTTGTCAAGATGTAGCAATACTCACTGTCAAACTAAACTCTGTGACCAACTTTGCACAATTGACTAACACGGATCAATTTATGCTTGAGACCTTCAACATAAGAAACCTTTTGTATTGACAAGTTGCCCGTAGTCAGAACACTTTAACCCCGAATGATCCCATTAGCGTTGTTTCCAAACGTGACATGTCCACCATTACATTTTGGCCTGAAGTCGCGAAGGTATTCTAACCTTCCGGTCATGTGCAAGGAGTAGTCACTATTAATTAACCATTCATCTTCTTGTTCCTCTTTGCACATTGCCTACTATTTTGGGCACCGAAACAAGTTTGTAGCTCGGGGACAAATGAGAACTTTTCTGATCAGATGCATGCACGTGTGTTGCAGGGACAGTTTTTATGTCTTTGTTAAGGCCTAGTCCTGGATGTTTGGTGACTTTTGGAATGTTACAAGGTTTGATTGGATGGGACGTTTTCAAAAGGTAAAGTCCAGAAGAGAGAGGTTTTACCCAGACACCGGAATTTAGCAGCGGTCCGGTGGGTGTAGTTTGAGTCTTTTGTCCGGTCCTTGAATTGGTTTTGACTTCAAAAACCTTTGAATTTGAAAGAGTATTTACATATGAATTGCTCCTAGTTTTTGACTTAAAAAATGACTGGTGAGATGACTTAGCTTGTTTGGTATTTGACAAAAGACCTTTCCATTTTGGGTCATTTAAGAAACAATTTTGAAAAAAATACCGTTGAAAAGACATGACTTGCTTTTGAGATATTACAGGAGAGTTTAAAAAATATTTCGTTACTGTACACTCCTTTTTGTTTGATTCAGTGACTGCATGGATTTTAGAAAGATTTTTGTCACTAATGGGTTTTCCAAAAAAAATTGTTTTGAAATCTTGACTTGTTTGAAATTATTTATGTTTTGAACATCCTGCTTTATGTTTCAAGACTTGTGATGCTCTTTGAAAGCCAATTTTGCTTGAGTTTTTGGTGAACCACAGTCAGTGATGTTCAACTACGGTTTCTTGAAAACTTTTGGTTGTTTTGAATGACGTGGATTGGAATCATCTGAACTAGAGAACTTAAGATTTTATGAACATTGACCATATTCAAAGTTATTGATTGATAATTCACAATGGATAGGTTGTATGGTTGTTGTGCTTTTGACTGCGGTTTGTGGTGAAGATAATTGGACTACCACAAAATACGTTAAGGATGGTTTTTTGTTAGGACACTCTAAGGACGGTAAAGATGGACAGTTATTATCTGGTCCTTCCAAAACAAGTTCTTCATCTACGTCCGAGGACGGCTGAGAGTTGGAATCCTTTGTGTCAGTGACTGGTATTGGATCAGATGATTCGGGGTGAATTTCCTCAATAACACAGTTGTTACTCAGTTCATGAAGTCTGCCGAAGTGGCATCTTATGTCTTCGGGATATGTTTTGTCATTGACAGGGAAGTAAAACTCTGTATCAAGAGGGACGTATGGACGGTCTTTGATGAATTAAGGGGAAGAGTACTTTGTCGTTGAATAACCATTGGACCTGTAAGTATTATCTACAATCCCATTATTAACAAGATTTTCAATAGCTTCACTTTCATTAAACAACTTTTCGATTAATAGATTCAAATGTACATTCTCTTTTTGGGATACATCCATTTGATTCAAAGTTATTCCTAACTGAGTTTAACACAACATTCTAGCATCTTTTTCTAAAACTAAGTCTTTTTATTACATGGAAACTTTCAGTCTCTTGTCTTCTAGTCGTCCTCTCACATGAAACATTTCTTGGGACACTATGTTCTTCTCATCTAGTGCTTTGTTATTGTCTGAAAGGATGGCAACACAAGTGTCATTAAGTTTGTCTATGAAAGGTTGACTGTAACGCCCCGATGTTCAGGTATCAGTTCAAAGGCTTTAGTTTTCTTAAGTTTCAAGGTCTACTCGACGAGTAGGTTCCCTGACTCGTCGAGTAGCAGCGGGTTGGACCACGCGTTTAAGTGACCAACTCGCCGAGTCGGAAGAATGACTCGACGAGTTGGAGCTGGAGGCTGAAACTCTAATTTCCGGGGTTTTGCACCCTATTTAAAGGATCATTTGCCTCCCTTTGTCCCTTACAGCCTCTAGAGAGTCCAACAAAACCCTAAATTGTGTGTGCTCCATTTGTGGGTGTTTCAAGCTTTGGAGGAGGATTCTTAGTGAGAGGAACTTAAAGATCAAGTAGCTAGCAGCAAGGAACTTGTGTGGATCTGTAATCTACCTCAAGTTAGCATCATCTGAAGGTATCAATTCGTTTTCCTTCTAGATCTCATTTGGTTGAAGATTAGGGCTTTCTAGCATGATATGAAGCTATTCTTAGGTATGAGCTAAGATCTGAAGTTGCAACTGCAGATCTGAACTCTCCTTGGTCTCTAACTCCATAAAGCCTTCAGTTTTAGCAAGCATGAACCTTTCCTTTTGAGTTAAGCTCAATTTCAAGTTTGGATTTGGCATTATGAGTCGCTAAACCTTGTATGGACGTAACGTTTGCAAATTTACGTGATAAAAATGCCTTGGTAGGCTAGATCTGCAATTTGGAACCTTAACACGGCTTAAAAAGCATCTGTATCATTAAGGACTGAAAGGACTCGGCGAGTCGCATGGTCAACTCGGCGAGTCCGATGAAGATTGTCGTGTAAGGACTTCTGCATAAACTCGGCGAGTCAGTAGGGTGACTCTATGAGTCAACTAGGGTTTTCCCGCCCTTAGACATGCAAGAATTCGACGAGTTGCTGGGAAACTCGACGACTCAGCGGTGGTGTTCACGACCACTTGAGTTCTGGAAGGACTCGACGAGTCAGTGGCTGCACTTGACGAGTCAGGTCAACATGGATTGTTAACCTTGACCGTTGACGTTGACTTTGACTCTGGATTTGATCAGTTGACTTCTGGGGCATTTTGGTAAATTGGAAATTTATGAAATTGATCTTATGGTAAATAGGTGGTAGAGTTTGTGGCCGTGATTCGGGAGTTTGAGCTTATCACTATAGTACGACATTTGCGAGGTGAGTTATCCTCACTATACTAAGGGGTCTAAGGCACTAAGTCCGGCCCATTGTCACACCCCAAAACCGGAACGGCGGAATACGTTCTGGGGTGGAGGACGTCATGTACAGTAACACAACAATGCATAATAGTAAAGACAAGCAACAACATCCATTGCATTAATATAATAATTGTAATACAAGCGTGTTCTGTAAAGTTTTGAGACACCAAAAGTATAATCAAAGTAATAGATGGGTCTTGTATGTGCTCCATCTTCTCAAAAGCTGCATTTGTACCTGTCTACTGATGACTTGAGAATACAAGTTATTTTGAAAGCGAGTATCAGCATAAAGCTGGTGAGTTCATAAGTATTTAGTGTCTTTGCTTGTATAAAAATATTTACAACAATGTAGTGTAATAAATGATTTTAATGTTTATAAATAGTGTACTCCCTAGAAAATCCTATATTTTCCAGTAAAAAGTAGTCTTCTACCAAGACCCGATTGTTTGTATATTTGTACTTTCATAAATGTGAGGGTTTCCCCAGTGAAACTATCTGTATGAAAATATAGTTTTTGACTTCATTTATGTAAAGTAAAGGGGAAAATAGTGTTTTATCCCAGCAGTGACACTGCTGGATACAAAGTGATAAAATACGGACTCCAGGTAGTACTAAATGGACAGTAATCCTCGGGGAGCCTAAAGTAATGAAAGTGTAGATTCCAGGTAGTATTAAAGGAACAATACGCCTCGAAAAGTCTAAAGAAATGAATGTGAACTCGTATGTAACCATGCTGATCGACGGCTGACTAACTAATGACCCTCCAGGTCATATATAGTGAAGTAACATTCTGTCACCCCTTGGCCTTCCGACTCGGACTGTAGCTAGCAGTCAGGATGTGGGAGTGTATGTCCCGTATAGATCTATACACACAATGCCCGTTCTCCCTCCAGGAGACTCTGGTTACACGGTGATACCACTGTGAAGTGTCGTATCGAGAAGTAGTGTGTCACATTCTAATTATAGTATATTTTCTTGTATATAGTATAGCATATTCTCTGGTATAATATATATAGTGTTCTCTTGTATAGTATATAGTGCATTGACTCATAACTGAACTAACTCTGGTGAGTGTCATTATAATAGTAGGAATGAGTAGTAATCCTTAACTATACCTATTATAGTTAAATAGTAATGTTATTTACATGCCTTTGTTACACAAAGGTACTGAACTGAGTGAAAGCTTTTATATCGAACACAAATATACATGATATATAACTAAGAATTAAACGGCAGTCGGACAAATAACCGAATACCCTAAGTCCACAACCAAACAAGGAACAAGAAATAAGGTGAGCTATCAATCCTAAGTCCTTCAAGCCTTACTTATATAAATATATTCGTGCAGATATGGTTTGGAAATAAAATAAGTTTAAAAGAGTTTGGAAATAGTTTTATAAACAATTTAGCATGAAAATGAGTTTGATATCCATTTTGAAGCAGTTTTGTTGACAAAATAGTTAAAAGTATAGAAAAATCCTTTTAGTTGCAAGTTATAAATCACATGATTGATACAATAACTTGTTTGGTTCAACTTGTATCCCCCCCATAAAAGCATTTAAAACATTTAAAAGGTTGATTAAGGGGTATGAACTCACCTGCAGTGAGTGGAGTGGATGGAAGTGCCGGGTAGGATGCTAGGTGTCAAGTGAGGACTTGAACACACACACGGATCCTATGTAACATGTAGTGATACATAATTGTATCTAATTAGTTATTTAATCACTAATTAAGTAAGTAAAGACACTCAAATGCATGAAAACACTTTGTTTTAAGTGTTAGGAGTGTTAAGGGTTGTATCTAAGGAGAGTATGGCCTCACATTGGAGTTTACTCCTCAAATGGTCACCCTTTTGGGTGTTTACGGTTTCTGGACCACTTCCTCCATGAGTTTACGGCCGTAAACTCATGGGAAGGGTGCATTTGTGTGTTTTATGGTCTCATGCTTCACAAAGAAGTGTCCTAGGGTTGATTCAAACGCTTAGGAAGTGGTTAGGGCTCGAAATGGCACTCCTTTGGAGTTTACGGTCCTTGGACCACTTCTTGGGAGTTTACAGTCGTAAACACATGTGTTTATAGCCGTAAACACCTGGCCACTTCATCCTTTTCGTGTTTTGTGGTTCCTAGTTCATGCATGCAAGTCTCTAGCCTCTTATCCAAGCATTAGAAGGTATTAAGGGCATTAAAATACCCTTTGGGGGTGTTTACGGTTTTGGGAGATCCCCAAACCGTAAACACATGTTCTTGGGGATTTTTGGTGTTCTTTCCATGGATTAACAAGTATACTAAGCAAATAACTAGCTAGGAGGAGTGTACTTACTTATATGAAGCTTGTAAGAGTGTTTAGGACCCAAGAACACTAGTGTGTGTTCTTGGTGTTTTGAAGAACACTTGAAGATCTATGTAAAAACCAAGAATCGATGGATGAAATGATGTATAAACACTAGATTAAGTGTTGTATGAAAGAATCTAGGGAGGAAACACTTACATTTTGGCAGATTTGAAGAGATGAATCTATGATACTTGAGAGAAAAGTTTTGTGTTCTTGAGGTGGGAAGTGGGAAGTGAGGAAAAAGGGTGTGTAAACTCATGCTATATGCATGAGTCTTGGGAAAATGGTGTTTACGGCCCAAACACTACTTGTTTGACCGTAAACACCTTGCTAAGGTGTTGTTTGTTTTGTTTGCTACACCTCACTCATAACGACACTTCCTTTTATTAAATCGTTTTGACGAAAATAAAATAAAGCACCCAAACGGACTTAAATCCGGCCAAAAATGTAGTGAAATGTTTTTGACTATTAATTGAAGTGTTTGACTGTGGAAAATTATACAAATGAAAATTTCGGGTTATCACACCCATTGGATATGATACCCTAGCTGCTGTTCGTAGACTGAGTATGAGTATTGTTGCCTGTTAGTTCATATGACAGTTGGGTAGATCTGTAGGACTACCTGTGGTATTATGTGATTATCTATGTGTGCTTTAGTTATGATATATGTCGACATATTATGTGGATGGGTTGAGGTGACATTGCTCCGTGCGGTAACCAAAAAACCCGGGAGCATTCCTGATACGAGGTGAGGGAGACTCGTACTGTGGGCTCGATGGCAATCTAGATGTGAGTTGTGGGCCCGGAAGGCAATCCAGACTCACACTTTGGGCCCAGGGGTAATCCATTCTGTTAAGCTGTGGACCCGTACATGTTGTTATTTGTATATGTATTATGTGTAGTGTATCGATATTTTAGGGGAACTCACTAAGCTTTTGGGCTTACAGTTTCAATGGTTGTTTCAGGTATATCAGGGGATCGCGGCAAGGCCAAGGCGTGATCGTACATTTGTTTTATGTTTCTGGGAAAACTCTGATAATATACATTATGAAAACAAGTTTGTAATGACTTAATGGTTTTGATTTATCTTTAAAAAAGTTTAAATTTTATATGAATCCAGTCTCAAATCAGGGAAAGATATTCAAAATGATTTCTAAATGGTTTTCAAAATAAGTAAAGGAGGATGCAGGGTGTACGATCAGCCGGAGCCAGTAAGTAGACCCCAAAATACCATACAATTATTTGATTATGTGATATGTTAGAACAACATGCTAGTACTAGGCTAGGGATCTTCAGGAATTGCATGATAGAATTGCTTGATTACATGACGCCTGCTAGCCTAGGGTTTCCTTTATATGAGATTGATATCATTACTGTAGTTGCTTAGTGTATGCATCACGGCTATACATAATTAAGATCTATAGCCTGAGAATGTTTGGTTTGGACTTATGTTCTGTTCTTGTCTTATTGGGGGCTTAGGGTGGGATCAGATATTTGAAAGTATATACGGTCCAACGTTATGTATGGCTAGCATACACGAGTGCTGCAGGATTGGTGGAAGTTTCATGGGTGGGTCGTGAGAGGCCTGGAGGCCAGTTATGAGATGTTTAGCATTCCTCTAGACGTGAGGATTGAGCGCTCGATATGTTTATGTATATTGTTAGGATGTTGTGGTGATACTTGAGACGAATATGGGTAGGTGTAGAAGGTAGTATGGGCCCGTACTACTAAAAGCACAGGGCCCATACGCGTAGCAAGGAAGTCACAACCTCTAAGGTTTTGTCGGGAGTTGGTTCCCCATTATCTATGTGAGTTACCTGATATCTTTCGTATGTTTTCAGAATGACGACGACAAGACGCTTTGTGACTGGATCCGGGTTAGGAGCAAGATCAGGAGACAGAGGAAAAGAGGGGCCAACAGCGCCTGAGGTAGTGGTGCAGGGGGGACAGATGAGCTAGACGCCAGGATTCGAGAGATCCTCATGATGAGGTTGCCACTTTGTTCCGGGCACAGCTGCCAGAGATGTTTGGGTCTATTAAGACCGCCATGGTCGAGTATTTCGACGAGCGTTATGCAGCCCTAGCGGAGACAGTTGCCGCTGCAGCTGCTTCGGCTGTAACAGCGGTAGGAGGAGGAGTAGGAGCCAGTCTGGGCTTCCAGTACAGGGACTTCAATAACACGAAGCCCCTACTTTTGATGGGACTCAGGACCCCATCAAGTCTATGAGGTGGGTTTCCGATGTGGAGGGGTGTTTCTTTACTTGCTCTTGTCCTACTGACCAGATTGTCAGGTGTGCTCTGAACCTGCTTAGGTCCGGAGCCAAGGACTGGTGGAGATTGACGACAGGGTTGTACATCGATGATAAGATAGCTGCTGTTACTTGGGAGCAGTTCAGGGATATGTTCCGCGCCCGATACATTCCACGGGTTGAGCGGGAGCGATTGACTTAGGAGTTTCGGAGTTTGAGACACGACGGGTGGTCGGTGACGGAGATCACCCATATTTTCATAGAGAGGGAAATGTTCTGCCTAGAGTTTGCTTCCAAGCAGGCTCAGATGACTCGTTATCTGAGCATGCTCAAGACTAACATCCGAAAATTTGTGTCTACCCAACGGTGTGAGACTCTTCTCGGGTTACAGGAGACCGCGAGGCAACGTGAGTTGGAGATTGAGCTGCAGTTGAGGGAGCAACGGCAAGCCCCGACACAGTCGCAGCCGGCGCCGAAGCGGTCTAAGACCGCTGATTCCAGGATTGGGGGTCATCAGAGCCGTACTTGTGGAAAGTGTGGCAAGTTTCATTCTGGAGTTTGTCGATCTGGTAGTGGGTGCCACAGGTGAGGCAAGGAGGGGCATTATGCGAAGGACTGTCGTTAGTCCGCCCCGGTTCCGAGTATGAGGTTATGTTATCACTGTGATCCGGTTGGCCACTTGAAGGCCAACTGTCTGTTGCTTGCCGCTAAGCTGGCGTAGGTTTCCGCGCCAGCTACATTGAGGATTACTAATGAGAGGCCAGTTAAGGCAGAGCCTTCGAAGGCTCAAGGGCGTGCCTTCCAGCTTACAGCCGAGGAGACCAGTGCAGCACCAGATGTGGTTGCTGGTATGTTTCTATCCTTCAGCTCATTATTTATATTTGTGTTATGCTTATCTGTTGTACCCGTGTTCAGGTACGTTTTTAGTGAACTCCTTGCCTGCATTGGTTTTATTTGACTCGGGGGCGAGTCGGTATTTCGTATCTCAGACATTTAGTTGGGAGTTCAGTGTACCAATATGCAATCTAGAGTGTCTGTTGCGAGTCTCTATCGCCAACGAACACAGAGTTTCTGCTTCTTCGGTCTACCGAGGATGCGAGTTGGAGATCTTCGGAGTGTCCTTTCCGATAGATTTGATTACAATTCCCATGGGGGAGGTATGCATGATTGTGGGGATGGACTGGCTTAGTCGATTTGGTGTCATGATAGATTGCGAGGGCTAGCGAGTGGTAGTTCGAACTCCAAGTGGAGGAGAACTGGTTGTATATGGAAAGGGCACCAGAGTGGGAGCAGGGTTCTGTTCGGCTGCCAGGGCTCGACAGTATATTCAACACGGGTATGCGGGTTATCTGGCATATGTGGTGGATACGCGAGCCAGGGATCATATTTCAGTTTTAGAGGTTCTAGTAGTCAGAGATTTTGCTGATGTATTTTCAGGGGAGTTGCCAGGGATACCTCCGGAGAGGCAAGTTAAGTTTGGAATCGACCTAGTGTCGGGTACGGCCCCTATCGCCAAGGCGTCGTACCCGTTGGCGCCACCCGAGATGCAGGAGCTGTCATCGCAGCTGCAGGAACTACTAGGCAAGCAGTTCAGTCGACCTAGCAGTTCTCCATGGGGAGCACCGATCCTCTTCGTCAGAAAAAAGGACGGTTCGCACCGGATGTGCATTGACTATAGGGAGTTGAACAAGTTGACGGTGAAGAACCGTTATCCACTCCCGAGGATAGATGATCTCTTTGATCAGTTGCAGGGTGCATCTTGGTTTTCAAAGATAGATTTGAGGTCTGGGTATCATCAGGTCCGGGTCAGAGAGGATGACGTGGAGAAGACCGTATTTTGGACTCGTTATGGTCATTACGAGTTCGTGGTGATGCCGTTTAGGCTCACCAACGCACCGGCAGTACTCATGGACCTGATGAATCGGGTCTGCAGACCGATGCTTGATCGCTCGGTCATAGTGTTATTGATGATATCTTCGTATATTCCAAGACCCGAGAGCAGCACGAGGAGCACCTCAGGGAGTTGTTGGTGATGGGTTTTGAGCATTCTAACACTTCCTAAGTGTACATGCAACCCTAATAACCTTGGATCTATGTTTGTCTAATTATCATGCAAAGTTGAATTCCAAGGTTATATTCCTATCTAGCATACATGGGGAACAAATTTTAACTTGCATGAAAGATAGAATAACTTACCTTGTTGTTGCTTATGATCCTTGAAACCTTGTGAGCCTAGCACCCCAAGTGTGATGCCTCAAATGCTTCACACAACACCAAATGCTTTTGGAATGACTTTAGAGAGAATACACACTTCTAAAATCAGCCTAGCCCTCTTGTTTCTTATGTGTCACCGATTTTGGTGGAGCACATGTTGCTTATATAGTGTGTCATATCTAGGGTTACACCATGTAAACCCTAAAGTGGCATGACTCTTCATTTCCATGACCCATGGGTTTGTAACTCCCATGGAGCCTCCATGGAGCATTCAATGGGTTTAACCCAACTTGATTATCCATGGAGCCTTTTAGCCCACTATACAAGTTATGGATGATTTACATGATCAACCCATATATTTAATTAGTCATCTTTTGATCACTTAATTAATCCTAGATTAATTCTTGATCAATACTAATTAAATAATACTATTAATATATTAGAACTTATAATATATTAATAAACCACAAGTGTTATTTCTCTCATTTAGTCTATCCAAATGCATGATGCCATGCAACCCAAATGGACCATGCCGGGTCGGGTCAAGTACATACCAGAAATAGTTATGGACTTAGACACCTTATCTAACAGTCTCCCACTTGGATAAGTCTAATAACTATAACTGCAAGTATGACTTTAGGAACCGATCAGCAATCGTAGCTCTTTTCAAGGTTTCTCGGAACTGAGAAGATGATGATACGCCATTTCAGATAAGTGATCATATAATCCTCTGTTCTAGATATCAGCCGGACAAATACATGGAACAATGTCTTACTTATTGTCCAGCAGTTTGTTTCCCGATTTCCGATTTGTTTGACAAAGAACTTAATTGAACACATCAACTTAGTTCTGACCGGGCCCGGTACATAGGTCAAAACAAAATCATCGAGGGGCCCAGATATCAGCTTCTAATCCAAGAAGGAACATATAAACTTCGACTCATATGTTTGTTCTACCACTCATTGAATTATACACAAAAGCACGTTTTATAACATAGAGTTACCAATGCGTTAACGTACAATCAATACATAACCAACTCATAAGTAACAAATCATATCTCTAGGTTTGAAGACTTATATGATATTACCGTCTCACGATCACTCGAGATAAATTCCATGAAGTGATACAGTGAGCGTGGGTTGAGTCCAATGCTCAGAACTTATGAGCACTCATGAGTGTTGTAGCCATGTCCAACAACTTAGACCTCTGCAACCAATCATGATAGTCTTGATTCATACCTACTTCCGACATATGACCGACTGTGGAGGTTCGAATAATATGTTATACCAAACATAATTATTCTGGAAGTCAAAACATGCAAAAGAAATATAGTAAACGATCGACAAGAGATAGCAACACTTTACTCATAAATAAAACACCTTTTATTCATCATCTAATGTAAATTACACTTTACAAATTTCAAGGTTATCTAACTACTAAATCTAATATCATCCTTCCGCCCTATGCTCCGAGCATGCTGGAGATGCTTAACCCGAGTCAGTCCCTTTGTGAGGGGATCTGCTGGATTCTCATCCGATGATACCCTCTTTGCCACGAGGAGTCCTTCTTCTATTCGATGTCTGATGAAATGGTATTTTCTGTCGATGTGTCTGGATCTCCCGTGATCCCTTGGTTCCTTGGCTAAGGCAACTGCACTTTCACTATCACAGAAAATTTCCATTGGCTCTTTAATAGCTGGTACAACTCCAAGGTCTCCAATGAAGTTCTTCAGCCATATCGCCTCCTTTGCTGCCTCGCTAGCTGCTATATACTCTGATTCGCAAGTTGAATCAGCCACTGTCTCTTGCTTGGAACTCTTCCAAGAAATTGCTCCTCCATTTAAGGTAAAGACCCAGCCTGACTGAGAGCGGAAATTATCCCTATCAGTCTGAAAGCTAGCATCACTATACCCTACAACTCTCAAGTCTTTACTCCCACCGAGGGTAAGGACCGAGTCCTTAGTCCTCCGTAGGTACTTGAGGATATTCTTTACCGCAGTCCAGTGTGCCTTGCCAGGGTTCCCCTGATACTTGCTAACCATGCTCAAAGAAAAGGCTACATCAGGTCGAGTACACGTCATAGCATACATGATCGATCCTACAGCCGAAGCATAAGGTATTCGACTCATTTCTGCTATCTCAGCCTCAGTACTAGGGCTTTGTGTCTTACTCAATCTGGCGTTACTCTGGATGGGTAACTCTCCTTTCTTGGAGTCCCGCATGTCGAATCTCTTCAGCACCTTATCCAAGTAGGTACTCTGACTAAGTCCAATTAGTCTTTTACTCCTGTCTCTCAAGATCCTTATCCCTAGAATATAGGCAGCTTCTCCTAGGTCCTTCATAGAGAAACACTTCCCAAGCCAGGACTTAACTTCCTGCAGAGTTGGGATGTCATTTCCTATGAGTAGTATGTCATCCACATACAATACCAAAAAGCTAACTATACTCCCACTAGCCTTGACATATACACAAGATTCATCTTCACTCCTAGAAAAGCCAAATTCCTTGACTTTCTCATCAAAGCAAAGATTCCATCTGCGAGGTGCTTGCTTTAACCCATAAATGGATTTCTCAAGCTTACACACTCTATTAGGGTACTCTGTGTTGACAAAACCCTCTGGATTTCTCATGTAAACATCCTCAGCCAACTTTCCATTAAGGAAAGCGGTTTTGACATCCATTTGCCATATTTCATAGTCATGAAATGCGGCTATGGCTACCAGAACCCTAATAGACTTAATCTTGGCCACTGGAGAAAAGGTCTCATCATAATCAACTCCCGGAGTTTGTGAGAAACCCTTTGCAACCAGTCGTGCCTTATAAGTGTGTACATTACCATCCATGTCGGTCTCTTCTTGAAGATCCATTTGCACCCTATAGTCTTACGACCTGGTACATTCTCAACCAAGTTCCAAACTTGATTGTCATACATGGACTGTATCTCGCTGTCCATTGCCTCTTTCCACTTGGCTGACTCAGGGCCTGCCATGGCTTCCGCGTAACTGTTAGGTTCATCCAGACCTATTAGTGTCTCATCACTGATAAGTGTATCACCTTCCGCAGTAATATGGAATCCATAGTAATGCTCAGGTGCATTCCTAACCCTTGTGGAACGCCTCAGAGGTACAGACTTGTCAATTGGCTCAACAGAAGTTTCCTCCTCAAGTTGAGTGCTAGGGTTTGAAGTTCCTTCACCACTTGACTCTTGAATTTCTTCAAGGTCAACTTGCCTCCCACTGTCTCCTTGGCTTATGAACTCTCTCTCTCGAAAGAAAGCCCTCCTAGCTACAAAGACCACATTCTCACTAGGTCTGTAGAAGAGGTAACCAAAGGATTTCTGTGGGTAGCCGATGAAAATACACCTCTCACTTCGAGGTTCGAGCTTATCATGAGTCTCGCGTCTCACGAAAGCCTCGCAACCCCAAATCTTAATGTGGTCTAGTTTGGGTACTTTACCAGTCCACATCTCATGAGGAGTTTTGGCAACTTTCTTTGTGGGAACTAGATTAAGGATATGGGCGGCAGTCTCTAAGGCATACCCCCAAAATGAGATTGGTAGCGAAGCTCGACTCATCATGGAACGAACCATATCCAACAAGGTTCGATTACGCCTCTCAGCTACACCATTCAACTGCGGTGTCTTGGGAGGTGTCAATTGTGAGACAATCCCACATTCCCTAAGATAGTCGAGGAACTCTGAACTAAGATACTCACCACCTCGATCGGATCGAAGCATCTTAATGTTCCTTCCCAATTGATTCTCGAGTTCCTGTTTAAACTCTTTAAACCTCTCAAAAGTCTCTGACTTATGCTTGATTAAGTAGACATATCCATATCTACTGTAATCATCAGTAAAAGTCAAATAATAACGATTAGCATCCCTTGTGGCATGTTTGAAGGGCCCACACACATCCGTGTGTATAAGATCCAACAAACCTTCACCCCTCTCACAAGAACCTGTGAAGGGTGACTTTGTCATTTTTCCAAGTAAGCATGATTCGCAACTATCATCTGACTTTAGGTCAAATGACTCCAAGACTCCATCCTTTTGGAGTTGGACTATGCGTTTCTTGCTTATATGTGCAAGACGACAATGCCATAATGATGATTTATCCAAGTTATTATCATTAACAGAATCAATACACAATACATTATTTCCTAAGTTATCAACCACAGATACAGTTTCATACACACCATCACAAGGTAATGCTTTAAAATAAAGAACATTATTAAAGAAAGCATTAATCGAACCAACTTCATTATCAAATGAAAAGGTGAAACCTTGTTTATACAATGCATGAAAGGAAATAATATTTCTTGCCATTTCTGGCGAATAACAACATTTATTCAAATCTAAACTAAACCCACTACTTAGCGATAAAGTATAAACTCCAATCTTGGTGACAGGTAAAGCTTTCCTATTCCCCATGATTAAGTTTATTCTTCCATGCTCCATATTCTCACTTCTTCTTAGTCCCTGCAAATCAGAACAGATATGAATACCACAACCGGTATTAAGGACCCAAGAGTTAGAATGGGGTGAGTGATTAGATAAGATAGTGTAAATACCTGCATGGTTGGGTTTAAATTTCCCATCCTTCACATCTTGCTGGTAGTTTGGGCAGTTCCGCTTCCAATGTGACTTTTCATGGCAATAGAAGCATTCAACCTCTTTAGGTTCAGAAGAAGGAGTGACAAAACCTTTCTTGGTTCCACTTGAAGAAGAGCCATCAAGGGTCCTAGCCTTGGTACCCTTCGAAGAGCTCTTCCTCTTCTTCCCTCTACCTTTCCCGATTGCCAAAACCGGGGCGGAGTTTGGAGTAGGAGTGTTAACAACCGACTTACCCTTAAGACCTGTTTATGCGGTCTTGAGGAGTCCCTGAAGTTTGCTGAGTGTGACCTCTTCCTTATTCATGTGATATGTCATGCGGAATTGATCATAGCACGATGGTAAGGAGTGCAAAATGATATCTATTGCAAGCTCCTCAGGGAATTTCACATTAAGCTTCAGCAACCGATCCACATACCTTTGCATTTTCTGCATGTGGCTCGTGACGGATTCCCCGTCCTTCATCATGGTTGTTATGATAGAGCATATGATTTCATACCTCTCCTGTCGTGCACTTTGATGGTATCTTTCCATCAGATCTTGGTGCATTTCAAAAGGGTAGAAGTCCTCATAGGACTTTTGGAGTTCCGCTGTCATGGTGGCCAACATGATGCATGCCACTTTTGTAGCATCCCTTTCATGTGCCCGGAAGTCAGCGATCTCCTGGGGAGTTGCAGTGGTCTCATCAATCTCCTTAAGCTCCTTGTCAAGGACATATTCTTTGTCCTCGTAGCGGGTAATCATCCTGATGTTTCTGATCCATTCATTGAAGTTGGATCCATCAAAAGTGACTTTCCCACAGAAGTTCATAAGGGTAAAGGAGCCATTAGGATTAGAGCCAGAAGCAGCATTGTTTGAAGACATCTGAAAGAAGAGAACAAGATTAGTTTAGATATTAAGAGAGTCCTTAATAAAACACCCAAATGTAATATTAAGGCTAGAATCCAATCACAATATATTATAACTTAGAAGAGGTATGCCGTAATCCAAGCTATAACATATTTGAAAGGTAGGTGAATGACGATTCACCAATTTCCACCATGAAAAACGAAATATAGATATTAGGTTTTTAATTGGTTCTTAGAAATTCCTAGATTCTTTTGAGATTCAATGAACTTTTTAAAGGCATGTTTCAATCTCGAGTGTGCCCTCCAAGTTTTGTGACTGGGATACCGAGGATCACAAAACGAGGTGTGAAGTAACCATGCAAATCACTTGGTACCCTCAAGGTTTATCACTCAATCGATGTGCCGGTAAACCACACACGCTCCACCAATGCTATGGTAAACCTTAAGTCACCCTTTACCTACCTTGTTAAGTCCAAGTTAGTGTGCCGGTTAACCACACACGCTCCACCAACGACTTAAACAAAGTGTAAAGTGTAATTTCATGGATTAGCACCTTATTCACATTTTCCTAAAGTAACTAAGATTGGGAATTTAATAAAAGCATTTAGTTACTTTATAATATTCATCATACGTTTAATGAGAATTTATAAGTCCTTGTCTTACCCGTTCGGCTAACGACCCTCCACCGATCAAGGAAGCGGTGGGTGAGAGTGGACACCCATTAAGTTGCCATTTTATAGGCAACAACCTTATACCCCCCTTATAGACCGGCTTCGTGAATGAGGCGTACTAGCGGTAAGACGACTTGACGTTATACATATATATATTAGTAACTTATAATATTATAAAGTATAAGGGTTGAATTTTAACTTTTTAAAATTCTAAGGGTTGGAACTAAAGTTTTAATCAAGACTTTACATGTTCTAAAACTTGAGGGCAAGTTTTGTAAACTTCCAAAACTTTTCATTTCTTATAACTTATGAATTAATTGAGTAATAAAAATGAAGACTCTTCATTTTTATAAATCTTGTGTTCTTTTAATGGCTTTAATAAAAGTGAGACTTTTGATTTTCCATAACTTGAGGACAAGTTATGGACTCCATTAAAATACATTATGATCATGAATTAAACTACCATGAAGGTTACAAACAATTCCTATGATCATCTAATCTTCATAAGTTCAAGAACATGAATATGAACACTTTCAAGAATCAAAAATTACACTTAAAAAAAACTTGTAATTTTAATAATTGCCATTGTAAATGGATTAGCATAAACATTACACCATCTAAAACAAGCTTTAAAACATCAAAACAGTTTTGGTTAATGTTCTAGTCCATTTCCAGCAACAAATGTGCAAACTTTCATACGAGCAGAAAACAGAAAAACGATTTTTTTTCAAGTTGTTTGCACACAAAAAAAAAACAACAAACGAACCATTCTCTGATAGCACTGATGGGTTTTGAGCATTCTAACACTTCCTAAGTGTACATGCAACCCTAATAACATTGGATCTATGTTTGTCTAATTATCATGCAAAGTTGAATTCCAAGGTTATATTCCTATCTAGCATACATGGGGAACAAATTTTAACTTGCATGAAAGATAGAATAACTTACCTTGTTGTTGCTTATGATCCTTGAAACCTTGTGAGCCTAGCACCCCAAGTGTGATGCCTCAAATGCTTCACACAACACCAAATGCTTTTGGAATGACTTTAGAGAGAATACACACTTCTAAAATCGGCCTAGCCCTCTTGTTTCTTATGTGTCGCCGATTTTGGTGGAGAACATGTTGCTTATATAGTGTGTCACATCTAGAGTTACACCATGTAAACCCTAATGTGGCATGACTCTTCATTTCCATGACCCATGGGTTTGTAACTCCCATGGAGCCTCCATTGAGCATTCAATGGGTTTAACCCAACTTGATTATCCATGGAGCCTTTTAGCCCACTATACAAGTTATGGATGATTTACATGATCAACCCATATATTTAATTAGTCATCTTTTGATCACTTAATTAATCCTAGATTAATTCTTGATCAATACTAATTAAATAATACTATTAATATATTAGAACTTATAATATATTAATAAACCACAAGTGTTATTTCTCTCATTTAGTCTATCCAAATGCATGATGCCATGCAACCCAAATGGACCATGTCGGGTCGGGTCAAGTACATACCAGAAATAGTTATGGACTTAGACACCTTATCCAACAGTTGGGAGTTCTGAGACGGGAACGACCGTATGCTAAGTTCTCGAAGTGTGAGTTTTAGTTACGAGAGGTCCAGTTCCTCGGGCATCTCGTTAAGCAGGAGGGGATTTTGGTCGACCCGGCCAAAATCGAGGTAGTCATGTAGTGGGAGGTGCCTAGAGCTCCTTCAGATATCAGGAGTTTTTTGGGATTAGCAGGGTACTACCGGAGATTCATTCGGGATTTCTCCAAGATTGCAGTACCCCTCACTCGTCTGACGAGGAAAGGGGTGGATTTCTGGTGGGGCCCTGAGCAGCAGAGGGCGTTTGAGACCCTCCGACCGCGATTGTGCGAGGCTCCAATTTTGACACTCCCGGAGGGAGTTGAGGATTTTGCGGTGTTCTGTGACACATCCATCACAGGCTTGGGGCGGTTCTCATGCAGAGAGGACAAGTGATAGCCTATGCATCGCGGCAGCTGAAGTCGCATGAGACGAGATACCTTACGCATGATTTAGAGCTGGGAGCGGTGGTGTTCACTCTCAAGATATGGATACATTACCTATATGGGGTCCGTTGTACCATATACACGGATCACAAGAGTTTCAGACACACCATGGATCAGCCGAACCTGAATATGAGGCCGCGCAGGTGGCTGGATGTAGTCAAAGAATATGATTGTGAGATCCTTTACCACCCCGGTAAAGCGAATGTGGTGGCCGAATTGAGCCGCAAGTCAGCTTGGTCTTCCACCCTAACGGTATGTATGGCGATATCGGTGGATTCTCCGCTTGTGAGTTTGTTCAAACATGGTCAGGCTGAGGGCATGCGACCAGAGAACTGGAAGCTAGAGAGGATCAGAAGTGAGAACACCTGGATTGTGTAGGATAGCCGGGGATTACTGACCCGATACGGTCGGTTATGGGTTCCGATGTCTAGTGGAGTCAGAGAGACAGTCATGGACGAGGCTCATAAGTCTCACTTCTCTATTCACCCAAGGGGCACCAAGATGTACAGAGACCTGAGTTTGAGTTACTGGTGGCCATGTATGAAGCGAGAGATTGTTTGGTATGTTGAGAGGTGCTTGACCTATAGGATGGTCAAGGCCGAGCATCAGAGGCCGCATGGTATGCTGCAGCCCTGGAGATTCCCATGTGGAAATGGGAGCAGATCATGATGGATTTCATTACCAAACTGCCGAGGACAGCGAAGGGGTTTGACACTATATGGCTCATCATAGATCGATTGAACAATAGTGCTCATTTCTTGGCTATGCTGGAGAGTTATTCGGCTGAGAAATTTGCCGACGTGTATATACGCGAGATCGTCGCTCACTATGGGTTTCCGGTCTCCATTTTTTCCGACTGGGACGTCAAATTTACCTCCCATTTCTGGCAGAAGTTCCCCGAGGAACCGGGCACGTGGCTACATTTTAGCACAATGTTTCATCCGCATACCGACGGTCAGAGCGAGCAGACCATTCAGACCCTCGAGGATATGTTGAGAGCTTGTGTTATTGATTTCGGTGGGAATTGGGATTCCCACCTACCCCTTGCAGAGGTTGCCTATAACAACATCTATCATTCCAGCATTGGGGCCCCACCTTTCGAGTTGTTGTATGGTCGGAGATGTCGCACCCCGGTTTGTTGGGGTGAGGTCGGACATAGGGTGATGGGGCGGACGGAGGTAGTTTTGCAGACTACCGAGAAGATTCAACAGATTAGGCAGCGGCTACAGACTACTCAAAGTCCGTAAAAGAGTTACGCCGACAGACGCCTATCCGATTTAGAGTTCCAAGTCGGGACATGGTACTCCTGAAGGTCTCGCCCTGGAGGGGTGTGATCCACTTTAGGAAGAGGGGGAAAGTGGGTCCCCGATACATTGGGCCATTCAGAATCATTGTCAGGGTTGGCAAGGTGGCATATAGGTTAGAGCTACCGGAGGAGCTCAGTCGGATCCACAACACCTTTCACGTTTCGCAATTGCGGAAGTGCATTCGGGATGAGGAAGCAGTAGTATCATTGGACGAAATTCAGGTCGATGAGCGCCTGAATTATGTTGAGAGGCCCGTCGCCATTCTAGAGCGGAAAGTGAAGGTTCTGTGGAAAAAGGAGATACCATTGGTAAAGGTACAGTAGGAGCACCGAAAAGGGTCCGAGTGGACGTGGGAGCCAGAGGCAGAGATGCGGGAGCATTACTCGGAGTTGTTCGTAGCAGCAGACTTCGAGGGCGAAGCCTAGTTCAAGTGGGGGAGAATTGTAACGCCCCAATTTTCAGGTATCAGTTCTAAGGATTTAGCTTTCTTAAGTTTCAAGGTCTACTCAACGAGTAGTTTCCCTGACTCGTCAAGTAGCAGCGGGTTGGGCCACGCGTTTAAGTGACCAACTCGCCGAGTTGGAAGAATGACTCGATGAGTTGGAGTTGGAGGGTGAAACCCTAATTTCCAAGGTTTTTCACCCTATTCAAACGATCATTTGCCTCCCTTTGTCCCTTACAACCTCTAGAGAGTCCAACAAAACCCTAAATCATGTGTGTGCTCTATTTGTGGGTGTTTCAAGCTTTGGAGGAGGATTCTTAGTGAGAGAAACTTGAAGATCAAGTAGCTAGCAACAAGGAACTTGTGTGGATCTGAAATCTACCTCAAGTTAGCATCATATGAAGGTATCAATTCATTACCTTGGTCTTCTTTCCTTCTAGATCTCATTTGGTTGAAGATTAGGGCTTTCTAGCATGACATGAAGCTATTCTTAGGTATGAGCTAAGATATGAAGTTGCAACTTTAGATATGAAATCTCCTTGGTCTCTAAGTCGATAAAGCCTTAGTTTTAGCAAGCATGAACCTTTCCTTTTGAGCTAAGCTCCATTTCAAGTTTGGATTTTGCATTATGAGTCACTAAAGCCTTGCATGCAGGTAAAGTTTGCAAATTAACGTGATAAACATGCCTTGGTAGGCTAGATCTACAACTTGGAACCTTAACACGGCTTAAAAAGCATTTGTATGGTTAAGGACTGAAAGGACTCGGCGAGTCGCATGGTCAACTCGGCGTGTCCGATGAAGATTGTCGTGCAAGGACTTCTGTATAAACTCGGCGAGTCAGTAGGGTGGCTCGATGAGTCAACTAGGGTTTTCCCGCCCTTGGACATGCAAGAACTCGACGAGTTGCTGGGAAACTCGACGAGTCAGCGCTGGAGTTCACGACCACTCGAGTTCTGGAAGGACTCGACGAGTCAGTGGGTGCACTCGATGAGTCAGGTCAACATGGATTGTTGACCTTGACCATTGACGTTGACTTTGACTCTGGATTTGATCAGTTGACTTCTGGGGCATTTTGGTAAATTAGAAATTTATGAAATTGGTCTTATGGTAAATAGGTGGTAGAGTTCGTGGTCGTGATTCGGGAGTTTGAGCTTATCACTACAATACGACATTTGCGAGGTGAGTTATCCTCACTATACTAAGGGGTCTAAGGCACCAAAGCCGGCCCATTGGATATGATACCCTAGCAGCTGTTAGTAGACTGAGTATGAGTATTGTTGCTTGTTAGTTGATATGACAGTTGGGTAGATCTGTAGGACTACCTGTGGTATTATGTGATTATCTGTATGTGCTTTAGTTATGATATATGTCGACATATTATGTATATGGGTTGAGGTGACACTGCTCCGTATTATGTGTAGTGTATCGGTATTTTGGGGGAACTCACTAAGCTTTTGGGCTTACAGTTTCAATGGTTGTTTCAGGTACATCATGGGATCGCGGCAAGGCGAAGGCGTGATCGTATAGCTCCTCATGTTTTGTTTTATGTTTCTGGGAAAACTCTGATAATATACATTATGAAAACAAGTTTGTAATGACTTAATGGTTTTGAATTATCTTTAAAAAGGATTAAATTTGGCATGATTTTTATGGATGTTACATTGACAATCATGCATGCTGTAATTATTAGTTTGGATCATGAGTTTTACCTGTTCAACAATGTTGAGAGTTCCATATTTGGCCATGAAACAATAGTTTTTCTCCAGATTTTTTGATCCGTCCTCATCAACAGTTGCCACCATGCAGATTTTTCCCTTGCCCTTAATGTTGTTGAAGTCTTCGTCTTCATCTCTGGATGACCACACTTGATGATCCCTTTTGACTTGGGCCACATATGCCCTTGCTTTTTCTTTTTCTTCCATCTCCTGAGCCATTCTAAGATAGAATGCTTTGTCTTTCACCACATTTGCTTTGCAGTCTTTGGCAAAGTGGTTTTGTTTGTTGCACTTGTGACAGATGATAACTTCATTTTTGTCTTCGGTTGAGGTACCGGAGTTAGTTGATTTGGTGGACTGCGGTGCCTCTATGGGTTAATGAGTGTTTTGTGGTTGTGAATGAGGCTTTCGTGGATATCTGGAGTGGTTGTTTCGTGGATTAAAGTTGCGGGTGAAAGGTGGTTTGTTGAACTGCTGATTTTTACGAAAAGAGGTTGGTGGGAGTCTAATAAATTGTTGGCTAACTAAATCAATGGCGTTTTGAAATTCTTCTTCATCATCACATTTGGTATCAGCTTTATATAACTGCGGTGGGTTGTCATATGAAAAAGGGTAAGGTTCATAAAATTGGGTGGTTTTGCTTTGTAGGGGTTTGAGCTATAAGGGCAAGTGGACCACCAAAGTCAGCATAATCCTTAAGCACAGTTGATTCTTGTGCCTGAAGTTCACCATATAACTTGAAGGGATACAATGTGTGAATCTTCCTATCTCCCTAGACTATAATCTTGGCTGTGGTCCAATGTTTACCCAAACCATTGAGGAACTGAAGGTTGGTTTCATGATTGCTTCGGACTGTGCCAGCATTTGACAACTTTGTAACGATGAGATCGGATCTTTTGAAGGAATCTTCAAGACTTTCACCAGAATGAGCTTTGAAGTTGTTAAACTCTTTGAGGGTAGTGGTGAGTTTCTTTTCTTGAGCTTGCTCATAATCTTCATACAAGTTTTTTATAACATCCCAGATTTCTTTGGCTGATTTGCAGTTGATGATGATATCGAAGTTGTTTGGGGCTGCACCTCGAGATATTTCATAGAAAGCAACAACATCACTTTCCATCTTGTCAAGATCATCTTTAGTTGGACGATTCATAGCAGCTTGACCTTCACCCATTCGAGCTTAAGCACCATCAGCTTGAACAGGAGTAAGTACGGGAATATGAGGTCCTTCCTCCACAGATCTCCAAACATCTCGACCGAGTCTTTTAAAATACCTCTCCATTCTTAGAGACCAATGGTGATAATCTCTTGCAAAAAGTATTGGAGCTATTTCAGAACCTCCAACACTATTGGAAACATTAAGTGATAAAGCTTGTACCATTTCCTATTTTTGTTTTGTTTTTTGTTTTTTAAGAATGAGCTTCAGTGGTATAGAAGGCTTTTCAAAATCAGAGTTTTGTTTAAAAAGAAACCACTTTGGCTCTATTACCAATTGTTGAGAGAAGAAATTTGGGAACACTTGAACAAACGTTAGTACAAGATTATAGTTGCGGAATTAAGTTAATCTCAAAGGATCAGTTAAGCTCAACAGTAATAAGTTAAATTTGTTAGATGTTAGATGTTAGATGTGGAAATGTAAAGTACTAAAAAGTAAAGGAAATGTAAATGACAAGTTATATCAAGTAAACACCCAACTGATTCGTAACACGGTTTGCACTCAAACACGAGTCAGTATATAAGATCAGTTTAAAGTAAAGAGGATCTTCGATGATGAACAGAAAAAAAGATAGAGATGAGAAAATGATCTTTGTATATGAGAGAAAGATCAATTGATTGTAATAAGACGTGGTGAGAAGTGTTTGATACAAAACATGAGCACTCTATTTATAGAGCCTCTAAAAGTTACATCTTAAATAAATAACAATTATAACTCCTGACTCATATGGCCATGTAAGGTCCATTGCTTAAACATGTGCTATCACTCTAAGTCAGTTGGACGTAACTGTAGTAGGGAGATTGCGGTCTTCATTTGATTGCGGTAGAAGGACATGGTTGCGGTAGACATAATTCAATTGCGGATGCCAACGTGGTTGCGGTAGAGACAAAAAGGTGACTGCGGATCGCCAAGTTGAGAGGGTCACTTCTTTGTTCTAACATGATCAACAAATCCCAGGTACATCAATACAGTCATCCAAATCAGATTATTAGAAGGTGAATATCATAAAAACTGCGAGGTGGAGTGTACAGTCAAGTCTTCGCCTTCCCGCGATCATCTTAAGTATCTGAAACACATTAATTTACAACTATAAGAATAAAGCTTAAAGAGTCCTTCCCAAAATTTCTATACGACACAACATAATAAATAAATATGTGTTATCAACAACCCTGTGGATTATCAGCAATCCCAGTGGGCTAACTACACACCCTTTGGACTAACATCATGTTCCAGGGGTTATCAACAACCCTGGGGATTCTCAGGAATCCCAATCTATCATCAATACAATTCAATGCATGCATAACAATAATCAGCAGTTAACACCCAGCTAGTCACAAACAAAATTACCACACGGGTAAATGTAGTGAGAAGACTCGCCTCACAAGTTGCAACTAAGTACAACAGGTCACATAAGGTAGTCATGTACAAAATAAGCGCCTAATCACCAATAAAGAAATACCCTTTTCAACTACGCTCAAAACCAAATTTTAACCAAAATTCAATAATTCAAAGTCCACGGTCCACCCTCCTACGACTTACGTACCAACTACAGTACGCATGGCATACAATCTACATGATTTCAGGACAACATCAAGCTACACCATACGTAACATGATATAAGCCCTGCGTACTAAGTTTGAATCCAAAATGGTCCATTAAGCTCTCACCTCAGAGAGTTAACTCCTCAAACTTCCCAATATGAACTGCAGGAACATCTTAATGGATAAAGTCCTTGACTTTTTCCATTTCCATTTCATAAATGTGTAATAAACCAAGCCCTAAGTCCATGAAATGTACCAATTCTCAAGATCTCATGCATGGGGTAAAAGGGAGTGTTCAAGCATGCAACTTTACGGTTATAGAACACCAAAAATAGTAGGAAATGGTCTTCAAATGGATTAGAGTAGGACATACTCACTAGAACGAAAGTTATGGGACAAAAAGCACATAAAATGCACAATCACAGGATCTCTCATGAAAGGTTGCCAAGATGGAAACTTTGTACCTCTTGCAGGTAGGAAACAAGCTGAAGAATCTGGATCTACAAGGCTTGGACTCTTAGATGCTTCTCCAAGGATTTTCTTCTTCAAAGGATCACACAAACAAACACTTAGAACCTCAAAAATCTCTCAAAAATGGTTAGGGTTTCGAAAGGGCTTCTTTGGAGGATGGAGGTTGGCTTTAAGAAAGGTATCAAGGGGTTAAGATCCTTTAAAAAGGCTCAAAACCCTGAATATAGAGTTTGCACTCTGTGTCACTACGCCATGCGTAACGAAGGTTACACCTTGCGTAGTGGGTAAGACGCTCACATGAAATTAATGAATTACGCCATGCGTACTTCATTATCTATCCCCTACATAATTCCTAATTTTTAAAAATTATAACTTTAAAAATCATAAGAAAATATACCTGAGGAACAGTTGTTACATATAACAACAACTTTCATGCGAGTATTTGTTTGCCTTCATTCGTGATGTTATAAGAGAGGAATTGTAGGACTTGATTTGTTAGGTAGAGATTGGTTAGAGAATATCGGGTAGCATTCATGGAGTGTCGAATACTATTAATCTTATTCAGCAGGTTCGTGAGAGGCAGGAGACTGCATAGTGTCAGCATAAGAGCTATGCAGATAGACACCATTCCAAGATGGAGTTTTAGATTAGGCATTTCGTTCTTCTAAAAGTGTCACCTTGGAAGAGTGTCATTCGGTTTTATAAGAGAGACAAGTTAGGCTCCAGTATATTGGACCTTTTCGAGTTAATACACATGTGGGAAAGGTTGCATGCCATCTGGATCTCTCTACGAATCTCATTCAGATCCTCAACACTTTTTATTTTTCTCAATTGAGAAATTACAAAGCAGATGAGCCCATTGTGGTACCTTGGAGGACATTCAGGTGGATGAGCGTCTGAATTATGTAGAGTGAGAACTTGTGGTTTTAGAAAAATAACGAAGACCTTGCACAACAATGTGATTGGTTAGTGAAGATACAATGGCAACATCAGAAGGGTTCTGAGTGGACTTGGGAGCCCGAGCAGGAGATGCACAAGTACTATCCTGAGTTATATGTGGGGGCAGATTTATAGGATAAAATCTAATTTAATTAAGGGGGAAGAGTAACGTCTACTTTTCAGGAATGTTTTATTTGCTAGTGTTTAATCTAAAGTAATATGGAAAAGAGGGTTTTTTTGGGAAGATACTTCACGATATGACCAAGCCTTGGTAATGGGAAAAGGTAAACCCTTCAGCATGATGCAACTTAAGTGAGATTTATAGCCCGACGCCGCTATTTGCGCAAAAAATAGTAGTTTTGGGATTTGGGCCCTTTGTAAAGAAGCTAACATCTAGGCTTTCTCCATTATCCCCACCCTTATAAGAGAAACCCTGGCCTCCTACTACTCCTTCATTCTATCCTTAGCTTTTAAATAATTGTTGATGATGAAGGAACTCTTTGGTGTATTGTAAAACTCACTCCATTAGAAAATTCCCCCTTCTAGGTCCATTGCCCTTTATAATTCATAATTTCTAATGCTTTATGTTTTATGTGATGGATTCTGAACACTACAACATTCCTATGATGCACATGCAACCCTAATGCTTTGGATCTAGGGTTTTCTCAAGTTATACATGCAAATTAAATTATCCAAAGCAAAACCCTAATCTAGCATACAATTTTCAAAATTGATAATTAAACATAGTCAGAAGAATACATTTTCCTTGTTGATTGTAGATCTTGACCTTCAAGAGCTTAGTGCCTCAATTGTTGCACCTCTAATGGAGTCATAAACACCAAGTAGCAATGAATGAACAAGAGAGAGGTGAGGGAGACTCTAGAAATCGGAAAGGGTTCTCTAAGAAAGAATAGGGGGCGATTTTAGGAGCCTTGGGGTTCCTGTTATTGTTGAGGTTGCTTAGGGTTTTTCAACTAGAAACCCTAATTCCCTAGCTTAGGCCTTAAGCAATCCACAGACCCCCACATGATAGGCGTTGCACGGAATCTATTATGGACTCCCATAGAGTTTTCGTCCACCCCATATCAATAGGGTTCATTAGCCCAAACTACAACTATTATTGACTTACATAATCAGTCGTCGTTCTTTTAATCATTCTCTTTTCATCACTAAATTAATTCCAAATTAATTTATGATCAATACTAATTAAATAATATGATTTCTCAATTAATATATTATTCTTATAATATATTAATAAATCATTAATTAACCTCTTTCTCCAAAACTCATCCTATCATATTGCTATGGTGAAGGCAACCTAAAAGGACCATGCTACTATTAGATCAAGTACATACCAATTATAGTTATGGGCTTAGACACCTAATCCAGTAGTCTCCCGCTTCGATAAGTCTAATAACTATAACTTCCAATACAACTTTAGAATCTGATTTGCAATCATAGCTCTCAAAAGCCTTTTTCAAAATCTGAGCTGATTAATAACGCGTCCTTTAGATAAGGGATCATATAGTACTCTATTATTCAAGATATCCTATAGACAAGACATGGAATAGAGTCATACCCAATGTCCACTAATTTGATTCCCGATTTCTGATGTGTTTGACAACGAACTTAATTGAACACATCAATTTAGTCCTGACCGGGCCTGACACATAATTCAACACAAAATTATCGAGGGGACCAAGATATCGCTTTTAACCTCTTAGAATAAAAGGAACATATAAACTGCGAATTATATGCTTGCACTATTTACTCATCAAATCGTACATAACAATACGTTTTATAACACCAAGTTACTGGTGCGTTTACGCATCATCAATGCTCAACGGACTCGTAAGCAACAACTCATATATCTTCGTAAGCTTGCACTATTCATATGAGTGTGGGTTTAATCCAATACTCAAATCCTATTTCAGGAGTACTCATGAATGTTGCAGCAACCCTTTGTTATGTCTAAGCACTTAAACAATCTACAAGCCGATTCATGACAATCTAGCCTCATCACTTACTTCCAAAGTATGATTGATTGTAGATAGTTTAAATAATCTTATTATTCTGGAAGTAAAACATGCAAAAGTGAAACACAAAATAAACAATTGACAAAAGATAGTAAACTTTATTCATAAATAAAACTTTTATTACTTAATCATAAAATGTTAATTACATTTAAATTGTTACATGTTTCTGGCTGTCTATCTAATCACTAAAACTAATATCGTCCCTTAGACCAATGCTCCTAGCATGCAGATAATGCTTAACCCTATTCAGACCCTTTGTGAGGGGATCTGCAGGATTCTCTTCTATCGATACCCTCTTGGCCATGAGGAGTCCTTCTTCTACCCGATGTCTGATGAAGTGATATTTTCTGTCACTCTGTCTGGATCCACCATGATCCCTCAATTCCTTGTTTAAGGCAACCGCTCCTTCATTATCACAGAAAATCTCCATGGGCTCCTTTATGGCTGGCACAACTCTAAGGTATCCAATGAGGTTCTTTAACCATATTGCCTCATTTGACGCTTCGCTTGCTGCTATGTACTCTGATTCGCATGTTGGATCAACCACGGTCTCCTGCTTGGAACTTTTCGAAGTTACTGCTCCTCTATTTAGAGTAAATACCCAGCCCGACTGAGAGTGGAAATTATCTCTTTTGGTCTGAAAGCTGGCGTCACTACACCCTGTCACTCTCAAGTCATCACTCCCACCAAGGGTAAGGACCCAATCCTTAGTCCTCCGTAGCTACTTAAAAATGTTCTTAACCGCTGTCCAGTGATCTCTACCAGGGTTCCCTTGATATCGGGTTACCATGCTCAAAGCAAAAGCCACATCAGGGCGAGTATATGTCATCGCGTACATGATCGAGCCAACGGCGGAAGCATATGGCACTCGACTCATTTCCTCTGTCTCGGCATCGGTACTCAGACTTTGAGTCTTTCTCAATTTGGTATTACTTTGGATAGGCAGTTCCCCTTTCTTGGAATTTTCCATGCTAAAACGTTTCAGCACTATGTCCAAGTAAGCACTTTGACTAAGTCATATTAGTCTACTACTTCTAATTCTCAATATCCTTATCCCTAGAATATAGGCAGCCTCTCCTAGATCCTTCATAGCGAAACACTTCCCAAGCCAGTACTTAACCTCCTGCAAGGTTGGGACGTCGTTTGCTATGAGCAGTATGTCATCGATATACAACACTAGAAAGCTAACTATGCTCCCACTAGCTTTGACATATACACAGGACTATATCCTTGCTTCTCGAAAAACCAAACTCTTTGACTTTCTCATCGAAACAAAGATTCCATCTGCAAGATGCTTGCTTTAATCTATAAATGGATTTATCAAGCATGCACACTCTATTTGGGTACTTAGCATCTACAAAACCCTCTGTTTGACTCATTTAACATCTCCAGCCAACTTTCCATTAAGGAAAGTAGTTTTGAAATACATCTGCCATATTTCATAGTCATGAAACGCAGCTATGGCTAGCATAACCCTTATAGACTTGATATTAGCCACCAACGAGAAGGTCTTATCATAGTCATGCCCTGGGGTTTGAGTAAAGCCCTTTGAGACCAGTCATGCCTTGAACGTGTGCACTTTCGCATCCATGTCGGTCTTCTTCTTGAAGATCCACTTACACCCGACCGTTTTATGACCTGGTACATTGTCATCCAAGTTCCAAACTTGATTGTCATACATGGACTGAATCTCGCTGTCCATCGCCTCTTTCCATTTTATAGACTCTGGGCCTGCCATAGCTTCCTTGTAGTTGTTAGGTTCATCCAAATTTATTAGTATAATATCACCGATAAACGTATCACCTTCAGTTGTTACATGGAAACCATATAACACAGGTGGAACACTAACTCTACTAGAACGTCTAAGAGGTAATGATTCGTCAACCAGCTCACCATAAACCTCTTCCTCATGTTGAGTGCTAGTGTTGGAGGTTCCTTTATCACTTGATTCTTGAAGCTCTTCAAGATCAATTTGCCTCCTACTGTCCTCTTGGCATATGAGCTCTCTCTCGCAAAAGACTCCCCTCCATGTTATGAAGACCACGTTCTCACTAGGCCTATAGAGCAGATATCCAAAGGATTTTTGTGGGCAGCGGATGAAAATACATCGATCACTATGAGGTTCAAGCTTGCTGTTAGTCTCTCGTCTTACGAAAGCTTCATAACCCCAAATCTTGATGTGTGCCAATGAGGGAACTTTCCCTATCCACATCTCGTGAGGTGTTTTGGCAACCTTCTTAGTTGGGACTAGATTAAGGATATGTGAGGCCGTGTCTAAGGCATACCCCCATAATGAGATAGGTAACGCAGCTCGACTCATCATGGAATGAACCATGTCCAACAAGGTTCGATTGCGCCTCTCAGTCACACCATTAAGCTGTGGTGTCCTAGGTGGCGTTAGTTGTGAAACAATTCCACATTCCTTAATATACTCGTGGAACTCGATACTAAGATACTCACCACCCCTATCAGATCTGTAACACCCATAAAAATTGAGCCAATTTAAAACATTTTAATTTAATCAAAACCATTAAGTTCATACATCTCGTTTTCAAAATAGTTTAAACATCAGAGTATCCCCCAGAACCATATTACATAAATCATGAAACATGAGGAGTGGTACGATCATGCCTTCGCCTTGCCACGATCTCCTGAAGTACCTGAAACAATACATTGAAACTGTAAGCCCGAAAGCTTAGTGAGTTACCCCCAAAATACCAACCACACATAAACATACTCATAACATATGACAAATAGAACAGCCATGGACAACGGGCCAACTGTGTGACTGGTCCGCCCGCACCGGGCCTTCAATCCACCTGGTCCACCCTCCGAGTCTAGCCATGTACATCGAGTCTACAGTGTGATTGGTCCGCCCGCACCGGGCCTTCAATCCCCCTGGTCCACTCTTTGAGTCTACAGTATGACTGGTCCGCCCACACCGGGCCTTCAGTCGGCCTGGTCCACTCTCCGAGCCTCGGCACATCCGGTCCGCCCTCTTGGGGCCTTCAGCATATCCGGACCGCTCGTTGGGCCTTCAGAATATCCGGTCCGCCCTGGGTATGTTGGCCTACAGTACAAAGCAGGACCCGCCTCAACCCAACCCCCGTCAAACAACCATGTGCACATAAAACAATTAATCGCATAACAAATCCTTAACCAGACAAACAGTCTAACAGATCACATAGCATATCAACATCCTAACCAGGATTCCGACCTAACCGGTCACTAGCATAACATCACCCTATATACCGGGTACCGACCTTAACCAGGTCACTAACATAACACCATCCCTAATACCAGGATGCAAATCTAACAAAGCAATATCATAACAAACAATACCCGGATTTCCATCCGATAAAGGGCCGGCCTTGGTGCCGTAGACCCTGTCGATATAGTGAGGATAACTCACCTGCAATTCCCGATTGAAGAGATACGACCAAGCTGCTCCGACCACCGACACGAACTTCACCACGGAACACTACCAAAGAACCAATTCCATAAATACCCAAAATTACCAAAATACCCTTGGAAGTCAAACTGGTCAACTCTTGGTCAAAGTCAAAGTCCTCAGTCAAATTCAACCTTCCTGGTTGCTTCTACTCGCCGAGTCACCCCGTCGACTCGCCGAGTTCCCATTCCCAGAAAAATCTCATAACACAACTTAACTCGCCGAGTCGCCCCAAGACTCGCCGAGTCCAACGATCTCTGAGTCCTATCCTGCCCGACTCACTGAGTCGCCGACCGACTCACTTAATCCAAGGCTTAACCAAAAGAGGTTGGGGTCTGCGACCAGACTCGCTGAGTCCAAGAACATACTCGTCGAGTCCAAGGCAATCTTCAACAGACTCGCCGAGTTGTTCTTCCAACTCGTCGAGTCCATGCACATGTTCATACAACTCGTCGAGTACACCCACGTGACTCGCCGAGTCTCCCCAGTTCTCAATCCCTTCAGAAGCTTTTCGAGCCATGCAGGGGCTCCACTCCATAGATCCACCCTTCTTCAATCTAACCCTCACATAAAGTTGCAAACTTTACGTGAAACCAAGGAGATATAGGCTCAAAACACACTAGGGCTTGGGTTTTAGACAAAGGAGCTTCACCAACAACTCAAAGACTAAAGCTTTATGACATTCTAGGCCACCATGAGTCTAGATCTGGAGTAGCAACCCCAGATCTAACTCCAAATCCGAGATAGGTCTCAAAACAAGCTAAAGAACTCCCAAAACAACCACCAAGGATGAACCACAAAGGAAATAGCTTAAGATAAGGGCTCCTTACCTCAGAGATGTGCCTAAACAGATGTAGATCCCAGATCCACACAAGCCCCTTGATGCTAGCCTCTAATTCCTCAAGCTCTTTCCACCAAATTCCTCTTCCAAGCTCCAATCTCCTCAACAAAGAAGCCTCACACGAAATTAGGGTTTCTGGAACTCTCAGGGGGATTAGGAGGCTGGGAGAAGGACATAAAGTCCTTTAAATAGGGTGCAAGCTCTAAGATTAGGGTTTTCTCATTCCAACACCAACTCGTCGAGTCCAGCTTCCGACTCGGTGAGTTGGTCACTTAGCGATCCAAACCCGCTCCGACTCGGCGAGTAATCGGACCTACTCGTCGAGTCCCTTTCCTAAATTTACACTTTAAGTCCCTTAACTTCTTGCTTCCGAACTTGGGATGTTACAATTCTCCCCCACTTAAATTAGGCTTCGTCCTCGAAGCCTGCGGCAACACAAACTTCCGGATGATACTCCCACAATGCATCCACTGATCTCACACCGACCCAGATTCCTTCAAACACAGTTATCGAATCCCTAAAATCCATCTCTTCCCTTGCTGGGTCCTGATCAACTGCTACAAGCCGGCCACCGGCTTCTTTTCTCTGATGTCAACACTCATCGACTAAGTGTCACCTGAAGACACTACCTTACTTCCGTCTTACGCATTCATTCGCCATCTACGAAAACTGGGTACCATAAACACTCACTGAGTTCCGCCAAAACACTAATCCATCTTCCTTCACCCAAGATTGGCGATAACCCTGATAACTTGCAACCTGGAATGAATCCTCATGATGGAACACCCCAGACTGGAATACCTCCACATACATAACTCAAGCCTACAACCATACTTGGGACTAGGGACCTTGTCCTTGCGTCACCCTCGAACCCTTCGGTTCGACACAACGGAGTGCAACCCACTCGCACCTCCCTATCACGATCTCTAGGCCCTTGACCTACGACTGTAATATCCCTATACAGTCCTCAGCACCGGCCCAGACTACTCCCGAGTCTGTTATCCTGCTGACTCACCTTCCTCTGTCCTGATCTCCAGTCTGGAACCACTATCCTCCTCCTCTTCCAAGGAGACTGAAAACATGCCTCCGCATCATCCAATCTTGCCATAACCTCAACGGGCATCCAACCCGTATGTACTCCATATATCTGGTACAATCCCAGTGCTTACTACCAATAACTGAAGCACTTCCGATCCTTCATTTACTTTGCTGCCCTCCATTCAGAGGACCCACACTCCTTCCGGAGTTACATACCTTTCCTTTCTAGGAAATCTACTCGACAACCCTTACCGCACCTATAAGTGCCACCGAGCTAAACTCCACTCTATACTAACCATGTAGAGCAACTGCTATTCTCGAACTCCCATATACTCCGAATCCGATCACATAACCAACAAGGCCCACGCACGGCCTCCAGCCAACTCCATCATCATGATCAATACTTGGGGCTAGACCATATCGATTACTATTGCATGGCGACATATTCACTCATTCTCCGCATACAGATCTACTAACACATATAGAGTCTTCAGCATGACTGGACCGCCTTACCAGGCCTTCAGCCTATCTGGACCACTCTCAGAACCTTCAGCATGTCTGGACCGCCCTCCTGGGCCTTCAGCCTGTCTGGACCGTTCCTCGAGCCTTCGGCCTGACTGGTACGCCCTTCGGCCTTCAGTCTATCCGGGCCGCTCGAAACTGCCGTACATCGCCCTAAACCATTCTTCTCGGGAATCTCTCCCATGCAGTCTGTTCTAGCCCTCTTGGGGTTCCGAACTCCAGTTCCGTTCTCGGAATCCTTACCCTGGCATAACCCAGGCCTCACATCGACCAACTACCTTTTCTGAAACCATGGTCTGTTCCCTGCCCCACTTGACTATCACTTGCTCCCATCAGTCCACACTCTCGGCTAACAACATTAATAAATCCATACAGCTAACCAACCCTGGATGCTTGCTGTTTCACCGGAGAATTTTCCAATTCTCCCCACTTAGTGTACCAACTACTAACTTCTGCTGACAAACCGGCATAACTCGATCGTCCTTACTTGATAAAGTTCCCCCTCTTTTCCGGAACTAAATTCCTCTAGAGTGAGCAATCTCCGCAGAACACTCTCCTGACATCACACATCCCGAACTCCAAGGAAGTTCGAATCTCAACTAAACACCTCTCGCAACGCAGTTGTTATTCCAAGCAACGAGATCATATACCTTATCTTTCGACCAAGAATCCTCCTGAACGCTAACCAACTACAACTCCTAACTACTAAGATCCTCAATCATACTACGAATCATGCGGAACAAAGCAGGCAGATTTACAATACCATACAAATAACAAGATAACAAGATGGAAACATACCCGCAACTGCATCTGGCTCTGCCCTGACCTCCTCTGCTATAAGCTGGAAAACACGTCCCTGAGCCCTCGGAGGCTCCGCTCCCCCTTGACCTCCACCCGTAATCCTCAAAGTGGCCGGTGCTGGAGTCTGTACCGGTCTTGCAACAAGCTGTGGACAGTTGACCCTCAAGTGTCCAACCTGATGACAATGATAACAGATCCTCATATCTTGAGCCGGGACCGACTGACGGCAATCCCTTGCATAATGCCCCTCTTTCCCACACTTGTGACACGCACCACCGGACCTACAAACTCCGGTATGACCCTTCCCACACTTCTCACAAGTATGGCTGCTTTGACCTCCAACCCTAGAGTCAACGGTTTTGGACCGTTTCGGCGCCGGCTGCGACTGTACCAGGGCCTGCCTCTGCTTTCGTAACTGCAACTCCATCTGTAACTCCCGCCGCCTGGCGGCCTCCTGCAACTTTAACAAGGTATCAAACCTTTGCGTGGACACAAACTGCCTGATGTCCCTCTTGAGCATACTCAGATATCGGGACATCTAAGCCTGCTCCGAAGCAAACTCTGGGCAAAACATCTCCCTCTCAGTGAACATCCTGCTGATCTCCGTCACCGACTCCGAATCCTTCTTCAGCTCCAGGAACTCCTGAGCCAACCTCTCTCTCTCAACCTGCGGAACATAACGAGTACTGAACATTTCCCGGAACTGATCCCACGAAACCGCAGCCCGCTGCGCATCAGAATAAGATCCTGTAGTCAACCTCCACCAATCCTTTGCCCCGAGCCTCAAAAGGTTAAGAGCACACCTCACCCTCTGATCAACAGGGCATGAACACGTGAAGAAACATCCCTCCACGTCTGACAACCATCTCATAGCAACGATCAGATCATGAACTCCATCGAAAGTAGGGGGCTTCGTATTATCGAAGTCCCGATACTGAAAACCTCGACCGGTTCGTCCCCCTGCCGCTGCTACAGCCGTTGTAGCTGCCGCGGCCGCCACCTCCGTAAGAGCTGTATAGCGCTCATCAAAGTACTCAACCATGGCGGTCTTGATCGACCCAAACATCTCTGGCAACTCAGCCCGGAACATAGCAGCAACCTCATCATGCAGGATCTCACGAATCCTGGCATCCAACTCCTTCGTACTCATCTGACCAATGACCTCGGGTGGTACTTATCCATCCTGATCACCCTCTCCTGATCCCGATCCCGAACTGGATCCTGCCCCGAGACGTCTCGTAATCGCCATACTGCAAATACGCCACAAGAACCTCATATACCTCGCATAACCACCGATAACTAACCTCTACCCAACAACCTAGGGGTTGTGACTTCCTTGACACGCGTATGGGTCCTGTGCTTTCAGTAGTACGGGCCCATACTACCTTCCACACCTACCCATATTTGTCTCAAGTATCACCACAACACCCTAAGCACAAACATACATAGCAAGCACTCAATCCTCACCCCTAGAGGAATACTGAATATCTCATATCAAGAAAACCCTAGGCTAGCAGGCATCACAAATCAGGCAATTCTATCATGCAATTCCTGAAGATCCCTAGCCTAGTACTAGCATGTTGTTCTAACATATCACATAATCAAATAACTTGTATGTTATTTTGGGGTCAACTTACTGGCTCCGGCTGATCGTACCCTCTGCGTCCTCCTTTACTTATTTTGAAAACCTTTTGAAAACTATTTTCGAAAATCTCTCCTTGATTTGAGACTGGATTCACACGAATGTTCCTCCAATTCACTCAAACCAAGGCTCTGATACCAACTTGTAACACCCATAAAAATTGAGCCAATTTAAAACATTTTAATTCAATCAAAACCATTAAGTTCATACATCTCGTTTTCAAAATAGTTTAAACATCAGAGTATCCCCCGGAACCATATTACATAAATCATGAAAGATGAGGAGCGGTACGATCACGCCTTCGCCTAGCCATGATCTCCTGAAGTACCTGAAACAATACACTGAAACTGTAAGCCCGAAAGCTTAGTGAGTTACCCCCAAAATACCAACCACACATAAACATACTCATAACATATCACAAATAGAACAGCCATGCACAACGGGTCTACTGTGTGACTGGTCCGCCCGCACCGGGCCTTCAGTCCACCTGGTCCACCCTCCGAGTCTAGCCATGTACATCGAGTCTACAGTGTGATTGGTCCGCCCGCACCGGGCCTTCAATCCACCTGGTCCACTCTCTGAGTCTACAATATGACTGGTCCGCCCACACCGGGCCTTCAGTCGGCCTGGTCCACTCTCCGAGCCTCGGCACATCTGGTCCGCCCTCTTGGGGCCTTCAGCCTATCCGGACCGCTCGCTGGGCCTTCGGAATATCCGGTCCACCCTGGGTATGTTGGCCTACAGCACAAAGCAGGACACACCTCAACCCAACCCCCGTCAAACAACCATGTGCACATAAAACAATTAATCGCATAACAAATCCTTAACCAGACAAACAGTCTAACAGATCACATAGCATATCAACATCCTAACCAGGATTCCGACCTAACCGGTCACTAGCATAACATCACCCTATATACCGGGTACCGACCTTAACAGGTCACTAACATAACACCATCCCTAATACCAGGATGCAGATCTAGCAAAGCAATATCATAACAAACAATACCCGGATTTCCATCCGATAAAGGGCCGGCCTTGGTGCCGTAGACCCTGTCGATATAGTGAGGATAACTCACCTGCAATTGCCGACTGAAGAGATACGACCAAGCTGCTCCGACCACCGACACGAACTTCACCACAGAACACTACCAAAGAACCAATTCCATAAATACCCAAAATTACCAAAATACCCTTGGAAGTCAAACTGATTAACTCTTGGTCAAAGTCAAAGTCCTCAGTCAAAGTCAACCTTCCTGGTTGCTTCTACTCGCCGAGTCACCCCGTCGACTCGCCGAGTTCCCATTCCCAGAAAACTCTCATAACACAACTTAACTCGCCGAGTCGCCCCAAGACTCGCCGAGTCCAACGATCTCTGAGTCCCATCCTGCCCGACTCACTGAGTCGCCGACCGACTCACTTAATCCAAGGCTTAACCAAAAGAGGTTGGGGTCTGCGACCAGACTCGCCGAGTCCAAGAACAGACTCGCCAAGTCCAAGGCAATCTTCAACAGACTCGCCGAGTTGTTCTCCCAACTCGTCGAGTCCATGCACATGTTCATACAACTCGTCGAGTACACCCATGTGACTCGCCGAGTCTCCCCAGTTCTCAATCCCTTCAGAAGCTTTTTGACCCATGTAGGGGCTCCAATCCATAGATCCACCCTTCTTCAATCTAACCCTCACATAAAGTTGCAAACTTTACGTGAAACCAAGGAGATATAGGCTTAAAACACACTAGGGCTTGGGTTTTAAACAAAGGAGCTTCACCAACAACTCAAAGACTAAATCTTTATGACATTCTAGGCCACCATGAGTCTAGATCTGGAGTAGCAACCCCAGATCTAACTCCAAATCCGAGATAGGTCTCAAAACAAGCTAAAGAACTCCCAAAACAACCACCAAGGATGAACCACAAAGGAAATAGCTTAAGATAAGGGCTCCTTACCTCAGAGATGTGCCCAAACAGATGTAGATCCCAGATCCACACAAGCCCCTTGATGCTAGCCTCTAATTCCTCAAGCTCTTTCCACCAAATTCCTCTTCCAAGCTCCAATCTCCTCAACAAAGAAGCCTCACACGAAATTAGGGTTTCTGGAACTCTCAGGGGGATTAGGAGGCTGGGAGAAGGACATAAAGTCCTTTAAATAGGGTGCAAGCTCTAAGATTAGGGTTTTCTCATTCCAACACCAACTCGTCGAGTCCAGCTTCCGACTCGGCGAGTTGGTCACTTAATTCGCGATCCAAATCCGCTCCGACTCGGCGAGTAAGCGGACCTACTCGTCGGGTCCCTTTCCTAAATTTACACTTTAAGTCCTTTAACTTCTTTCTTCCGAACTTTGGATGTTACAAGATCTGAGCATCTTTATCTTCCTGCCCATTTGATTCTCCACTTCTTGCTTAAACTCTTTGAACTTTTCAAAAGTTTCCGACTTATGCTTGACTAAGTAGATATACCCATATCTGCTATATTCATCGGTAAAAGTCACATAGTAGCGGTTCGCGTCCCTTGTGGTGGATCTGAAGGGCCCACAAACATCTGTATGTATGAGATCCAACAAACACTCACCTCTTTCACAAGAACCAGTGAAAAGGTGACTTGATCATCTTTTAAAGTAAACGAGACTCTTCTCTACGATTTCTTTCTCCTTCACATACCACACCGGACCATAGGCTTTATCTACGATTTCCCGTGTGACTTGGCGGATGTTTTTGGTTGTTACCATTCACATCCTGGTTATGGATGTTGGTTGTCCTACATTAGTATTTCAATAGAAATTGTCAACTGATCGACACTTGCAGGGACCATTTTTTTAGTATTTTTTAGACAAAATTGAAAAAATGGTCCTTATGGTATGCATTTTTTTGGAGTTTTAGTCCAAACCTCGACTTTTTTGGTTTCATAGTCGTTTTCAGCTAGTTTCATTGTGAAATTGGTCTCTGTTAAACTTGAAAAGACCAATCTACTCTTTTAATTTGTTTTTTCATTTTCTTTAATAGTTTATTTGTTTTAACATTAATATTTAAATAAAAATAAAAATAAACTATTAAAGAAAATAAAAAAACAAATTAAAAGGGTAGATTGGTATTCTCAAGTTTAACAGGGACCAATTTCACAATGAAACTAGCTGAAAATGACCATGAAACCAAAAAAGTCGAGGTTTGGACTAAAACCCAAAAAAATATATACCATAGGGACATTTTTGCAATTTTGTCTTCTTTTTATTGACCTAAAATGACTGTTTGATTTAGAAGAGTCATAGTTTTGAGCATTTAGGGCTTACATAAAGGGATGACAGCCCCCAAGTGAGCCTATATCTTAATATGAGACTTCCGATGTCTTTTATTTAGCTTGTTTTTTCAATTTGTATTCAATGGTGATTTAAAAGAACTTCTAGAGATAAAGTCATCCAATGATCCTTCAAATTCATTGCAATGGAGAGGAAATGATTTCTGTAAATGGGAAGGGGTTCGGGAATGCTTGATTTCTGTAACTCAGAGAAAGAGAGAGAGAGAGAGAGAGAGAGAGAGAGAGTAGTGGGCACCATTATTTATTTGTTTTAACATTAATATTTAAATAAAAATAAAAATAAACTATTAAAGAAAATAAAAAAACAAATTAAAAGGGTAGATTGGTCTTCTCAAGTTTAACAAGGACCAATTTCACAATGAAACTAGCTGAAAAGGACCATGAAACCAAAAAAATCGAGGTTTGGACTAAAACCCCAAAAAATGTATACCATAGGAACATTTTTGCAATTTTGTCTTGTTTTTATTGATCTAAAATGACTGTTTGATTTAGAAGAGTCATAGTTTTGAGCATTTAGGGCTTACATAGAGGGATAACAGCCCCCAAGTGAGCCTATATCTTAACATGGGACTTCCGATGTCAAGGATGTTAGTCATACTATTGCAAAAACAAAAAAACAACTATATGTTGAAAAAGTATGATAATTTTTTTGTTCTTTTTCAACTATATTACTCAATGACCATCATGTATTTTAATTTATCAACAACGTTGTGGTCATATGCAAAACAAGTCTAATTTCAATATGTATATTCATATCTTGCTATTGTATAACAATTTAGATTTTATTGTTGCTTTGTTAATTTAATAAATGCCATTCTCCTCCATTTAACTTAGTTTTGAATTGGTTTTTTTTATGGTATACCTGCGAGGAACAAGGGAGATGAGTAAATGAAAATTTTGGATTTTGGTATTTTATGATTACCTGCAACGTCAAAAAAAAAAAAAAAGCTTCGTGCCGATGTCGGGTTCGTCCCGATGCAGCTGGGCGGAGTCCCAAAGTTATGCTATTATGTGTTTATTTGTATGATATGTGGTAGTTTGGGAGACTCACTAAGCTTCGTGTTTACAGTTTTCAGTTTTGGTTTCAGGTATTTCCAATAGTAAGGGGAAGAGCTAGGGATGACTGCATGGCACACACCACAACTTTTAGTCTGGGATGATTTACTCTGATGTTCTGACATGATTTTGATATATTAATAGTTGATTATAACATTTATGAGATACACAGTGTTTATGGTTTTTATATGATGTATGATACTCATGGTTTTTATTTATGAATTAAAACGAAATTTTTGGACTGCATTTTTAGGATGTTTCAGTGTAATCATAAATAAATTAAATTCCAATATTAAAATATTATATTTATTTCTATTTACAAACTTATGTTTTTAACTTTTAAAATATTATATTTAATTTATTAGATTTAATATGTTGTTGTATATAAGCCATTATCAGTTTAAATCTACAACTTTTGAACAGTTAGGATAAAATACTTAAATTGTTAATTAAAACATTACATTATGAACTTAAATATAAATTTCGGTGCCACTTAAAAAACCCAAAGAATATTTTCTGAATAATTAAAAGTGATAAAATTGTAGTGCTAAATGCAAAAACTAAATTGTAATCTCAATTTAACTAAAATATTTTTTAAAGATATTTTTATAATCATTAAAAGTTTTCAATAAGTAGTTTAAAATAACTTACAATAACAATAGTTAAAAATAACTCTATATAAATGATTATGGTGTTATCTTTAAAAACGAAAAACAATGTTTCATGTTTTAAATAATTTCAATGATACAAATTAAAACGTTAAGAAAATAAATTTAAAAAAAACTTAATTAACAATAACAACTATAAATAACATTAAATCATATATTATATTTAATTTTTTTCATGAGTAACCCGCGGGTAAAGGCTATTCAAACAATTGGGATTATGTAGTTTTAATAGATATATATTATCATATAATTCAAAATAATTAATATATTATATCAACTTAGTATACAAATTATTATATCAAATTTAAAAACAACGTTATTAGTATATTTCAGAAAACACAGATTTATAAAGATTTCAACTATACAGATGTTTCTACACAACGTGCGGAAATTCGCCTAGTTTATATTATATATTAATGTGTTTAAATTTATATATTAATCATTAACCACATGAAAACATTTTATTATTATTTTTACCAAAATGAGAAAATAGAAAGATAATTATTTATAAATGTGACTATTTTTAAAGGGAAGTAGTTCATGGAAGAGAACTGATTTTGAAATAAAATTTTATTAAAAACATATTCGTATAATATTATACAAATGTAGATTATGTAATAAATTTATTAACGTATCTTAAATATTTACAAATTCCATTTTTATCATAGATTTTGGTTATAATTTATAATTTTGTATAAACTTTATTTTATAATTTTATAAAGTACATTGAAATTTTATTTATTTTTGAATTATTATTTTAATAATATGACTTTCCGATCCTCACTTAATGGTTAGTTATCAATTAAAAGTGTTAATCATGAAATCATAAATTATATATTTTCACGCCAACATGCGTTACAAAAAATATTCAAAACAATTCATATATAAAAAGAAACATTAATGTTATATGAAAAGTATGTTTTTTATTTTTGAGTTTTGAGGTATTTATGTAATTTTGTTTATTAATGGACTGTTTATATATAATTTATTTGAGAAATATAATTATATTATTGTGTTTGAGTTTTGGGTGAGAAGTTTAGTTTGGATCTAAAGCTTTAAAGTTCATGTGATTTCTCAAAACTTTTAACATATAATTTACTAACGTGCAACGTGCTTGCATCCGCTTACCGAGAATGTAAAAAGAACGAAAACATAAGATTAATTGTTGACCAATCAATTTCTAAAGGAAAATATTACAATTATATTAATGATATAAATAATCAGCTTTATTAAATGATAGTTTCTTATAATGTTGTAATCTTTTATCTCAAAAAAAAATTAAAAGAATTGTGTTTTTATTAATATAATTCAAGAATGAACTTTTTATAAAATATAAGATTTATTTGACGTAGCATAGTTATCGATATTTTCATAAAAATAAATTTTAAGTGATTTTTTTATTATTGGAGTATAAAAGTAATTTTTATCAATTTTCTATCAAAAATAAAAGCAAAATCAACTATTTTTCTTGTATTATTCGATTTTACAATTTCATTCACAAATGAATAAAAATATACTATTAAATAATAGATGGATGATTATACTATGATTAAAGTTATATAGTTAAATTAATACACCAATACTCATAACTGATTTAATCACTTCAAAACACATTTCATAAACAAATAGTTTATGCAATTACCACTACTTCAACAAAATATAAATTATATTTTTATTCCTATATTTATAGTTATATTCATAAATGAATATATCACTTTAATTATAAATGAATATACCGAAACAAAATAATATATATTTTTTATAAATAGATACTCTTAGCAGCACGCATATTGTTTCACACTAAAAGTATCTAGTGAGATAAAAATTAGCGACTCGTTTACTCATAAAGACCATATTGGAATTGAGATTCTCAAACAGAGGAGCATCAAGCATGAACAGACCTTCATGTTTCTGAAAACATGCTCTGAGTAATTGATACCATTGGGTGTTGTAATCAAACCCCCAACTGAATGTTATAAAACCAAAAGCATTTATGGTTTTCTTTAGCCTTATTTGTTCCATGTAAGTGTGAGGAACATATGCACCCGAGCTAATTTGTGATTTCAAGAAAATCAGAAGGAAACATGAAGAAATATATAAACTTTAGCAACATATAAGATACCCAAACATAGGTGCCATTAAGTTGCTCCAACCAATCAGTTTTCACACACATCTTTTCATCCAAGAAATGTTTATTGATACGGTAACAGTAATATCAGATTCCAAATTTCATTTGATTCAGACCTCTTTCATCCTACTCTGTACCACAGAGGACCAAAGATAAAGACAGCTTTAAGCAATTACCACTACTTGGTTTAGTCCACACACTTGTGAGCTAAAATCATATGATTTCATAAACTTCCATTAATTACTTAATGAGAAGAAAAAAGTTGGCAAAATATTTGTACAAATTTAGAATGTGTAGACTTACAGAATCCTTATGGTACTACCATAATCACCAACCATACCCATAGCTGTCATCTTTGGAGTTTGTTGCACATCAACATGCTTCTTATCGTCTTGATATCTATTTAATTGTCGTGAGAAATATAGGTTCTTATCAGAGATTGAAGAATTTCAATGAAAAGGCAGGACAGTTATGGGAAAAGGAAAATGATAACAACACAAAAAATACAATTATTGATGGTCTCCAAAGGTTAATCATCATGTTATCACCAAAACAGGAAAACTTTTGACGTCAAATTCGAAGAGGGATACAACATTTCAATTCAATAGAAGTCAGAACAGTTGCTGCTAATTTTCAGGCTTTTTGGTTTAAGTTTGAGTATTTTAGGATTAACACTTTAGGAGATATCAGGAGAGAGGATGCCCTAGGGTTTATTATGCAACAATAATATTTCAAAACTCCAAAAGTTTGGAGTTTACGGCCTAAACAATGGTGTTTACGGCCATAAACCCTAAGGAAGGGGGTATATAAGTGACACTTAGTCATTTATACCACTTTTTCCACCTTTCAAGAACAAAGCTCAAATCCTCTCAAGTATCATCCAAAGATTTCTTCAAGATCTTCATCTAGTAAGTGTTTCTAGCCCTAGTAAGTTGATATATTGCTTAATCTAGTGTTTTAACACACTTCCATCCACGAAATCATTCCAAAAGGTTAGATCTTCAAGTTTCACCAAGAACACCAAGAACACACACTAGTGTTCTTGGACTTTTTAGCTCATTTCAAGCCTCTATCTTGTAAGTACTTCTATCCTAGAGTATCTTAAGGCTTGTTACACTTCCATATATCAAGAAATCAACCATGAAACACCAAGATCAAGGTGTTTACGGTCCAAGATGTTCTTGGACCGTAAACCCTATAAAGGGTGCCAATGTGTGCCCTATTCCTTCCTAAGCCTTGGAAACTAGCATGGATCCCTTCCTTGATATGTTTAGGACTTGAAAACACCAAAAGACCAAAACCATAGGGATTTACGGTCGTAAACCCAAAGGGAAATGGTCTTAGGGCCGTAAACTCCATTTAGGAGTGAAATGGTGCCCTAATCTCTTCCATAGGCTTATACTTCAAGTAGAAATGCTTCTAAGGACTTGTAGAGCTTCAAAACAACTCATGGTCAAGAAAGCATGAGTTTACGGCCGTAAACTCATGGGTTTACGACCGTAAACTCAATGAGTTATGGTCAGAAAACCGTAAACTCAATGAGTTATGGTCATAAAACCGTAAACTCCTGTAAGGGGTTCCCTTGAACCCTAAACTCAATAGCAATGTCCCACAAGCACTTAAATGAAATCCTTAGCACTTATAACACTTATATAAAGTGTTTAACATGCCCTAGTATGTCATAACATTGTTAATTAGTTGTTTAAAGACTAATTGGATACATATATGTGTTATTATATGTTAACTAGGATCATTGAGTGTGTACAAGTCTTCACTTGACACTTAGCATCCTATACAGTCCGTTCATCCAAACCACTCACTGCAGGTGAGTTCATACCCCTTAATTAACCTTTTAAATGTTTTTAAATGCTTTTATGGGGGGGAATACAAGTTGAACTATCATAGTTATTATATCAATCACATGTGATTAATAGCTACCAAACAAATGGATTTCTTACTTTTTAAACTGTGTTACCAAACTGTTTTACTTTAAAACTGTTTTACAAACTCTTTTACATGTCAAATACTTTTATTAAACTCTTTTAACTGATATTATGTATATCTATATAGATATAGTTATATGAGTAGGATTGAAAGGACTTAGGACTGATAGTCTACCTTACTTCCTGTTCCTTGTTTGGTTGTGGACTTAGGGTATCAAGGTTATTTGTCCGAAGGTCGTTTGAGTCATAGTTATATATTATGTATATGTATATATATATATATATATATATATATATATATATATAAAAGGTTACTTCTTTCATACAGTTCAATACCTTTGGGTAGCAAAGGTATACACACCTATTCATATACATAAACAACATTACTAGTAAACTATAATAGGTATAGTTTAGGGAGATACTAATACTACTACTAGAACAGTGAAACATACAATGAGTCAGTTCATACATGAATCAATAACAAACAAACAATAGATACTATGATGAGAAGCAAACAATACATGCTAGACAGGGAGAGAACACACAATACAGCTAGCACATACATATACTAGAACATACATACATGCTAGACAGGGAGAGAACACACAATACAGCTAGCACATACATATACTAGAACATTACTTTAGTTATGTGAGCCACCTAATAGGGCATGACACTACATGTCATGACCGTTTTTGTATCCAGAATCTCCTTAATTGGGGAGCGTATGAGTTTGTGTATAGATCTATACTGGATTGACTATCCTACACCTTGCTGCTCGCTACAGTGGGACTTGCAAGTCTACGGGTGCCAAACATCATTTCTTACGACGTCTTACATCGTCGTTTTACTATAGAGTCGGTAGCAGGATACAGGCCGATCACATGGTACTTTAAATAACAATTGGTTTAAGGTAGTTAGTACAGCAGTAGTTACTTAATACAACACTACAGTACTATTTCATTTTCCCATTACATTTACTTTGTGATATTCACACAATAAACAATAATTTAAAAACTATATTTTTGGTTAATGATAGTCGGATTTGGGAAAATACAAACTCTTACAAGAGACACACACACAGATACTAGATGCCTTGGTAGAAGGCTACTTTTAGTAGAAAATATAGGGTTTTCTAGGGGAGTTCAAACAATTACAAACTTTTACAAACATATTCAAATTACAGATTTACAACCACTTTCATACAACTACATACATTAATATACTTATGATCTCACCAGCTTTAAAGCTGATAAAATCTTTCAAAATAACTTGTATTCTCAGGTTTCTCAGGTCGCCAGTAGACAGGTACCGGTGCCAGGTTTTTGAGAAGCTGGAGCTCGTACAAGACTCCTCTTTTATTTTGATGTATATTTTTGGTGTCTATATAACTTGACAGAACACACTTGTATGAAATTATATTATTAATGCAATGGATGATGTTGTTGCTTGTTTACTACTTTGCATTGTTGTGATACTGAACATGACGTCCTCCACCCCCGAACGTTTCTGCCGTTTCGGTTTTGGGGTGTGACAGATTGGTATCAGAGCATTGTTTATAGTGAATCGAGTGTATCAACCCATAAAAGATATACGAACTATAAACACAAGCGGGATTAAAATACTCTGATAAAGAGTTATACTTTTAAATAATAAAATATTTAACCAAGTATACATACCTGCATTCATACTAAAATCAGTGTCACTAGGACAGAACAAAAGTATTATGATTGTTGGGCAGCACAAGTAGACTTAGAGACATATGGTCAACCCTGGGAAGATGTAGCCTGATCAACTACATTATCCGAGGAGTGATTAGAATGTGCCTAAGTATGGTTGTGAGGTTGCAACAAGTCTAAAAACTTACCAACACTACTACAATGAGAACAGTAGAACAGAACATTAAACTTAAAATAGTATAGGAGTATTTTGTGCTACTACAATTACTTATCTGAGAATTAAAGGTCGTTATTAGTATGTCGATGGTTGTTTAGTGGATACACTAAGGTTATATGTGCTAGGATATCATAGACTTAGAATCTGTAATCTTTGCTTTACTTCCTGTCCTTGTTTGGTTGTGGGCTTAGAGTTAGGGTCACTTATTCGAAGGTCTATCCTGTCTGAGTTACATATAATTGGTATGTACTAAACAAGTATTGAAACAACTAATAAAGATCATCTTATAATTATCTAATTAGTTCGTCTATTTAGTTATTTCTTATATCCCTATTATCGCGTATATTTAATGGCTGGGTTCCATCTTCCCGGAGACCCGTACTACCCCAACCACGGCAATGCAGGATGGCTGGAAGAAGAACCAGAGGATGATCACCCAATCCCTTTGGATGATCATGAAGCTGAAGGATTTTCTGATGGTTCTGACTCGGAGCCAGAAGTCAACAACCAACCCCCGGCTGTTCAAAACCCAAACCCTCGTCCAGCATTTCATGGACCCACACCCCTGTGGGCCACAAACTTGAATAGATGTAGTCAGGAACAGGGTCAACCCATTCCTTACAATGGATACAGAAGCTTCTACAGCCTCACTGAGGGAGGTTCAGCTGACAGGGTCCTACCCATCATGGTTCGTAGGATTGCTCGGAACACGGAACAAGGACGAGCAGCTATCGACAGAGTCGTGGAGATTGACGCCAACTCTGGCGTTAACACAATCCACATTCGCCAGCTAGAGTCTGCTCATGAAAGGACTCTGGTCCACAATGCAGCCCTGCGGAGAGAACTTGATGAAACCCAAGCTGAAGTCAGGGAACTTCGAGCTCAGCAAGTAAGATCTGATAGGAATGTGAGGGACATAGAACGTCTTCTGTAAGAATCAAGAACTCACTCTGGTAGTTCTCGTCGCCGATAGATTCCCATCAACTTCTCTTTTGGATATATCGTAGTTTGTGCAAAAACTCTAGTCTAATTTCCTATCTTTGTAAATCTTAGACCTGTTAGGTTTTGATTAGGTCGTAGTCTGTCAAAATTTTCCCATCTTGGTTGATGTAAGACCTACTTCTAGGTCGTTTTTCCGAACTCATTACATCTGTAATTCCAGTATTTTTGATAGATGTTTAATCTCATGGAAATTATATCCAAATGCTTTCATCTACATTCAATCGTGCTATTCAATTGTGCTATTGGGCTATGGTGAGTTACTCCATGAGTCATTCTCATCAACTGTCTTATCAAATTCTTATCAATATTTTCATCTTTCTAAACTTATAGTTAAAAGATGCCTCCACGTCGATCAACAAGACGTGATCCTCCGATCACTGCAACACCACCTGCTCCTCAATTCGATACGGCGGCCCTGAATGCCGCTGTAGCTGCGGCTGTGGCTACAGCCATGGCCCAATATCATTCTTCAGGTTCCACTGGAGGAGGAACCCCTGTTCAGTCTATTCAGGTTGAAGCTCCTGTGCGCTCGAGAGAGTGCTCCTTCAAGGACTTCACCAACTGCAAGCCATTGTCCTTCAAAGGGACTGACGAAGTCATTTCCCTCTCGCAATGGTTCGAGAAACCGAATCGGTTTTCGAAATCTGCTCTTGTCCAGAGGAGAGCAAGGTGAAGTTTGCTGCTTGCACCTTTGAAACAAAAGCCCTAACATGGTGGAATAGCCATGTTAAGTCGCTATCTCTTATAGTGGCTAATGCTATGGGCTGGAAAACTATGAAAGACCTCATGATTGAGGAGTACTACCCGAGGGGCGAAATCCAGAAGCTAGAGGAAGAACTGTGGAGCCTAACCATGAAGGGCTCCAACGTAGTCGCCTACACCGCCAGATTCTGTGAACTGGTGGCCCTCTGTCCCAACATGGTTCATACTGAGGGAAAGAAGATCGAGAGATATGTATGGGGGCTGATGCCACCATACCAGGGAAATGTTTTGGCATCCCACCCCACTACATTTGATAGTGCCAAGCGATTGGTACAACGGCTCATAAACCATGGGGTTCGTACCCCGGCCGCAACAACAACCCTGGCCATCTCAGAACCTGCAAGAACCGCTGATTCCAAGCGGAAGTTTTGGGATGACAAAAAGAAGGCAAAGGCTGCCAAAAAGCAGCAGGTCGTGGCAGTACATGCTGCGATAGCACCTGCCGCTGCTGCTCCGGTAAAGCAGTACGCTGGAAGTTTGCCTAAGTGCAACAAATGCAACTTCCATCAGGGTAGGTGCCTGCCGGGAAATGCAGTGTTTGAACTGCAACAGGAAGGGGCACACTGCCCGTTTCTGCAAAGCTCCAGCGAAGCCAATCACCCAAGTCCCCGGCGCTGGTGTGGGCCACGCTTGCTACAACTGTGGCGAGGTGGGCCACTACAAGAGGGACTGCCCAAAGGCAGGGAATGCTGGTAGAGTGGGAAGGGTTCTGGCCATATGCCACGAGGAGGCGGTTGCCGACCCTACAGTGGTCACTGGTACATTTCTCCTCGATAACTCTTATGCATGCATGCTGTTTGATAGTGGAGCAGAGAGGAGTTTCGTGAACCAAAAATTTGCTCATTTACTTAAGCAAAAATTATGAGCACTTAAAGAACCGTTCACTGTAGAAATGGCTAACGGAAAGACAAAGAACACTAGCAGTATATACATAGGGTGTACCCTAACACTAGATAGACATTCATTTTCGATCGACCTCATGCCGGTCTCAATCAAAAGTTTCGATGTCATTATCGGCATGGATTGGTTGAGTCTTCATCGTGCCGACATCATGTGTTATGAAAAGGCTGTTCGCCTTAATCTGCCGGCTGGAGACACTCTAGTAGTTTATGGCGACAAACCCGGCACGAACCTTCGTATCATCTCGACCATTCAAGCTCTGAAATTCTTGAGAAAGGAATGTCACGCATTCCTTGCTCATGTGGTCGATGTGAGCCAAGAATCGAAAGACATCCAGAACATTCCAGTAGTACATGACTTTCCCGACATCTTTCCAGAAGAACTCCCAGGATTACTGTCACACCCCAAAACCAAGAGCGGCGGAAACGTTCTGGGGCGGAGAACGTCATGTACAGTATCACAACAATGAATAGTAGTAAACAAGCGACAACATCATCCATTGCATTAATAATATAATTTTTATACAAGTGTGTTCTGTCAAATTATATAGACACCAAAATATAAATCAAAATGAAAGATGAGTCTTGAACGAGCTCCATCTTCTCTAAACCTTGCACCGGTACCTGTCTACTGGTGACCTGAGGATACAAGTTATTTTGAAAGAGAGTATCAGCTTTAAGGCTGGTGAGATCATAAGTATTTTAGTGTCTGTATTTGTAAGAAAGTATTTGTAAGTATGTGAAGTGTAAGTATGTAAAAGTTTTGGACCTCCTAGAAAACCCTATGCTTCCTACTAAAAGTAGCCTTCTACCAAGGCATCTAGTATCTGTGTGCGACTCTTGTAAGAGCATGTATTTTCCCAAATCTGACTATCATTATCCAAAATATAGCTTTTACATTACAGTGCATTGTGTGAATGTTCACAAAGTGAATGTAATGGGAAAAATGAAATAGTACTATAGTGTAGTATTAAGTAACTACTACCGTACTAACTACCTTAAACCTATTGGAATTTAAAGTACCATGTGATCGGCATGTATCCTGCTACCGACTCTATGGTAAAACGACGATGTAAGACGTCGTAAGAAATGACATTTGGCACCCGTAGACTTGCAAGTCCCACTGTAGCGAGCAGCAAGGTGTAGGATAGTCAATCCAGTATAGATCTATACACAAACTCATATGCTCCCCAATTAAGGAGATTCTGGATACAAAAATGGTCATGGCAGGTAGTGTCATGCCCCGTTTAGTGGCTCACGTAAATGTAAAAATGTATATGGAATGAATGTGCTAGCTGTATTGTACGTTCTCCCTATGTCTAGCCTGTATGTATGTTCTCTCTGTATGGTATTGTAATGTACTGTGTGTACTAGCTGTATTGTGTGTTCTCTCTCTATCTAGCAAGTATTGTAATGTTCTGTGTGTACTAGCTGTATTGTGTGTTCTCTCTCTATCTAGCAAGTATTGACTCATGAATGAACTGACTCATTGTATGATTCATTATTCTAGTAATAGTATTAGTAACTTTCCTAAACTACGCCTATCGTAGTTTACTAGTAATATGACTTGTACGTATGAACATGAAAGTATACCCTTGCTACCCAAGGGTATTGAATTGACTGATAGAACTTTTATGACTATATATGTACACATGATATATAACTAATATTTAAACGACCTTCGGACGGATAACCAATACCCTAAAGCCACATCCAAACAAGGAAAAGGAGTTAAAGCAAGCTAGCCTTCCTAAGTCCTTTAAACATTTCTTATATAACTATACATATATAGGCATGCAATTGACAATATAAAAGTATAAAAGAAGTTTTGTAATACCTTTGAAAAGTTTAATAACTAGGAAAAGATGACTTGATGTCAGTTTGTAAAACGATTTGAAAACAGTTTGTTTGATAAGAACAATTTAAAGTAAAGTATAAGAAAACCTTTGTTTGAAACATAAATGTAACAGTGTTTGAAAAGAAGCATTCAGTATGTAAGACAGTTTGATAAAGAGTTTTAAACAAGTAAAAACGTTTTGGAAAACCATTTGAAGTTATTAGTCTTTAAACAACTAAATAACAAGGTTAAGATATCCTAGGGCATGTTAAACACCTTATATAAGTGCTATAAGTCCTAAGGATTGCATCTAAGCGTTGTAGGACATTGCTATTGAGTTTAGGGTTCAAGGGAACCCCTTACATGAGTTTACGGTTTTATGACCATAACTCATTGAGTTTACGGTCGTAAACCCATGCGTTTACGGCCGTAAACTCATGCTTCTTTGACCACTTTGTGTTTTGAAGCCTTATAAGTCCTTAGAAGCATATCTACTTGAAGTATAAGCCTATGGAAGTGTTTGTGGCATCATTTCTCTCCTAAATGGAGTTTACGGCCCATGGACCACTTCTCCATGTGTTTACGACCGTAAACCCCTATGGTTTATGGTCTTTTGATGTTTTCAAGTCCTAAACACATCATGGAAGGGGTCTAGGCTAGTTTCCAAAGCTTGAGAAGGGACTAGGGCCACTTTGGCACACTTTTTAGGGTTTACGGTCCAAGAACATCTTGGACCGTAAACACCTTTGATCTTGACTTTCTTGGGTGTTTTCTTGATGTATAGAAGTGTAATAAGCCTTATGATACTCTGGGATAGAAGTACTTACTAGTTAGAAGCTTGAAAAGATGCTAAAAGTCCAAGAACACGAGTGTGTGTTCTTGGTGTTCTTGGTGAAACTTGAAGATCTAACGTTTTGGAATGATTTCACAGATGGAAGTGTGTTAAATCACTAGATTAAGTAATATATCAACTTAATAGGGCTAGAAACACTTACAAGTTGAAGATCAAGAAGGAAAATACGGATGCTACTTGAGAGGATTTGAGTTTTGCTCTTGAAAAGTGAAAAAGTGATTTAAATGGCTAAGTGCCATATATATACTCTTGGGGTTTACGGCCGTAAACACCAAGTTTAGGCCGTAAACTCCAAACTTTTGGAGTTTCGGGACTTTATTGTTGCACAATAAACCCTAGGGCATCCTCTCTCCAAATATCTCCTGAAGTACTAATCTTAAAACACTCAAACTTATTCCAAAAAGCTTGAAAGTTTGCAGAAACTGTTTTGACTTCTATTGAAGTGAAGGGTTGTACAGAATAGAAATTTTGGGTTGTCACATCATCCCCCCGTTAGAAGGAATTTCGTCCCGAAATTAGGATTTAGGTAGAGGAGTAGGCATGAATAATCGAGACAAGAAGTGGGGATACTTCCTAATCGATTGCTTCTCGCGCTCCCAAGTGAATTCAGGTCCTCGGTTGGCATTCCAGCGAACCTTCACTAATGGGAAACGGCTATGAATCGTTTGCATGACCTCTCGGTCCATGGTCACTATGGTTCTTCCACGCAGGTGAGGCTCTCGTTGGACCCGGTCTCGTCGAGAGGGATTACAAGAGTCTCGTCGGACAGGTACTTCTTCAAGTTCGAGACGTGGAGGGTAAAATGTACGTTACTGAGTTCGCGGGGTAGGCCGTGTCGTGGATGCTTTTATTCCCATTCTTACTACGAGGGTAGATAAGTAGGTCATTCACAAGGATAATGACGAACTGATCCCAGTAAGGATAGCATACCCTATTCATTAAGTTCATGAATACTACGGGCGCATCGGTCTTATCCGAGGGGTATCACCACGGACTCGTAGCGTCCGCATCGAGTTCGGAAGGTCGTCATCGGGACATCCTTCTCTAACACTCGAAACTGGTGATATTCGGACTTCAGGTCCATTACTGAAAGGAAATTTGTTCCTTGCGGTTGGTCAACCAACTCATCTATGCGAGGCAGAGATAATGATTTCTAATGGAAATCTTGTCGAGGTCTATGATAGTCGATGTACTTATGATACAATTTGTCTACCTTTTTGAAGAATAAGACCGGAGCTCTCTAGGGCGAGGAGCTTGGTCTTTCACTTCCACTGCCGAGTAGTTCGCTAAGTTGTCCGAACTGTTCTTGTATCTCTGTAGGTGTTAGACTGTAGGAAGATCTGGTTACAGGAGTCGTATTGGGTTCTAAGTTTGCTCGCATGACATTGCGATTACTCGTAGTCTTGGGCAGTCTCCGCTCTGAAGTTCATATTAGAATTCATACATGGTTCATCAATCACAGTCTCGTGTATACGAGTCGTATATAATTAAGATTGAAAAGGTAATCGAATAAACGATCCATATTTAAGCTCACATCCCAACGAGGAAAAGAAGTTAAAGGGGAATCATCAATTCTAAACCTGTAGAACCTTGATTATATACCACCCTTGTGTATACATTCTTCCGCGATAGATCAACCGTACGGGTCTTTGGATTGAACTTGACGTACTGTACGAGGGGTACTCTGGGGAGGTTTGTTGAGGCTTCTTCGGAAAGGATAAGAAATATGGGGTACTCTATGCATGAGTACTTCTGAGTTCTGAAATGACGGCTTCGCTAGAAAGACGATTTCGGAGAAAGAGATGTACGTACGAAACTGGTATTTTTGCGGATCGAATTGAATCAAGTTGTATGATAATATCGGACTTACTTGGGAATAAAGACATTATACCTGATCATTAAGGCGTTATAGACAAAACCCAACAGTGCAACTTTTAACAGAGTTACAGTACTATAGATTCACTACACGATTATTGCTGCGAACTAGGTATACTACAAAAGACAAGTATACGCAACACGAGCATCCCTTTACTGACGGGATCTCGCAAAAGATAAGACTCAAGTTGCACTAGTTTTAAACAGTTTATGAGTCTGTTACAACGAACGCCTTATTTACTTTAACGTCGGTCCGACGTAGTCTCTCCTGCAGCTGTGATCCTTAGTATCCTTCCGTCTGCGCCGGAGTTCTTCGTTATCGGGCAATCCTTCTTGATATGTCCCCTCTCACCACATAAATGACATAACTGGCTTGAGCCATCCTTAGTGGTGGAAGTGATGTGTCGAGTCAGAGTTATGTGAACATGAGTGTTTTCCTTGTTCATCCACTTTGAAATTTTCCTTTCATAGGGTCCAGTTTTACCACCACCATCGCAAGCCTGGTTGACTCCGATGTCAGGGGCTGGAGTGATGGGTCGTGCCGGTGTTCCACAGCTACGAGCATGGTGCCCTATTTTTAGGCAATTGCAACATTGCATTTCATGGCAAGCCCCATGATGATGAAAACTACACTTGTCACACTTCGGAAGTTTTCCCTCGTATGCTCTGCTCGGTACTGGGATGGCAAGGGTTGTCACTTGTTGCTGTTGCATGGCAAGTCTTTGGGATCGTTTGCGTTCCCTCTGGGCTTGGCGCTTTCGTTTCCTGTTCTTTGTTTTTCGGCTTTGCGAGTCTGCAACTGTTATCATTTGATGGTTTCCTGGATTGATACTACGATCGGGATTTTCAACCCCTTTGTCAGCATTGCTTGCGTTGATAGTGCTGCGGTTTGCAAGGACAGCTGCCACGGCAGCCGTCACGACAGCTGTAACTGCGGCTTGGAAAGTAGCGGTGTCCATAGGAAAGGCAGGGGTTTCGTTGTTCGGCTGACTACTTCCGGATGAAGACATGATTCTGTAACACGAAAGATAAGGAGTTTGTGAGCGATTATGGTTGACCCTAGATGTCTTTCGATCGTTCATGTAAAGAGTAGAAGTATGTTATCAAAGGTTTGAACTACAACCCTATGATGCAGTCCTAGTACAGAGTAGAAATAAGTTCATAGAATGGTCACAAGATGTTTGACGTCTAAAACAGGGTACCATCGGTTGGTAAATAACATGATCCAACCCTTTGAAAAAGAATTGGAAATGATCCCTGAGCTAAATTACCCTAGTTCAATAACTCGACTAGAGTGGATTTCAGATAGACTCCCATGATAGCATGATGAAAGTATTTGAACAAAGAATGACTCAGAAGTTAGCCGACTGTCAATATCTTTGATATTCATGACGTAATAAGTTCGGGAAAATTTACCTTGTAGAAGGTCTTACATCATATCCAGAGTAGAAAGGTTTTGGTCGTATAAAGGCCTAACTAAAAGTACCTACAGTACAAGATAGTTTCATAGAAAAATGCCTCATGGACATAGACAGGAAAAACGATTCCTTTTAACAGGGAAAGAAAGTAAGGCATCTACTACTGGTGACGGTCATCCCTCTTGTGAACCCTTAGTTCAGCCAGTTGACGTTCCATATCAAGCAGGTGTCTTTCGTACACCCTCTGGCGTACTCGGAGTACTATGACTTCCACTCGTGATTCAGCCAGTGCTTGCAGCAGGGTTTCATGGTCTCTCTCAGATCTCTCACTAGCATCTTCCAGGCGAATGGTGCGGAGGGTATGCATTCTCGCATTGGCGACAACTTCTGTGATCTGATGTAGGGCTGTCCTGCCTTGAATCTCATTCCGGGCCACTCTGCGGACCAGGATTGGCAAGACTCTATCTGCTGAGCCCCCTTCGCTCAGATCATAAAAGCTTCGGTATCCATTAAATGGCATGGGCTGATCCTGCCCTTGGCTCCATGTTTCCAAGCTTTCCACCCACGGAGGCGTCGGGCCTTGAAAAGCCGGACGAGGGTTAGGATTTGGAACAAGAGCCATCGGGGGTAGGTTCTCAACTTCAGGCTCGGAGTCAGAACCATCTCCAAAGCCTTCAGCCTGGTGACCATCCACAGGGATTGGGTGGTCATTTCCTAGATTAGCTTCAAACCCGCCTTCATTACCTTGGTTAGGGAAGTACAAGTTGTCGTAGGGATGGAATCCAGCCATATTATATACGCGAGAAAAGAGATATAAGAATCTAGCACATAAGTAGCTTATAGTAACACAAAATACTCCTATAGTATTTTAGGTTTAGGTTCTATTGTTTTCATTGTGGTATTGTGGGTAAGTTTTTAGACTTGTTGCAACCTCACAGCCACACTTAGGCACATGCTAGTCAACCCTCGGATAATATAGTTGATCAGGCTATATCTTCCCAGTTTTGACTATATGTCTCTAAGTCTACTTGTGCTGCCCAATAATCGTAATACTTTTGTTCTGTCCTAGTGACACTGATTTTAGTATGAATGCAGGCACGTATACTTATTTTAAATATTTTATTATTTACAGTATAAACTCTTGGTCAGAGTATTTTAATCCCATTGTATTTATAGTTTGTATATCTTTTATGGGTTGATATACTCAATTCACTATAAAAAATGTCCTGATACCAATCTGTCACACCCCAAAACCAAGAACGGCGGAAACGTTCTGGGGCGGAGAACGTCATGTACAGTATCACAACAATGAATAGTAGTAAACAAGCGACAACATCATCCATTGCATTAATAATATAATTTTTATACAAGTGTGTTCTGTCAAATTATATAGACACCAAAATATAAATCAAAATGAAAGATGAGTCTTGAACGAGCTCCATCTTCTCTAAACCTTTCACCGGTACCTGTCGACTGGTGACCTGAGCATACAAGTTATTTTGAAAGAGAGTATCAGCTTTAAGGTTGGTGAGATCATAAGTATTTTAGTGTCTGTATTTGTAAGAAAGTATTTGTAAGTATGTGAAGTGTAAGTATTTAAAAGTTTTGGACCTCCTAGAAAACCCTATGTTTCCTACTAAAAGTAGCCTTCTACCAAGGCATCTAGTATCTGTGTGCGACTCTTGTAAGAGCATGTATTTTCCCAAATCTGACTATCATTATCCAAAATATAGCTTTTACATTACAGTGCATTGTGTGAATGTTCACAAAGTGAATGTAATGGGAAAAATGAAATAGTACTATAGTGTAGTATTAAGTAACTACTACCGTACTAACTACCTTAAACCTATTGGAATTTAAAGTACCATGTGATCGGCCTGTATCCTGCTACCGACTCTATAGTAAAACGACGATGTAAGACGTCGTAAGAAATGACATTTGGCACCCGTAGACTTGCAAGTCCCACTGTAGCGAGCAGCAAGGTGTAGGATAGTCAATCCAGTATAGATCTATACACAAACTCATACGCTCCCCAATTAAGGAGATTCTGGATACAAAAACGGTCATGGCAGGTAGTGTCATGCCCCGTTTAGTGGCTCACGTAAATGTAAAAATGTATATGGAATGAATGTTCTAGCTGTATTGTACGTTCTCCCTCTGTCTAGCCTGTATGTATGTTCTCTCTGTATGGTATTGTAATGTACTGTGTGTACTAGCTGTATTATGTGTTCTCTCTCTATCTAGCAAGTATTGTAATGTTCTGTGTGTACTAGCTGTATTGTGTGTTCTCTCTCTATCTAGAAAGTATTGACTCATGAATGAACTGACTCATTGTATGATTCATTATTCTAGTAATAGTATTAGTAACTTTCCTAAACTACGCCTATCGTAGTTTACTAGTAATATGACTTGTACGTATGAACATGAAAGTATACCCTTGCTACCCAAGGGTATTGAATTGACTGATAGAACTTTTATGACTATATATGTACACATGATATATAACTAATATTTAAACGACCTTCGGACGGATAACCAATACCCTAAAGCCACATCCAAACAAGGAAAAGGAGTTAAAGCAAGCTAGCCTTCCTAAGTCCTTTAAACATTTCTTATATAACTATACATATATAGGCATGCAATTGACAATATAAAAGTATAAAAGAAGTTTTGTAATACCTTTGAAAAGTTTAATAACTAGGAAAAGATGACTTGATGTCAGTTTGTAAAACGATTTGAAAACAGTTTGTTTGATAAGAACAGTTTAAAGTAAAGTATAAGAAAACCTTTGTTTGAAACATAAATGTAACAAAGTTTGAAAAGAAGTATTCAGTATGTAAGACAATTTGATAAAGAGTATTAAACAAGCAAAAACGTTTTGGAAAACCATTTGAAGTAATCTGTTTGGTAAAACGGCTAAAAGTGTAGTAAATCCATTTGTATGCTAGTTATTAATCACATGTGATTGCTATAATACCTAGCATGATTCAAATTGTATCCCCCCCCCATAAAAGCATTTAAAAACATTTAAAAGATTGATTAAGGGGTATGAACTCACCTGTAGTGAGTGGTTGGGATGAACGGACTGTATAGAATGCCACGTGTCAAGTGAAGACTTGTACATACTCTATGATCCTAGTTAACATATAATATCACATATATGTATCTAATTAGTCTTTAAACAACTAAATAACAAGGTTAAGACATCCTAGGGCATGTTAAACACCTTATATAAGTGCTATAAGTCCTAAGGATTGCATCTAAGCGTTGTAGGACATTGCTATTGCGTTTAGGGTTCAAGGGAACCCCTTACATGAGTTTACGGTTTTATGACCATAACTCATTGAGTTTACGGTCGTAAACCCATGAGTTTATGGTCGTAAACTCATGCTTCTTTGACCACTTTGTGTTTTGAAGCCTTATAAGTCCTTAGAAGCATTTCTACTTGAAGTATAAGCCTATGGAAGTGTTTGTGGCATCATTTCTCTCCTAAATGGAGTTTACGGCCCATGTACCACTTCTCCATGTGTTTACGGCCGTAAACCCCTATGTTTTATGGTCTTTTGATGTTTTCAAGTCCTAAACACATCATGGAAGGGGTCTAGGCTAGTTTCCAAAGCTTGAGAAGGGACTAGGGCCACTTTGGCACACTTTTTAGGGTTTACGGTCCAAGAGCATCTTGGAACGTAAACACCTTTGATCTTGACTTTCTTGGGTGTTTTCTTGATGTATAGAAGTGTAATAAGCCTTATGATACTCTAGGATAGAAGTACTTACTAGTTAGAAGCTTCAAAAGATGCTAAAAGTCCAAGAACACGAGTGTGTGTTCTTAGTGTTCTTGGTGAAACTTGAAGATCTAACCTTTTGGAATGATTTCACGGATGGAAGTGTGTTAAATCACTAGATTAAGTAATATATCAACTTAATAGGGCTAGAAACACTTACAAGTTGAAGATGAAGAAGGAAAATTCGGATGCTACTTGAGAGGATTTGAGTTTTGCTCTTGAAAAGTGAAAAAGTGATTTAAATGGCTAAGTGCCATATATATACTCTTGGGGTTTACGGCTGTAAACACCAAGTGTAGGCGGTAAACTCCAAACTTTTGGAGTTTTGGGACTTTATTGTTGCACAATAAACCCTAGGGCATCCTCTCTCCTAATATCTCTTGAAGTACTAATCTTAAAACACTCAAACTTATTCCAAAAAGCTTGAAAGTTTGCAGAAACTGTTCTGACTTCTATTGAAGTGAAGGGTTGTACAGAATAGAAATTTCGGGTTGTCACAATTACCTCCGAAACGTCAAGTCGAGTTCAGAATCGACTTAGTTCTAGGGGCTACCCCCGTAGCCAAATCGCCTTATCGTCTAGCACCTGCAGAGATGCAAGAACTGTCAGGTCAACTTAACGAACTGCTCAGCAAGGGCTTTATAAGACCAAGCTTCTCAACTTGGGGAGCTCCAGTCTTGTTCGTCAAGAAGAAAGACGGATCGTTTCGTATGTGCATCGACTACAGGGAGCTCAACAAACTGACCGTCAAAAATCGTTATCCGTTGCCTCGTATTGACGATTTATTTGACCAACTACGAGTGCTAGGGGAGGATGTTCCGAAGACAGCCTTCCGAACTCGTTATGGGCACTACGAATTCGTAGTGATGCCGTTCGGATTAACAAACGCGCCCGTTGTATTCATGGATTTAATGAATAGGGTGTGTCGTCCTTACTTGGATCAGTTCGTCATCGTCTTCATCGATGACATACTTATCTACTCTCGTAGTAAGGAGGAGCATAGCCAACATCTACGATTAGTCTTAGAAACATTGCGCATAGAGAAGCTTTATGCGAAGTTCTCGAAATGCGAATTTTGGATCCGAAGAGTCGAATTCTTAGGGTACGTGGTTAGCAAGGAAGGAATACACGTGGACCCTTCCAAAATCAAAGCCATTGAGAACTGGTCAGCACCGAAGACGCCTACAGAAATTCATCAATTTCTAGGCCTCGTTGGCTACTATCGCAGGTTCATTCAGAACTTCTCCCGCATTGCGAAGCCTCTTACAACACTGACCCAGAAGGGCGTGGCCTTTGACTGGGAAGAGAAGCAAGAAAAAGCGTTCCAAACGCTCAAGCGAGCCTTGTGCACCGCACCAATACTATCCCTCCCTGAAGGGATAGAAGACTTCGTTGTCTATTGCGACGTGTCAAATCAAGGGCTCAGATGTGTTCTGATGTAACGAGGTAAGGTCATCGCCTATGCCTCGAGACAGCTGAAGACACACGAGGTCAACTACACTACCCACGATCTTGAGCTAGGAGCATTTGTGTTTGCTCTGAAGATCTGGAGACATTACCTGTACGGTACAAAAAGCACTATATTTACAGACCACAAAAGCCTGCAACACATATTCGACCAGAAAGAGCTCAACATGAGACAACGACGGTGGGTCGAGCTACTCAGTGATTACGAATGCGAAATTCGTTATCATCCGGGTAAAGCCAACGTAATAGCTGACGCCCTAAGTCGGAAAGAATATTCTGGTCGTAGAGTCAAATCATTGACTATGACTATCCATTCACACTTGTCCACACAAATTAAGGAGGCTCAGCTCGACGCTTTGAAACCTGAAAATGTGGCGGGTGAATCCCTGAGAGGGATGGATAAGAACCTGGAGGTTAAGGGTGGCGGAGCTTATTATTTCATGGATCGGATCTGGACCCCGAAACACGGTGGTTTCAGAGACTTGGTCATGAACGAGGTGCACAACACTCGTTATTCCGTCCACCCAGGTTCAGATAAGATGTATCTGGATCTTAAAAAGTTATACTGGTGGCCTAACATGAAAGCAGAGATTGCTACCTTCGTAAGTAAATGCCTTACTTGCGCAAATGTCAAGGTCGAATACCAGAAACCCTCCGGTCTTCTACAACAACCGGAGATACCGAATGGAAGTGGGAGCGGATCACTATGGATTTCATAACCAAGTTACCCAAGACAACGGGTGGACTTGATACCATATGGGTCATCGTTGACAGATTGACCAAGTCCGCACAATTCCTACCTATCAAGGAAACAGACAAGATGGAGAAGCTTACAAGAACTTACATAAGGGAGATTGTACGACTGTACGGTGTTCCCATATTCATTATCTCTGACAGAGATAGTAGATTCACTTCGAGGTTCTGGCAGTCGTTACAAAGTTCCCTAGGAACCAGGCTGGACATGAGTACGACCTACCATCCACAGACCGACGGGCAAAGTGAGAGGACTATCCAAACCTTGGAAGATATGTTGCGAGCCTGTGTGATCGACTTTGGGAAAGAATGGGATACTCATTTACCCCTTGTAGAACTTTCCTACAACAACAGTTATCACACGAGCATAAAGGCAGCTCCATTCGAGGCCCTCTATGGCCGGAAGTGCAGATCCCCTCTGTGTTGGCTGAGGTGGGTGATACCCAGTTAGCTAAGGGACGAGTCCCTGAAAGCACTCTCATGGGTCCGGAGATCATTCGGGAAACGACAGAGAAGATCGTTCAGATTCGTGAACGATTGAAAGCCTCTAGAGACCGACAGAAAAGCTACGCTGATAAACGAAGGAAACCATTGGAATTCCAGGTGGGCGACCGTGTTCTATTGAAGGTCTCACCCTGGAAGGGCTTGATACGCTTCGGAAAGCGTGGAAAGCTAAATCCAAGGTACATAGGGCATTTCGAGATTCTCGCAAGAATCGACCCTGTAGCTTACAAACTTAACTTACCGCGCGAACTCAGTAACGTACATTCTACCTTCCACGTCTCGAACTTGAAAAAGTGTCTGTCCGACGAGACTCTTGTAATCCCACTCGACGAGATCGAGATCAACGAGAGCCTCAACTTCGTGGAAGAACCAGTAGAGATCATGGACCGGGAGGTCAAGCAAACGAAACAAAGCCGTATCCCGATAGTGAAGGTTCGCTGGAACGCCAAGCGAGGACCTGAATTCACTTGGGAGCGAGAGGATCAGATGAAACTGAAATATCCTCATCCTTTTACTTAGTTATTTATAACTACTTATTTGCTTAAACTCTAATTTCGGGACGAAATTCCTTCTAAGGGGGGGATGATGTGACAACCCGAAATTTCTATTCTGTACAACATTTCAATTCAATAGAAGTCAGAACAGTTGCTGCTAATTTTCAGGCATTTTGGTTTAAGTTTGAGTATTTTAGGATTAACACTTTAGGAGATATCAGGAGAGAGGATGCCCTAGGGTTTATTGTGCAACAATAATATTTCAAAACTCCAAAAGTTTGGAGTTTACGGCCTCAACAATGGTGTTTACGGTCGTAAACCCTAAGGAAGGGGGTATATAAGTGACACTTAGTCATTTATACCACTTTTTCCACCTTTCAAGAACAAAGCTCAAATCCTCTCAAGTATCATCCAAAGATTTCTTCAAGATCTTCATCTAGTAAGTGTTTCTAGCCCTAGTAAGTTGATATATTGCTTAATCTAGTGTTTTAACACACTTCCATCCATGAAATCATTCCAAAAGGTTAGATCTTCAAGTTTCACCAAGAACACCATTAACACACACTAGTGTTCTTGGACTTTTTAGCTCATTTCAAGCCTCTATCTTGTAAGTACTTCTATCCTAGAGTATCTTAAGGCTTGTTACACTTCCATATATCAATAAATCAACCATGAAACTCCAAGATCAAGGTGTTTACGGTCCAAGATGTTCTTGGACCGTAAACCCTATAAAGGGTGCCAATGTGTGCCCTATTCCTTCCTAAGCCTTGGAAACTAGCATGGATCCCTTCCTTGATATGTTTAGGACTTGAAAACACCAAAAGACCAAAACCATAGGGATTTACGGTCGTAAACCCAAAGGGAAATGGTCTTAGGGCCGTAAACTCCATTTAGGAGTGAAATGGTGCCCTAATCTCTTCCATAGGCTTATACTTCAAGTAGAAATGCTTCTAAGGACTTGTAGAGCTTCAAAACAACTCATGGTCAAGAAAGCATGAGTTTACAGCCGTAAACTCATGGGTTTACGACCGTAAACTCAATGAGTTATGGTCAGAAAACCGTAAACTCAATGAGTTATGGTCATAAAACCGTAAACTCCTGTAAGGGGTTCCCTTGAACCCTAAACTCAATAGCAATGTCCCACAAGCACTTAGATGAAATCCTTAGCACTTATAACACTTATATAAAGTGTTTAACATGCCCTAGGATGTCATAACTTTGTTAATTAGTTGTTTAAAGACTAATTGGATACATATATGTGTTATTATATGTTAACTAGGATCATTGAGTGTGTACAAGTCTTCACTTGACACTTAGCATCCTATACAGTCCGTTCATCCAAACCACTCACTGCAGGTGAGTTCATACCCCTTAATTAACCTTTTAAATGTTTTTAAATGCTTTTATGGGGGGAATACAAGTTGAACTATCATAGTTATTATATCAATCACATGTGATTAATAGCTACCAAACGAATGGATTTCTTACTTTTTAAACTGTGTTACCAAACTGTTTTACTTTAAAACTGTTTTACATGTCAAATACTTTTATTAAACTCTTTTAACTGATATTCTGTGTATCTATATAGATATAGTTATATGAGTAGGATTGAAAGGACTTAGGACTGATAGTCTACCTTACTTCCTGTTCCTTGTTTGGTTGTGGACTTAGGGTATCAAGGTTATTTGTCTGAAGGTCGTTTGAGTCCTAGTTATATATTATGTATATGTATATAGATATAAAAGGTTACTTCTTTCATACAGTTCAATACCTTTGGGTAGCAAAGGTATACACACCTATTCATATACATAAACAACATTACTAGTAAACTATAATAGGTATAGTTTAGGGAGATGCTAATACTACTACTAGAACAGTGAAACATACAATGAGTCAGTTCATACATGAGTCAATAACAAACAAACAATAGATACTATGATGAGAAGCAAACAATACATGCTAGACAGGGAGAGAACACACAATACAGCTAGCACATACATATACTAGAACATACATACATGCTAGACAGGGAGAGAACACACAATACAGCTAGCACATACATATACTAGAACATTACTTCAGTTATGTGAGCCACCTAACGGGGCATGACACTACCTGTCATGACCGTTTTTGTATCCAGAATCTCCTTAATTGGGGAGCGTATGAGTTTGTGTATAGATCTATACTGGATTGACTATCAAATACCTTGCTGCTCGCTACAGTGGGACTTGCAAGTCTACGGGTGCCAAACGTCATTTCTTACAACGTCTTACATCGTCGTTTTACTATAGAGTCGGTAGCAGGATACAGGCCGAGCACATGGTACTTTAAATAACAATTGGTTTAAGGTAGTTAGTACAGCAGTAGTTACTTAATACAACACTACAGTACTATTTCATTTTCCCATTACATTTACTTTGTGATATTCACACAATAAACAATAATGTAAAAACTATATTTTTGGTTAATGATAGTCAGATTTGGGAAAATACAAACTCTTACAAGAGACACACACACATATACTAGATGCCTTGGTAGAAGGCTACTTTTTGTAGAAAATATAGGATTTTCTAGGGGAGTTCAAACAATTACAAACTTTTACAAACATATCCAAATTACAGATTTACAACCACTTTCATACAACTACAGACATTAATATACTTATGATCTCACCAGCTTTAAAGCTGATAAACTCTTTCAAAATAACTTGTATTCTCAGGTCGCCAGTAGACAGGTACCGGTGCCATGTTTTTCAGAAGCTGGAGCTCGTACAAGACTCCTCTTTTATTTTGATGTATATTTTTGGTGTCTATATAACTTGACAGAACACACTTGTATGAAATTACATTATTAATTCAATGGATGATGTTGTTGCTTGTTTACTACTTTGCATTGTTGTGATACTGAACATGACGTCCTCCACCCCCGAACATTTCCGCCGTTCCGGTTTTGGGGTGTGACAGATATCCTCAGTTCTTCCAAACATGTAAAACTTTCCAAACGCTCATGAAGAAACGAGTTCAGATTATTGCAATTATCGATGTGAAGAGATCTTAGACAAATCAGGGGAAGTGTTAAGCGGTCAAATGAGGGATCGCCCACCCAACTAGGAAATCTCGTTCCCTTGTAATACAAAATCTTCAGGGTTCTCAACTTATGGTGAGGCCTTAGTCTTTCAAGTATTTCGTATTCAACCAACTCATTCCGTGAATCATCAAACACATCACTCCATTCCATCTCCAAAACATCAAGACCCTTCTTTTGATATATGTTGGCATCCTGTGCTTGTATTGGGTTTTTCACTTTGTCGAGCCCCTTAATGTAAATTTGACCTTGAAGATCTGATAATTCCTGAAGCTCAGATAGTTTGAACCCATCTGCTCCATCAACAATGACCTTGGTTAGAGTTTGTAGACTCGTTAATCCACCAATCCCTAAGGGCATCTTGTTCACCTTTGGAGTATCAGTAATGTCAAGGTCACGCAGGTTTATCAACTTTACAAAACTTTTTGGCAAGCCAGATAGATAACTGATAACAACCTTGAAGCAACAAGCTTTGTAGATTATAAAGGTCACTCACCTGTTCCGGTAAACATGTTATTGCAGTAAAGGAAAAATTGAGATACCGTAGATGCATGAGACGACCAATGGATTGTGGTACCTCTGTGATTTTCGGTGTACGCAGGCTTAGCACCCTTAGATATTGTAGTCCAGGAAGTATATCAGCAAGAACCTTGTCCAATAATCCGTGACATTCCAACCCATCTAGCAGTAGTAAGAAAGTGCGCACGTGTCTAGCTCTGTGTAATTCCTTTAACTTTCTATATGATCCACATCTTGGACCTATAAGTGAAAAGTGACGTGACTTCACACAAGTTCCATTCCTGATGGATACGTCCATCTCATCATCCAATCTAAAGAAACACTCTCCTGCAACACTTGTGGCCAAATCATTTATCAGGTCGTGCATTGTATATCTTAATTCATCACTTGTTGAATGTTGAAAAAAGGACCTCGCCTTTAGCTCTTCAAAATACTCATGACCCAAACTCTCCATTGATGTGTGGTCATTTAATTGGGACAAAAATCCTTCTCCCATCCACAGTAGGATTAATTCTTTCTTGTCAAACACATAGCCCTTGGGAAATAAGGAGCAGTATGCAAACAACAGCTTTAAATGTGGAGGGAGATTATAGTAGCTTAGTCTTAGATCCTTGGGAAGAATCTCACTGTTCAACAGCTTCTCCCATTCGTCTCCATTTTTATTTCCCTTCAAGAGCATACCAAGCGTTTTCAAAACCACAGGTAATCCACCACATTTCTTCACAATACCTTCACCATGCAATACAAGTGTTGGATGGCTGTCAAAGTTTTTCTCACCAAGTGCATGTTGAGCAAATAAAGATAGAGCATCTTCATTTGACAAAAGCTTTAAATGGTAAGCTTCATCAGAGTACATCACCGATGCAACCCTCATATTCCGGGTTGTCACCAAAATTATACTGCCAGGTTGCCCTACCACAAGAGGGCTTTTCAGGAGGTCCCACTTAATTTGATCTTCGTTCCAGACATCGTCTAGAACAAGTAGGAACTTTCTGCCACTTAGTCTTTCTTTAAGGGCCACATGAAGCATATCTAGATTAGCAAAATCTCCATTTTTCCCGGTTATTGCTTGAAATATAGCCTTGCTAATATTAAATACGTCGAGCTGTTCAGAAACACAAACCCATGCCCTGAGTTCAAAGTGATCCATTACACTGTCTTTGTTGTACAAAAATTTGGCAAGAGTAGTTTTGCCTATTTCACCCATACCAATAATAGACACTATGCTGACATTTCGATCTAATGCTTCATATCCTAACAATTTCTCAAGCAATGCCTCTGAATCCCCTTCGCGACCCATTATTATGTACTCATCAACCACTGAAGTTTGCTCCAACCGTCTCTGCGTTCTATTTGACCTCTCAACATTCACATTTAAACCCAGACCAGTTTTCACCTCAGCAAGATCATGCAATTTGATGGTAATTTCATCTAGCTTAGAACTCATCCGTTGACCATACATAAGGTTGCGAGGAGTGAAAGTAGTACAACAAGTTGGGATGATCTTTAATACCTTACTCGTGCTTCTGGTGCTAGCAGGAGATTCATGATTCAACTGGCGTCGCATAGCTTCGGTGGCCAAATCATCGAGTACATCGTCTATGTCGTAAGCCAAACCCTGGAGACGGTTCAGCCACAATCGAACAGCTCTCTCTGTTATCTGCTTTTGGCCAGCATCCGCAAGCACAGCTTGGATCAGTGGCAAGGTGTTGTTCCATTTGTTCAGATGAGAAGCGATTCCTTCGGATCGAGCTAGTTTCATGAAGTCACCGGAGATGAGCTTCTCACACACTACAGTGATGACAGCGCTAACAACGATTTCAGCCATTGCTATTTGGTGAACTGAAGAATGAGGATTGTCCCTTTACTGGAGTTTTGATCTCAGAATAAAGATAAATGGAAGATGAAACGTCGGGGTTGACTTTTGAGTTAAGTCTTTGAATCCAGAGATCTATACGACTACATCTCTGATCTTAGATTATTACTATATATTTTATGTTTGGATTTTTTTTTTTATGTATATATATTTTTTGATTTTTTTTTTGTCTTTTACTTTTAACTAGGAATAGGGCCATTTTTTTTAGAAATTAAATATCCTTCTATATTTTATTCCTATTATCTTCCTACTCATATTAAACGGTGACAAGTGAATTAAAATATTATCAATTTCATTAAATGTGACACATATTAACATTTAATATGGTAGAAAGATAAATAAGAATAAAATGTAAAAGGATATTTAATTTCTCCTTTTTTTTACGTTTTGGTATCTTTTCTTCGTTAGTGACTGTTAGAGAGTATTAATAGTCTAATAAAAGCAAATTAACATAAATAATTCCATAGATTAGATGTTAGTGACTGTTAGAGAGTATTAATAGTCTAATAAAAGCAAATTAACATAAATAATTCCATAGATTAGATGACAGAAACGTGGGAATATGTTTGCTTTTTCTAATGATTACATGGAAAAAGATTACACCTAAATATATAGGAAAGAAGAGAATGACACTCATGTTTCTTGTAAATATATGTAGAGTCCAAGATTGTCTCTCCAAAAGAGCTCTTCTGGAGAGAACGAGGACTCCAACATATATGGAAACTTATATTACCGTGTCGCACCGATTTGGGATACACGAACACTCCCTCTCATAATCGAAGACTCAATGAGGATAGACATGGATGACTGAGCCACGGGGGCGCAGGATGTCGGCTCTGATAACATATAAATATATGTCGAACCCAAGATTGTCTCTCCAAAAGAGCTCATGGAGAGAATGAGGACTCCAACATATAGTCATTTATATTACCGTGTCGCACCAATGTGGGATGCACTAACATTTTTGGTGGTATCGAATTTAATTGAAAATCACCAAGGTTTATTGTGATTAATATGAGATCTGTGTGTTGTTAAGAATATGTAAAAAAAGAAATTGCACGTCATTGCTATTATCAAACTGATTAAGTACCTTTTTAGGTCACGAAACATCTGAAAGTAACACCATTAGTAAATATAGTCTGATTACCTTTAATGTCATGTATCTACATTTCCTCGTATTTCTTCATCATTGTTCAAGATCATTTGTCTTTGCACAATCGTTAATTAGAGTATGATATGTAACAACATTCGGTTCAAGTTCATCTTCCTTTATCCTTTTAAAGAATTTTTTAGCTTCCTCTATGTCATGCATTCATATATGTCGACAACATAATTGTGTATGAGCAAAGATCTAGTGTACATCTACATAAAAAAAAAGAAATTTAGTTTGTATCTCTTGCTTCTGATAAAAAAAAGACGCAAATACCCTCACATGTTTCTTCACATACTCTTAAACCCTCTTTTTCCTAAAATAAGAAAAAAGAAATGATTAAGAATCCAAGAATTTAGGAAAATGGAAAATGTAATAGAAAGCATGTTTTAATAAGAGGAAATAAAAGTAGGAGTCAACAATTATGATTTCTATAGCACGCTACTTTCAATTTTATTTCACATCTATGTATTATCAGATCTTCTGTTGTCATTTAAAAAAAACATATTCGATTTATGCCAACTATAACAATGTACTTTGAAAGCACATTGTTATAATTTGTTTATTGGTGTTACTACATGTCTGCACTATATGTATATGTGTGGGAAGAAAATGCAATAATTAAGTTTAATTTCACACTAATTTATAAAGTACAAGGTTATAATGCAAACCAATCAAATTTAAAATTATTATAGCAATATGATTTAAAATTGTTACAACTTACTTTCAAGTTCAAAATAAAATTGTTGTATTTGTCACATAACCAAAGGATTCTCTCAATGTTAGAGCATATAGCCTAAAATAAGATAGGCAGTAGAAAATATAACAATAAGTTTTGGTAAACCATGATTATTGACCATGTAAAAAGATGAAAATCCATTTAAAATTACATATGCCGCAAATAACAATGCATGTGTTATATTTCCATTTCAACTTTCACATATGGTCATAAAAAAAAAACTATTTTCCTTCTTCATCCCTAATTCACTGTTTCATAACACATTTTAGTCCATGTGTTATATTTCCGTTTTAACTTTATATATGATCAGAAAAAAATAAATTATTTTCCTTCTTCATCCCTAATTCACAGTTTCATAACACCTTTTAGACCCTGCATCGGACGCTGTTAATAGTGGACATTTTACCAATGTAAAATGACCATTTTGCCCCCTCTTAGACCCTGCATCGGATGCCGTTAACAGTTTCATAACACCTTTTAGACCCTGCACGGCCCAACCGAGGTTGACGGCCCAACCGAGGATCACGGCCCGCAGGGTGTTCACGGCCCGAAGGCTGTTCACGGCCCGAGGCTGTTCACGGCCTAAGGCTTCGGTCCAAATGGTTTTAAAGGCTATCCTTCCAAAATACATAATACTTAAGAATGCTAGATCCAAAAACTTTTAGCTCTTTCATCTAACTATATTAAGATAATAAAAGAAATAAGTTTGACCCTTGATTGAGTTTTTGACTTTAGTTGACCAAGTTTGACTTTTACAAGAAAGAAATTACGAGTTATCACATCATCCCCATGTTAAAGGGAATTTCGTCCCGAAATTAGAATTAAGAAAATACACATAGACTAAGGGAAAGATGAGGATATTTATGTTTCATTTGATCCTCCCGCTCCTAAGTGAATTCGGGTCCCCGCTTTGCATTCCAGCGAACCTTCACTATCGGGATACGGCTTTGTTTCGTTTGCTTGACCTCCCTATCCATGATTTCTACTGGTTCTTCTACAAAGTTGAGGCTCTCATTGATCTCGATTTCATCGAGTGAGATAACAAGAGTCTCATCAGAAAGGCACTTATTTATGTTTGATACGTGGAAGGTAGGGTGTACGTTACTAAGTTCTTGAGGTAGTTGGAGTTTGTAAGTTACAGGGACGATTCTAGCGAGAATCTCAAAAGGCCCAATGTACCTTGGATTTAGCTTACCACGTTTTCCGAAGCGTATCAAGCCCTTCCAGTGTGAGACCTTCAATAGGACAAGGTCACCAACCTGAAATTCCAAAGGTTTCCGTCTCTTGTTAGCGTAGCTTTTCTGTCGGTCTCTAGAGGCTTTCAATCGTTCACGAATTTGAACGATCTCCTCTGTCCTTTCCCGAATGATTTCCGAACCCATGAGAGTGCTGTCAGGAACTTGTCCTTTAGCTAGTTGTGTGTCACCCACCTCAGCCTAGCACATAGGGGATCTGCACTTCCGGCCATAGAGGGCTTCAAATGTTGCAACCTTGATACTAGAATGATAGCTATTGTTGTATGAAAACTCGACCAGTGGCAAATAGATATTGTCACACCCCCGAACCAGACGGCGGAAAACGTCTGGGGGCTTGCGCGTGACTTCATCTTGTAATATCATCACAATGTAAATAATTGAAACAAGACAACATCATCATCATACATATCAAATACCACCAGCATTGTTTACATCAAGTACAATATCATAAATTACATGTTCAAAATATTTAATGTATGATGATAACAAAATATAACAAATTCCACCATTTTCTGCTGACCTTTCTTCTTAACGATTCCCTGAGAATACAAGTCATTTTGAAAAATGTCAACATATATAATGTTGGTGAGTTCATAAGCATATTTGAATGAAAAGTTTGAATTGTTTGTAAACACCAGAAAATCCGATATTTTCTTAAAATGGTTTGAACGTGTTGTATCAAAATCAAGTATTAATGCATGTGTGTTCTCTGTATTTGAAATACATGAAAATGTAATCCAGATAAAAACCCTGTATTTTCTGTAGTACGTAAAAGATATTGTTTAACTGGTATTACCCAGAAAATCCAATATTTTCTGTTTATAAAAGTGTTGTGGTCTCAACCCTAAGACCGAATTATAGTATATGTATGTTTTTGTATCCACAAGATTTTATAGGTATTCCATAAAATTATGTTAAGAGGATTTCTAAGTGAGTCCTTTTAACCATGTTTGATTTTTGACGAGTTCGCCTGCCGTGGCGATCGTAGGCGCCGGTTCGATTTACGGAAAGGTTTGTCACACTAGACTAGCCTAGTCTAGCTGTAGCGAACAGTTCAGGTGTGGGGAGTCACCCCGTGTGGATCTATACACAAAGTCTTGCTCTCCCTCCAGGAGACTCTGGTTATAACTACAGACTACGATCATACACTCTAGAGGTGTCAACCGACAAGTCTCACTAGATTATTTATTGTTTTCACACGAGTATTGAATTACGCTATGTATAATGTTTTCGTATATATAGTTAAGATTTGCCAAGCCCAGCACATAGGTATATGAATGTATATGGCCCAACAGACATGTAAGGGAGCAGCTATGGCCCACTAAGCATGTGATGTATAGATCGGGCCCATTAAGCATGTTAATGGGTCATAAAGGCCCAAATTAACATGTTGTAATCATATTAGGCCCAACAAACATGTAAACGGCCACAAAGGCCCAAATAGACATGTAATGGATATATTAGGCCCAATATCACGAAATTTACTTTTATGGCCCCAAATATATATAAAATGTTACTTTCGGCCCATTTTTATAAGAATTGACATTTTTGGCCCAAATATATAAATAATGTTATTTTCGGCCCATTTTTATAAAAATTGACATTTTTGGTCCAAATAGATTTCAAATATTATTTTCGGCCCACTTTTACCAAGAATTATACTTTCAGCCTATTTTTGATAAAAATGGCATTTTCGATCCAAGTTTTGGAAAGATTTGCATTTTTAGCCCAAATCCAAAAAATATGCCATTTTCAACCCATAAAACCGTAAGTTTTACATTTTAGCCTCAAACTTGTGTAAAATAACAATTTAATCCATGAAAATCGGAATTTTACAACTTTGGCCCACTAAAACCGAAAAGCCATTTTTTAAGGCCCATTATGCAAAAATTTACGTTTTTGGCCCCTTTATCACCCAAAATATCGTAAAAACCCATTTCATTTGTAAAAATGACTCATTTAGTCCTTGTAAAACCGTAAATGCCAAAACAGTCTCATCTTTTTGGTTATTTGTCAAAAATGTCTCTTTTTCAAGATTTTGTTTAGGTTCTTATGAATCTTCACATGTTTAGCACATTTATCCTTATAGTAAGTTGTATAAAGTATTGTAGTTTCCAAATATTGTCTAGATCTATGAAGTTCTTTACACAACCACAATATACACTTAGAAAACACACATAAACATGCACAAATACATAGATCTAACACATATCAACTTGTATTCTCCCCTGAAAACAAGGTAAAACCGTAAAACAAGGGGTATGAACTCACTTTGCTTTGATGTTTTCGGTTCTTGGTGGTAAAATGAGTAGATCTCGGCCCTAGGAAGCTTCTTGAGAAGGATTTTCGAACTCTATGAAGCAAAAATGTATAAATTATGAAATGTTATGGTTTAAGAAGAGATTTTTGAAGAAATCAAGAAGCTAAACCATAGATCTAAGTGAGAACTTACCAAAGATGATGATCTTGGTGAAAAACTTGTTGATAATACCCACAAACCTAGAAAAATCTACATGAAGAAGGAGGAGTTTCTTGAGAGTGTATTGGAAGTGTTTGAATGAGAAATGGAGGTGGTATGGTGGGGGTTTCGGCCGAGGTTAATAAGAGAAGAGAGAGAGAGAGAGAGAGATATGGTGAGGTGATGTTTGCATGGAAGACCACCATACAAACATGAGGTGTCTAATGCACAAATTTCCTCATTTTTCCTTTTTTTTGTCTAATAAGCATAGTGGGCCGAGAATTGGTCTTAAGAGAGATGTGGATGAAGTGATTTGGCCCATTTTTGATATTGTTCGAATTTATGAAGCCCAAAAATCGTTTTTCGGCCCATTGCGCCCCTATTAAGGTTCACGGCCCAATAAATCCCTATAAAAAGGGTTTACGGCCCATTAATGCAAATGAGACCATTTATGGCCCAACAAAACCTATTAGAGATAAAAATGGATTATTTTAGGCCCACATGGTCCAAAATGCTAAAGTTTTATGAATGTGGACCATTTAGAGCGCAATTAGGGTTCCTAGGCCCAAGATAGTCAAGTTGAAGGTTTATTGGTCCATTAGGCCCAATAAGAGAATCATAGTTCATATTAAACTGGAAACGAGATTTCTAGGTTTTCCAACCTAGTTGATTCTCCACTTCTTACTCAAACTCTTTGAACTTTTCAAAAGTTTCCGACGTATGCTTGACTAAGTAAATATACCCATATCTGCTATATTCATCGGTAAAAGTCACATAGAAGCGGTTCGCGTCCCTTGTGGTGGATCTGAAGGGCCCACACACATCTGTATGTATGAGATCCAACAAACACTCACCTCTTTCACAAGAACCAGTGAAAGGTGACTTGGTCATCTTTCCAAGTAAACGAGACTCTTCTCTACGATTTCTTTCTCCTTCACATACCACACCGGACCATAGGCTTTCTCTACGATTTCCCATGTGACTTGGCGGATGTTTTTGGTTGTTACCATTCACATCCTAGTTATGGATGTTGGTTGTCCTACATTAGTATTTCAATAGAAATTGTCAACTGATCCACACTTGCAGGGGCCATTTTTTAGTAGTTTTTAGAAAAAATTGCAAAAATGGTCCTTGTGGTATGTATTTTTTTGGGGTTTTAGTCCAAACCTCTACTTTTTTGGTTTCATGGTCATTTTCATCTAGTTTCATTGTGAAATTGGTCCCTGTTAAACTTGAAAAGACCAATCTACCTTTTTAATTTGTTTTTTCATTTTCTTTAATAGTTAACTTTTATTTTTATTTAAATATTAATGTTAAAACAAATAAATAATGGGGCCCTCTCTCCCTCCCTCCCTCCCTCCCTCCCTCCCTCCCTCCCTCCCTCTCTCTCTCTCCCTCCCCCTCTCTCTCTCTCTCTCTCTCTCTCTCTCTCTCTCTCTCTCTCTCTCTTACAAAAATCAAGCATTCCCGAACCCCTTCCCATTTACGCCTACTTGAGAATGTAAAAAGAACGAAAACATAAGATTAATTGTTGACCAATTATTTTCTAAGGGAAAATATTACAATTACATTAATGATATATATAATCAGCTTTACTAAACGATAGTTTCTTATAATGTTGTAATCTTTTATCTCAAAAAAAAATTAAATTAAAAGAATTATGTGTTTTTATTAATATAATTCAAGAATGAACTTTTTATAAAATATAAGATTTATTTGACGTTGCATAGTTATCGATATTTTCATAAAAATAAATTTTAAGTGATTTTTTATTATTGGAGTATAAAAGTAATTTTTATCAATTTTCTATAAAAAAATAAAAGCAAAATCAACAATTTTTCTTATATTATTCGATTTTACAATTTCATTCACAAATGAATAAAAATATACTATTAAATAATACATGGATGATTATACTATAATTAAAGTTATATAGTTATATTAATACACCAATACTCATAACTGATTTAATCACTTCAAAACACATTTCATAAACAAAAAGTTTATGTAATTACCACTACTTGGTTTAGTCGACACACTTGTGAGCTAAAATCATATGATTTCATAAACTTCCATTGATTACTAATGAGAAGAAAAAAGTTGACAAAATATTCGTACAAATTTAGAATGTATAGACTTACAGAATCCTTATGGTACTACCATAATCACGAACCATACCTGATACCCACAGCTGTCATCTTTGGAGTTTGTTGCACATCAACATGCTTGTTATGGTACTCTTGATATCTATTTGTCGTGAGAAATATAGGTTCTTATCAGAGATTTAAGAATTCCAATGAAAAGGCAGGACAGTTATGGGAAAAGGAAAATGATAACAACACAAAAAATACAATTATTGATGGTCTCCAAAGGTTAATCATCATGTTATCACAAAAACAGGAAAACTTTTAACCTCAAAATTGGAAGAGGGATACAAGTTGTATTACCCTCCTGAACATTTGTTAACAAACATTAATTATACTAATAACCATACTTTTTGTACTTGTGTAAAGCATAAGGGTGATGGGAAAGGAGATGACTTCCTGTTCTAGTCGCACACCGTTACTGTGAAAGATGATAGGTTGTAAGTTGGCTCAAGCAGGTCTCTAAGCTTTGGGCATGACTGAATATGAAGGCGTTCAAGGCAAGTGAGGTGTTGTAAGGCCTCCGAAAGTGATTCCACATCCGTAAAACCATCAATTTCTAGAGAAGCTAGTGATGATCGAAGAAGAAAAGATGATGAAGTAGTGTCATTCCTGACATGTTCTGCCACTGCAAATGACACCACTCCTGAATTTTTGCCACGTAAGATGAGTTCAACTAGAGAGGTTGGAAAATTTTGTAGGCCCCACTCTGACATGGGCTTATTTAAGCATCCGATCGTTAGGCTTCTTAAATTTGGATGCCAAAAGCCATAAGGAAAGGTGTAATCCAGACTTGGGCAATCAGATATCCTCAGTTCTTCCAAACATGTAAAACTTTCCAAATGCTCATGAAGAAACGAGTTCAGATTATTTCAATTATCGATGTGAAGAGATCTTAGAAAAATCAGGGGAAGTAAACCCATGAGGTTCTCACTAATTATTGAGAACGTCAAGGATTCTATTGAATCACAATTACTTATCACTAACCTCTTAACACTATTTGGACATATAATACTCTTGAGTATGACACAATTATGTACCTCTAGCTTCTGTAAACTCGCAAGGCTGCATGACTCCGATTCGTCTAGCCATAAGTATCTCAATTCATGACAATTATCAAAATGTAGATGTTGAACTGCCACCAGATGTGTTAGATATTGTCCATGTAGTTCAGTAAGTCCTTTAACATTCGACATCCGCAATGCAAAAAGTGATGAAGACAAACCAATCATGCTTCTTAATATTTCTGCGGAACATTCTTCTATATGTAAAGCACGAAGTGATGGTATCGATCCAATTGCCACTTTAACTAGTTTCGGACAACGCTTTATAGAAATATCACGGAGACGAGGAAATGATCTAGCAGGTTCATCGTCGTTGTTGCCACTAGTTGACCATTTTTGCCAACCTTGCATGTCATCAAATTCCAAAAACTCAAGTGAGGGAAACACAATGTCACCAAAAGAACTTGTGGGTCCAAGTAACTCAAAACCCAAAATCATCACCTCCTTCATCCTTGTAACAATCAATTTCCCAAGTGACTTTAGACGTCCGAGTGTGGGTAAATGTGTACTTGTACAACCACATAATGTGCGCTCTGTTAAGCGATCAAATGAGGGATCGCCCACCCAACTAGGAAATCTCGTTCCCTTGTAATACAAAATCTTCAGGGTTCTCAACTTATGGTGAGGCCTTAGTCTTTCAAGTATTTCGTATTCAACCAAATCATTCCGTGAATCATCAAACACATCACTCCATTCCATCTCCAAATCATCAAGACCCTTCTTTTGATATATGTTGGCATCCTGTGCTTGTATTGGGTTTTTCACTTTGTCGAGCCCCTTAATGTAAATTTGACCTTGAAGATCTGATATTTCCTGAAGCTCAGATAGTTTGAACCCGTCTGCTCCATCAACAATGACCTTGGTTAGAGTTTGTAGACTCGTTAATCCACCAATCCCTAAGGGCATCTTGTTCACCTTTGGAGTATCAGTAATGTCAAGGTGACGCAGGTTTATCAACTTTACAAAACTTTTTGGCAAGCCAGATAACTGATAACAACCTTGAAGCAACAAGCTTTGTAGATTATAAAGGTCACTCACTTGTTCCGGTAAACATGTTATTGCAGTAAAGGAAAAATTAAGATACCGGAGATGCATGAGACGACCAATGGATTGTGGTACCTCTGTGATTTTCGGTGTACGCAGGCTTAGCACCCTTAGATATTGTAGTCCAGGAAGTATATCAACAAGAACCTTGTCCAATAATCCGTGACATTCCAATCCATCTAGCAGTAGTAAGAAAGTGCGCATGTGTCTAGCTCTGTGTAATTCCTTTAACTTTCTATATGATCCACATCTTGGACCTATAAGTGAAAAGTGACGTGACTTCACACAAGTTGCATTCGGATACGTCCATCTCATCATCCAATCTAAATGTGTAATTAAATGTGACACATGTGTAATATGGTAGGAAGATAAATAGGAATAAAATGTAAAAGGATATTTAATTTCTCCTTTTTTACGTTTTGGTATCTTTTCTTTGTTAGTGACTGTTAGAGAGTATTAATAGTCTAATAAAAGCAAATTAACATAAATAATTCCATAGATTAGATGAAAGAAATGTGGGAATATGTTTGCCTTTTCTAATGATTACATGAAAAAAGATTACACCTAAATATATAGGAAAGAAGAGAATGGCACTCATGTTTCTTGTAAATATATGTAGAGTCCAAGATTGTCTCTCCAAAAGAGCTCTTCTGGAGAGAATGAAGACTCCAACATATATGGAAACTTATATTACCGTGTCGCACCGATGTGGGATAGACTAACACTCCCTCTCATAATCGAAGACTCATTGAGGATAGACATGGATGAGCTGAGCCATAGGGGCACAGGATGCCGGCTCTGATAAAATATAAATATATGTCGTAACCCAAGATTGTCTCTCCAAAAGAGCTCGTGGAAAGAATGGAGACTCTAACACATATAGTCATTTTATATTACCGTGTCGCACCAATATGGGATACACTAACATTTCTGTTGGTATCAAATTTCGTCGACAATCACCAAGGTTTATTGTGATTAATATGAGATGCTTGTGTTGTTAAGAACATGTAAAAAAAAGAAATCTCACGTCATTGCCATTATTAAACTGATTGAGTGCCTTTTTAAGTCACGAAGCATCTGAAAAATAGCACCAGTAGTAAGTATAGTCTGATTACCTTTAACGCCATGTATCTAAATTTCCGCATATTTCTTCATCATTGTTCAAGATCATTTGTTTTTGCATAACCTTTAATTAGAGTATGATACGTAACAACATTTGTTTCAAGTTCATTTTCCTTTATCCTTCTAAAGAATTTTTCAGCTCCCTCCATCTCATATGCATTCATATATGTCGACAACATAGATGTGTATGAGCAAAGATCTAGTGTATATCTACATACGAAAAAAAGAAATAACATATATCCATCCAACAACAGATAAAAATGAAAGTAATTGAAAGATGGATTACAAAAATGAAAGTAAGCAAACGAGTACAAGTATTGCAGTGAGTCTAGATGTGTTTAGTGTGTGAGGTACATGTGTATCTATAGTCTAGTCTAAGAAACAATAAGTCAGATATTTATGGGATCCTCTCGAATAAAAATGAACATGTTGGCTTGACTTGGTATTTCTGGGTCTTCTTCCAGGTAAAAGCATTTTTTCGTTAAGAATTAGTCTTATGTTGACTATTTCTGCAAGTGTGACAAAAAGATTAGAAATATATCCGCTAGAAATGTAATGAAATAATAATAATGATAATGGTCAGGATCCTGACAAGATCCTGAGAGTTCTTGATGATCCGAAATCCTTAATAATGTTGAGGCTCATGGCCTTAGCAATTGCCTTCAAATTGTACCTGCAAAATATTTAGGTTAATTTTTAAATATTTAAATGTATAATTTCATTTAAATGAAGATAAGGTTTTTTGAAATTCAGACCCCACTAGATAGAAGTTTATATGTTTAACCCTCGTGATGACATGGTTAAATCAATATTTTCTCTCCTGTTATTCAGATAAATAAGGGTAAATAGAGAGAGCCCCCCCCCCCTTCAATTGTTCTTGTTTTCCTTTGATTGTTATCGGCTATCTCCGAATGTATCTTTCTTGTTCCTTCTCTTTAGTTTTTTCTACCATGGGTAAAAGGATTGTAGAGTTATGCTTTTGTTTGGTTGATTTGTTTATCTTTTGGGGTCATTTGATTACATGATTGGGCCCTCTTTGAGCCATGCACAAAGTTTTGGCCATTTTCGACTCCTTTAGATTTAGAGCTTAGTATTTTACTTAATTGAGCTGCACATACTAATAGTAGGAAACTTTATACATTAAGACCCTTGTTTGATTCAGATCTAAGAATATGGGCCTTAGTCTTAATGGATTAAGTGCTTAATAGAACGATGGTTCTGCCTCGGAAAGCGAAATGCGATCAAGGAAGGGTCGCAACATGAGTTTTTAAGTTGGGTCGTGACTATTTTGTCCCCTAGTAATTGTGACATGACGAGCAGCTAGGTCGCGACATGCTTACCTGTTGACTCTTGACTTTTTAACATGCTTGGCCCAAAAACTTATCGATCACGGAGTCAGTCAGGGCGTAATGGTCCGAGTCCCGAAGCAAACAAATGGGAGCAACAATAAAAGAAAATTGTGGAATAGAAAGAAGAACCAACCGACGTAGGATCCCGCCAAGAAACAACAAATAGTTTCCGTCCACGCTGCCATTACTCCTGCAACACCCTTGAGACAATATGCTGGAAATCTACCCAAGTGAAACTTTCACCACACCGGCGCCTGTCGGGAAATGCACTATAACAACTGCAACAAGAAGGGTCATACAACCCGCTTCTGTAAAGCACCAACCCAACAGACCACTCAAGCCGCAAATACCGGGGCAAGCCGAGCCTGTTATGGTTGTGGGGAGACTAGGCACTTCAAAAGAGATTGCCTAAAGACAAGAAACACCAATGCTGGTGGTGTAGGAAGAGTCCTGGACATAGGAAACGGAGAAGCAGTTGAAGACCCCACAGTGGTTACCGGTACGTTTCTCCTCAATAACTCATATGCATGCATACTATTCTATAGTGGAGCGGAGAGGAGTTTCGTATGCCACAAATTTAAACACGTGCTCAATCAAAAACCACAATCACTCAATGAAATATTCACAGTAGAAATGGAAAATGGTAAAACTGAAGGCACTAAGGATATGTACATAGGATGCATACTAACTCTAAATGAACACTCTTTCCAAATCGATTAATGCCGATCACTATAAGAAGTTTTGATGTCATCATTGGTATGGATTGGTTAAACCTTCACCATGTCGATATCCTGTGTTAAGAAAGGGCCGTTCGCCTTAATCTGCCAAGTGGCGTAACTCTCATGATTTATGGCGACAAACCTAGTGCAAACTTACAAATAATCTATTGCGTTAAAGCTCAAAATTATCTCCACAAGGAATACCATGCCTTCTTAGCCGACGTTGTGGATAAGAAACAAGAAGTGAAAAACATCAAAGACATTCCGGAGGTCTGTAATTTCCCCGACGTATTCTCAGAAGACCTTCCAGGTGTACCACCCACGCGACAACTCGAATTCCGAATCGACCTAATTCCTGGAGCCACCCCTGTAGCCAAATCCTCTTACCGTTTAGCACCAGCAGAAATGCAGGAACTAACAAGCCAACTAAATTAACTACTAAGCAAAAGATTCATCCGACCAAGCTTCTCGCCTTGGGGAGCACCGGTTCTGTTCGTGAAAAAGAAGGATGGATCTTTCTGTATGTGCATCGACTACTGTGAACTGATTAAACTTACCATCAAAAACATATACCCCTACCAAGAATCGACGATTTGTTCGACCAAATCAAGGGAGCAAAATACTTTTCAAAGATCGACCTAAGATCCTGATACCATCAACTACGAGTTCTTGAAGAAGATGTTCCCAAGACAACATTCTGAACTCGTTATGGTCACTACGAGTTTGTGGTGGTGCCCTACGGATTATCAAATGCACCTGCGATGTTCATGGATCTGATGAATCGCATATGTCGACCCTACTTAGACAAGCTCGTATTGTCTTTATAGACGACATCTTGGTCTATTCACGAAGCAAGGAAGAACACAATTAACACCTACAACAAGTTTTAGAGACTTTAAGAGCGGAAAAGTTATATGCGAAGTTGTCAAAGTGCGAGTTTTGGATCCGAGAAGTGGACTTCCTCGTTCATGTAGTCAGTGAAAAATGAATACATGTAGATCCCTCTAAGATCAAGGCAATCGAAAGCTGGGTAGCACCAAAAACACCAACGGAAATCTATCAATTCTTAGGCCTCGCAGGCTACTACAGACAATTCATTCAAAGCTTCACCAAGATCACAAAACCACTCACCACTTTGACACAGAAAGGTGTAATGTAAAACCGTAAATTTTCAAAAACAAATTTCATTTAAAATCGTATAATTCTCATAGCACATTTCACAAATAAGTCTCATTTATTTAATTTACAAATCGCAACTCCATAATTATTTGATTAAAAATCCAGGATCCTCAAAACATAACTCTTCCACTGGTGTGTACAATCAAGCCAATGCCTTCCCGTGATCCTGAGAAAACCTGAAACACATAACACGCAACACGGTAAACACGAAGCTTAGTGAATTTCCCAAAATACCATACACAGCTCTGTAGCAACTTGAGTCTATGACACAGTAAGACCCTCCGGTCAATGTGTCTCAGTGGGACCCTCCAGTCCCACAAATCTGATGGACCATCCGGTCCGAACTCTGTAAGCTCTGAATAATATACAACATAAATCACAATGAAGTAATGCAAGATATCACAATACACAATGTAAACACGTAGAACATCTCTGTCACATAAAGATACCACTCATGGTAAGTATAGTGAGAAGACTCACCTCGTAAGCTAGCTAGTATAATCACGTACACTGCATCTCGGACTAGCCTCCACCTAACACATATAATAATTATCTCTAATCAGTACCCTACTCATACTCAAATACACCCAAGGTTGTTCTCCCTCTTTCTCTAACTCTTGGAATGGGTAAAAGACCATTTTACCCCTCCAAGGTCTCCATTACTCATGTTGACCAAACCCTAAAGTCAACAGAAGTCAAACCTGAGTCAACAGTCCTATATTTGCCCTGACTCGCCGAGTGCAGCCATGTGACTCGTCGAGTCCCCTCATTTCCTCAGAAGTCTCGTGGAGGTTGGCTCAGCTCGTCGAGTTGACTCCCAACTCGCCAAGTTATCGCATGGCCGTGAACATCGGGACAAACCCTAGCTGACTCGTCGAGTCAGCTCATGGACTCGGCGAGTTTACTCATCCTGGTCTCTCATTCAGATGTCCAAGGTCAGATCTACCACACTAGACTCTAGATCCAGTCCTTAAAGGCACAAAAGTCGCGTAAAGTCTCAACCTTTGCGTTCATGCATGGCATATATGCCCAATAATGCCAAAACAAAGTCTTACAAAGGGTTAGGTGCTCAAAGTCTAGTCTCTAGCTCAATAAAGTTCAGGTCCTTGGGCTCACACCACCCTTCACACTTCAGATCTGAGGTTTCAACCTCAAATCATACACAAAAAGGCTCATTGACTCTAAACAATGGAAGAAAGCCCTAGAAAACTCCCAAAACAAGATCTCCATAAAAGATGAGCAAATCAACATCTTTACCTCAAGAAAACTCTGCTGAATATGAAGGTCTAAAGCCTCCTCTTGCTCCAACCTTAATACTCTTCACTTCTCCATCAAGGAATGCACCAACAATCACCAGTTTAGCTCTTCTCTCCCTCTCTAGCTCTAATGGCGATTAGGGCTTTCTCTCAGGGTTGTGGGATGGCTGTTGAGCCATAAATGAAGATATAAGTGTCTTTAAATAGTTCCCAAACCTGGGAATGTAGGGTTTCTCCGCCCAACGTCTACTCGGCGAGTCAGAATACAGACTCGTCGAGTCAGCTCATTAACCCGAGTGATTAATCTCGAATCTACTCGACGAGTTGAGGCACCAACTCATCGAGTCACCTAGGAAAACTCATTATTTACATATAGGAATGTTATACCTTGAAGTCAGGATGTTACATGTAACCTTCAACAGGGAGAAGAAACAAGAAACTGCTTTCCAAACGCTGAAACAGGCTCTATGCAACACTCTGATCTTGTCTCTACTAGAAGGAACAAAATACTTTGTGGTCTATTGCGATGCATCAAACCTAGGTCTTGGATGTGTGCTAATGTAACGAGGAAAGGTCATTGCCTACGCCTCAAGACAGCTAAAGACTCATGAGGTCAACTACACTATGCACGACCTTGAACTGGGAGTAGTAGTATTCGCCCTGAAGATCTGGAGACACTACCTCTATGGTACGAAATGCACTATCTTCACTGATCATAAAAGCCTTTAGCACATCCTCAAGCAAAAAGAACTCAACATGGGACAAATTCGATGGGTAGAGCTACTAAATTATTACGAATGTGAGATTCGTTATCACCCCGGTAAAGCCAATGTACTAGCAGATGCCCTGAGAAAAAAAGAATACTAGGTCCGTCGAGTAAAGTCATTAACCATGATGATTCATTCACACCTATCCACACAGATCAAAGAGGCTCAGTCGGATGCCTTGAAACCCAAGAATGTGACAGGTGAAGCCTTAAGAGGAATGGATAAGAACCTAGAAGTCAAGGGTGATGGAGTTCGTTATCTCACGAATCAGATCCGGACACGGATGTCCGGTGGACTCAGAGACGTCGTTATGAATGAAGCTCACAATACCAGATACTCCATTCATCCCGGTTCAGACAAGATGTATCTTGACCTCAAAAAGCTTTATTGGTGGTCAAAGATGAAGGCAGAAATTGCTACCTATGTGGGCAAGTGCCTAAATTGCGCCAATGTCAAGGTTTAATATCAGAAGCCCTAGGGTTTGTTACAACAACCAGAGATACCCGAGTGGAAGTGGGAGCGGATCAACATGGATTTCATAACCAAGTTGCCCAAGACAACGGGTGGTCTCGATACCATTTGGGTGATCATAGACAGGTTAACCAAATCCTCACACTTCCTACAAATCAAAGACAGACAAGATGGAGAAACTGACCAGGACATACATCAAGGATATCGTACGACTACATGGTGTACCCATATCCATTATCTCCGACAAAGATAGTCGATTTACCTCATGGTTTTGGCAATCGCTACAAAAATCCTTGGGTACTAGGTTGGTTATGAGTACCTCCTACCACCCATAGACCGATGGACAGAGCGAAAAAACTATCCAAACATTGGAGGATATGTTGAGAGCCTACGTGATAGACTTTGGTAAAGCTTGGGATGCCCATTTACCACTTGTAGAGTTCTCATATAATAACAACTACCACACAAGCATTAAGGTTCCTCTGTTTGAGGCCCTCTATGGCCACAAGTGCAGATCCACTCTATGTTGGGCTGAAGTGGGTGACACACAAATAGCGAAGGGGCAAGTTCCTAAGGACACTCTCACCGGCCGTGAGATCATAAGGGAGACAATAGAGAAGATCGTCCAAATCCGTGAACGACTGAAAGCACCTCGAGATCGACAAAAGAGCTACGCAGATAAAAGACGCAAACCCTTGATATTCCAGGTGGGTGGCCGTTTTTGGTTAAAGGTTTCACCATGGAAAGGAATGATATGTTTTGGAAAACATGGGAAACTAAATCCAAGGTACATCGGACCATTTGAGATCATCGCAAGGATCGGCCCGGTAGCTTACAAACTCCAACTACCACAAGAACTTAGTATCGTACACCCTACATTCCACGTGTCCAATCTCAAGGTATGTCTATCCGACGAAACTCTTGTTATCCCACTCGACGAAATCGAAGTAAATGAGAGTCTAAACTTCATTTGAAGAGCCAATGGAAATCATGGATAGAGAGGTCAGTTGAACAAAACAAAGCCACATACCAATAGTAAAAGTTGATTGGAACGCCAGACGTGGACCTAAATACACATGGGAACAGGAAGATTAAATGAAACAAAAGTACCCACATCTTTTCCCCAACACTTGAAGTCCCACTCAAATTCTAATTTCGGGACAAAATTTCCTCTTATGGGGGGATGATGTGACAACTTAAAAAATCCTAGAGCAAACTAGGTCTAAACTTCAACCATGTACTAGTGGATTCACAATGTAACTTGATGTAATAGAGCTATGATTTTCATGATGTATATTATATAAGCTATATAAACTATATGTATTGAAAACCCATGCTAATTTGAGTTATATTAAGTCAATACAAGTCAAGGAAATTAATCAAAAGCATGAAATATACCCCCACCATTTAGATTTCGGTTTTTGGAATCTAGAAACATTAGGTTTTCGGTTTTGAGCATCTTGGACCACATTGTGTTTTCGATTTTGGTTAAGGCCAAAATCACTTTGTGATTTCTTCTAGAACAGAAATCATTCACTTAGGTGTAATGCCAAACCGAAATCAAGGGGATTTCAGTCTTGCTTAGACCGCAATCACCATGAAAGTGGCCAAGTGGTGCCACTTGATTGGATATTTACCTTCCCAAGAGGATAATTACACATGTCAATGCAAACATCAACTCACCTTATCTCATTTCCTACATATATATACATGAGAAGGAGTCATTCTCAACCCATTTCCAGTAAATGAAATTCCTCACCGTTTTTCTCAAATATCAAACCCCAAACTCAAAGAGCAAACGTTCCCTGGAACTTATACTTCAAGCTTCTTCCTTAGGTTACATTGTAAGTTCTTCTCATATTACCTAGTTTTTTCACAACACTTGTATTACTAGTTATATATATTCACACATTATTATGTGTTAGAAACTATTAGGATACGACATCCTTCCCGTATTCTAGCTCGAAGGTCATCGTTTTATCTCGTTATCTAAATCGCTATCATAGACGAGGTGAGTTCATACCCCTAAGCTTTTCAATGATTTTTCTATGTTTTAGAGGGGGAATACAAGTAAAACACAAGGAAACTTGTGTAATTATACAAACCATTACTTACGCTATCTTACATTTTATATGCATATACGTGAAAATACCAAATATGGGAAACAACATTACTACCAAATTTACGAACATGTACATGCAAAGTTGTCAAAATAACAAAGTTGTTCATTTCAGCGAAACATACATTTTAAACTATAATAGGTATAGTTTGGGGAGCATTCACGCTATTTTACCCTTTCAGGGCAAAGGAACGATTATATAAAAATACAGTTATTTTTATAATATACAAACATAATGAAAGGGTAATACTTACACCTACAGCAAAAGGGTTTTCATTTCACTTTATGTAGACCTGTTAATGAATAAATTTGTGAGAAATTCGGCTTCACGATAATTTTTAAAGTACTGCATTTAAAGTCCTGTAATTGTAACCAGAGTCTCTTATAGGGAGAGCGTGATACTTGTGTATAGATCTATACGGCACTGAGAATCCCGCACCTAAACTATTAGCTAGAGTTAGACCGGCAGTTCTGGGGTGACAGATGTCATAACGATTCCGACGTTTGAAGAACGTTGTTACAGGCGGACTGAGTCATATCATGGTTATAATAACTCACATGGGGTATTAACAACACGTTTTGTTTACGGAAAGTAACAATCACATAAAAGGGTTTTATTTATATAAAACTACAGTATACTATTTTTAAGTACAACATTTCACATCTCGGTCTTAGGGTAGCTAAGACTAAATTTCGTCTAGGATTGTTAGATTTCATCTATAATTGCTTAGTGTAAATGTTACTTATATATAAATTTTAGACGCGACCGACTTAGAATTGGTTGGTCCGCTTTATTTCTTGTTCCTTGTTTGGTTGTGGGCTTAGGGCAAACCCATTACATTCAACGGTTTATTTAACCTTAATTTTATATAACTTTTATACACTAAGGATTATAGGTGGGAGCTACGGGATTCCTAGGATTACACTTTACTACACAACAAGAAATACATTGTACTACTTACTAGTGCCACACAACTAGTAAACTCATGAAAACATGCATACAATGGGTTTTAATCTTATTAAAACTATAACATACTACGTTTAAGTACGGGTACATTCATACATTTTCCGGTCTTAGGGTATTTAAGACTACAATACATTTTACAAGAAAATATTGGACTTTCTGGAATCACATTCTATCACTTTTACAAGGAAAACAACATTTTTCTCAAACAAAACTCTTATGAACTCACCAACTTAAATGTTGACACTTTTTCAAACTACTTGTATTCTCAGGAAATCAGTAAACAGGTAATCACCAGCTTTTGAGGACGGGACGCTAAGGCGTTAGTTCAAAACTCATTTTGTCATCATACTGTAATTTATTTGGAAACATGTAATACATGAAACAATGTAACCTTTTAAATTATATCTATGATGGTTGTGTTTGCTTTCTTCATAATTATACTCGTTTGTTATGATACTATACATGAAGTCATCCACCCCCGAACGTTTCCGCCATTCTGGTTTGGGGGTGTGACAGTTGCTGACCGAGAACTCAAATAGCCGCCGAAATCACTTTGACCTAGCCGAGAACTTCAACTTTGCCACCGAAAACGTCCAAACTTGACCGGAAAATGCCCAAAAACACCAGAAACACGAAATTGGTAATTTATCAAGAGCAATTTCGACCAATGTCTCCGATGTAGTGAAGAACACGAAGAACAACAACAATAATTTTTGTCAAAAAGAACTTAAAGACACCAGAAACTCCAAGAAAAACTCTATGAAACGTTTAATATTTTGCCAATTGGATTGATACCAATCCTTACTCTGATACCAATTGTAAAACCACGATCTAGGTACCAATCCAAATCACTAGATTGCTGCGGAATCCCAATCAAGTGAATGACATAAATCGTAATTATGAAATAAGAACATAACGTTGAATCTTCAACACACACTATATTAATCAATAGTCTAGTACATAGGACTCTCTATGTTTCTCGGTTCTCTCTGTCTCTCACAAATCTCAAAATCAATCAGCTAGAATAACCAACATGAACATGGCTGAATCAATACAATATATATACCTAGACCTAATTACAAAGGCCCAACCTAAATCCCAACCGAAATCTCTTAAGGATTTCGGTCCAGTCACCACTGAAATTATGTTGTTTTCGGTCCTAGAATGAGAACTCCAAAAGCTATTTAAAGTAAAGTATAAACCACAAATCATGTCCCAACATGTATCATTTTATAATGGATCACGTAGAGGATGGGCACGTGGAAGTGCATTTCATAAGATCATCTGATCAACTTGTTGATATCTTTACCAAGGCCCTACCTGAACCATCATTCAATCAAATTCTACAAGGGCTTGGAATGATAGAAGCAGACCCTATTCCGAAACAAACTTTGTAATTGGAAAGCATTCGTTGCGAATGGGTTCAAGTCCCCGGAGTCACTCGGAGTCTATTGTTCACGCTGCGAATGGGTCCGAGCCCTCGGAGTCGCTCGGAGTCCACTGTTCACTTGGAGATTCAGAACACTTTGTATCCTTTGTATATTTCGATAGTTACAGTTCCTTAGTGTATTTTATCTATTTTCTTTATTTCAGTTTTTATCTTTTTTAGAAAATCAAAAATAAAAAAATATTTTCTTTATTTTTGTTTTATCTTTTTCAGAGAGTCAAAAATACAAAAATATTTTCTTTATTTTAGCATCTATTTCTTTATTTTTTTCTGGTTTTTTTTCTTTTTTCAGAAAAATTAAAAATCCCAAAAATAAGTCGACAATTGAGAAACCTGCAAGAACATATTTATCATGATCTCAATTCAGAACGATGGGGCAGATATATAATCCCGTATCTTCGAACGAGTAAGTGTCCCTAGAAGCATGTTGTTGCATGTTGACCTAAGCCTCTGAGACTCTATGTTCGAAGCCTTAATGAATCGATATTACCAATCGTTTCTTCCCAAATAGGATATAAATTCACATAAGTCATTGAGCTACCTTACTTTTCTTAATTGAGTTAAGAGTTCACTGCATTGTCATTTCTAATTTCAGAGGTACACTTTTATCTTCGGAACCCCCTCAACATTTCTCTATTATTTTCACTTCCATAAACGTAACCCTCGAGACTCTCAGTTATTACCAATGAGGTTTATGGTTACATAACATCTGTGTTTATGATCTTAAATTCATTTTTACCATGAATTGAGTGAAACCCAAAATCCAAAACGAGTTTCTGTATTGACAGTGAACAATAAACATGTTCCAGATTTTTCACCATGGAATTAACGAAATACAACCCTTGTGGTTAGTACCTTGGAATCTCATTTTTTTATTTTTGTGAGATCTTAATGAAACGTTCTCGACCTAAGATATTTCTTCCCAAAAGATCCAATTTTTATTTTTTCTTGAGATTTTATATTATCCAGTCTCTTAAATAAATCCAAAGCATACTTGTTATTATGGCTACACTGGTCAGACAAGTACTTCTTCCATTCTTTCAGACTTATGTTGAATTTTGGAATTTGGTTGAAGATGAAACCACACTTAAAAGCCTTATGAAAAGAATCCTTTCACTATTTCTCAACAAATAGATGATCGTAATTCAACGGCATACCACACAGACACTTTCGAGTCTCTCTTGACTCCGAAGGAAAAGATCATTGCCCGGGATCCATCTGCTTTTGTGTTAATTTTTATATTGACATCACAAATTCCCAGATATACTTTGTTTTATCTATTTATCTTTGGTATACTCTTGCACGAAAATCCTCGTAATTTTCCAAATGTCTGGTTCTAACTTCTGATTGATTACTTTCAATTCTGAGAACAGGTTATGATGATTGTTTCCAAATGTCATTGATTACTTTCAATTCACTCTACCAATGACATATAGAAGGGTTAATCAATGATTGATTTTCTCACCACTTTCCAAATCTCTCAGGTAAAAAACCCTGCTCTCTCTGCACTGTTCATCATTGTCTCCAACTGCTTCCATGGCTGCTTTGTCTGAAACTACTTCTCATGTCGGTCAAACTGCATCAACACTCATGCTCAGCATCAAACCCAATAAGAATATTTCCTTAGATTTGAACTCTTCTCGATACACTGAAGCTCTCAAACCATTGATCGGGTGTTTAAGATATTCTCCTCTTTCTCAAGCATTAACAATGGGGGAATCTGTGCCCTTAGTGCATCTCTCGAAGGCATATTCATCTACAAATCACATCCCTAATGACGGAGTTATTACTTTTAAGATCGACTCTCACAAAACCTCCATCTCGAAGACCCGATTCTGCAGGATGCTAGGGTTTACTTCAACAGAGGGTCTTGCCGATCCTGAGTCGATTTCTTCAGCCACCATCATCGAGATGTTTTTCCAGATGGGGTATCTTGGTGAGATCACTCTTCTGTCAAAATTCAAGAAACCTAACCTTCCACCAATGTTGAATGGACTCTTCACTCTACTTTTCAAGAGTTTTTTTTCAGAATGAGACACTAGGTCAGACAATGCTAGAAAACCATTCTGTATGATCATCTATGGCCTCTACAATGGGATTAAACTTGATTATGGTTCAATCCTCTGGGCTAAACTGGTTCGGAGCACACTCTCTACAACGAGGAACTCTGAAGTTTCATGCGCTTGTTTTTGGTCGATTATTGTTGAACGTGCTCTAGTTCGTCTTCATAATGAAGTTCCAGATGACTCTGTGCTTGCTACGATTTCGATCTTCCATACTTCAAATTTCATTGTACCAGATCCTACGAAGTTCAACTTTGTTGGTTCTCTTCTGGAGGCTATGCACGACTTTATTCTTGCAGATAATGTTGTTATTAATGAGTATCGAAAGAAGCCTGCTTCAGGATTTCGCCCTATGCCTGAAAATTTTCGAAGGGCACTTTAAGAAGGTAACAAACCCAAAAAGGGAGGTAAACGAAAAGCGAAAGCAGGACCTTCCGAACCTACTGCTACTCCGAAGAAGAAAGTAAAGAAAGCTGCTCGAAAGCGTAGGTCTCCAACTCCAGTTCACGAAGCTTCCAGATCTCGTACTCACTCAGATTTGCAAGAGCGAGACGCAGTTCACAATGAAGCAGAAGATATTACAGCAACTTCGCAACCCATGGTCTTGGAACCCATTCCCACCCAGTCTATTACGAAGGTATCATCTACCATTTCCACTTCAATTCCCATGGCATAAGATTCATTTCATGTTCCTTCTCCTCCACCTGCTCTTACTGCAACTTCTACACTAATTTCTACACCTATCACCATAGCTCCTTGTCCAAATGTATCGGTTGGTGTTTTGCAACCATAGATCTCTGTTGCCCAAACCACTCTACTATTCACTGATTCAACTGCAACAACAACCACTACCACAAGTTTACCTCTAGTGACTGTCAATATATCTGATACGGGGGCAGGTGCTTTTGGTGTTACTGTTGGTTTCAGTTCCTTCCCAGTCTCTCCCTTGTGGAATGATGATCCTGATACGGCTTTTGGTGATGATCGGGATGATTTTCAAGATTTCCACTTCAGTCCTTTCACTATTCATCACTTAAGTGATGATGATGAGGTCCCCGTGACGGAAGGGCAGTTCAAGGTTTTAAATGAAAATTTGGAAATTCTGCTCGGGTCTTCCAACACATCATCCAACAATGATTATTCCACTGAGTCTCTCAGAGCCCTGATCGAGACACTTACCAAGGAACATGCTAAAACCCTCGCTGAGTCCTCTAAGTTTGTTGAAAACTCTGAGAAAACAGTTCGTGAAACGACCAAAAAAGTCGAAAAACTATTTGCTGATGTTACTCGGTTTATGGAGGATTTTTAGAGTTTTTCTGATAAGAACACTGAAGCTGCGAATAAGGTGATTACAAGTCTTGGCACAACTCTTCAAACTGAGAAAAAGGCTCTCTCCAAGGTTCGTTCAGACTTACGAGTTGATAATGTCGAATTAAATGCCTCAATAGACTCCAAGATTGAGAAGCTACAGTAGGATCTTGCTACAGAAAACAAAATCATGGATCAGCTTGCTGTCAAGACTGAGAAAACCAAAGTCCTTTCTGTGAAGTTGTCTCATGCCAACAAATAAATTGATGATCTCAACTCTGAAAAGGCTGTTATCGAAAGATGTGTAGCAGATGTAAATCTTTACTTGCAAAATATCGTAGAGACTCGTGACTCGTTGCTTATGCTCTCGGTACGACAACATCTTGCTGAAAAACCCAAACCCGTCTTCTCGATGCTTAGTCGTGTTGAAGGTGTTTCAGAATCAATTGCTCTTCTGAAACAAGGGAGAGAACCAAAGAAGACTTCTAGTGAAGAACCTGAGAAAACAACTGATGATTCTAATGAGTACGAAAACAAACCACCACCGAAAAAAAACGATTTGTAGGGTAATGAAGCTTTTGGATCGAAAGGAAAAGGAAAACTGGTTGAAGATGGTGATGAGGAAGAACATTTATCTAAAGAGGCACAACTCAAAAGAAAGAAACGTGTCAAAGAGCTTGATGAAGCTCAGTGTGTTGCAAAGGAAGCTGAAGCAACTGAAAAGGAGGCTCGTGATGCACATGTCACTCTCAAAACACAAAAGGCCCTTTTTCCCTCCTTGGTCTATGAAGTGGAGTATAAACGAGGCCATTGACAATCCGAATGTTTACTGGTTGGGGCCAGTTGTTTCGTTTGAATTGGAAAACCATTCAGAATCTCATCTTGATTTCCCGATCACTCCGAAGGGCTTTCTATTTCGCTTTTTTGAAAAGATTGAGAAAGCTCCTGATTCGGATAACGATGTCAATCACATGATTTTCTCCTTTTATCTTAAGCATGGGAAGCCTCAATACGAGACATGGAGTTCGAAGAAGATAGCTGTTGTGAAAGTTTATGGGCCAGTTGAAACATATAGCTTCATCAATGTTCGATTCAATGCAGTTCGAGGAGCAGGGAGTTCGGTCTTTGAGTTCACACTTGCTGACATGCCTTGTCTTAATCCATACGATTGGATTTCTTTGTTCAATCTCTTGTCAAAAGATGAACATAAATTTGAACCCATTGTGGCGCATCTGAAAAGGATGTTGGTCTCCTACATTCAAGAGATTGGCAAAATGGATGTAGAGATTGCAGGTGTACTCCGAAAGAAACCCATTGTGCAACCAAAGGAAGCTCCAAAGGACAACAACAAAATGAAGTTTGGAAAAATCCGAAAGGATAATTGGAGTGTAGCATTTCAACAAAGAGATAGAGAAGGTGTAAATGTTCAGAAGTGCTTGTTTTCCTTACCAGACAAGCATCTTTATTCTACTTCCTGTCTGATCTACGTTTTGGGAATTACTGAACAATGCAAAGCGAACGATGCTTCAGATAAGAAGTGCTTCACCGATATGATTTAATGGTACATCTTGGTTCACAACGCTTTGCTTGGATTAATGTCGAAGTTGTTCAAAGTTCAGAAACGCCAGCAACACTGAAGAATCTACATTCTTAATTGACACAAATGGGGAGATTGTTGGGATAAATAATGTTGTGTCAATTGTATTGTACTAGAATAGTCCATTTGTAATGGGCTGGGCCTGTCCAACGCCGAGATTTAATGACATTAGGGTTAAACTATTTATAGTGCATGCATGCACCGTTTTTAGGGTTAACGAAGTGTGTTTCCCTACGTAGTCTTTACAGAGAAGTTATTGTTGAACTCTTCTAAGGCTATTGAATTTAATCATTCGGCACCATTTTGATCTTCATTGTTCTTATTGTTTTGTTGATTATACTTGTTAGAATCTATCGATCTTTTATTTATTGTTTCAACATTTTCAATAAACAATTACTATGTTTGGTATTGAAAATTCATTTTGTTGATTGTGATTTTTCTTATTCCGCATATGTAAAATCTAGATTTTTGATCCAACACCCCCCCCCTCCCCCTCCACTGAAGGGTTAATGAGCTTGAGTTGCCCTTGATTACACTTTAGCCGTCATGATTAATTTTCCAAACTATTGAATAGCCACATAAATGTTTCCAAGTGCATAACAACATGCTAAAACACATTCTAAAAGATTCTAGGCACTTAATGTAACTATGGAATTACCAAATCCAGTCCATAGTCTCCTAAATTTCGCTTATGGCCAAACAATCCTTTGGATCTATTATGGCTTAGATAATCCTTCATTTTTAGCATCAAATTCATCAGCTAAATATCAATTTAATATCTATGAATATCAACTACTCGTATTGACCATCAAATTCCTTGAAATACATCATTCAACAATCAAATCCATACTAAACACATTCTGGTTTTAAACTCTCATATCCAATGTGTTAACAAATCCTTAGAACACTTTAGGATCAATAAATTCTTCATGTTAAGCATCATAATCATAATAAATTTATCAATTCATGACTAGAATATCATTTACATACTTAGATGTTTAAATCTATATCGAAGTTCGTAAATAAACCATAAATTCTTAATTCCAATCATCCGAACATGAATTCTCTCATTTATTGAGTTTGTGCATCCAATATGAATTTATAGCAGCAAAACTTCACATATAATCATAGAACCATTTCAATAACTTAACAACTCACAATCCTTAATTTAAGATTCTAGGGTTCATGGATAGATTTTTACCAAACATCAAATCCATCAAGTGAGTGATATAATTGAGCTTAGAACGATATACACCACTCAAGGAATGTTAAGAAAACAAAACCCTAAGCATCAAAACATGTTAAAATTGGATTTGAGATTATACTGAAAACCCTAACTAGAAAATGGAGTTTATAAGATGAGATTTATACCTCAAATGCACTCAATCCTTGTTGATGACTTCAATCTCTCACTTGAACTTCAAACTCTAACCCTAGAATTTTCATGTGGAACTCAAACTCGTCATTCCCTCATCCCCTTTCATCTTATGTTGATATATTGCACTTTAAGATAGAATTTGATGAGGAATTGCTTGATTCTTAACTAGGTCACCGTTTATTGCTTCATCACACCAAGGAAGAGGGAAATCTCATATTTGTTGTAGCAATTTTTGATACCGACACTGACTTTGTCAAATTCAAGCACCACTAGCTTCTACATGAATATCCCACATTGTGACAGCCTAATTATAATTAAGGAAACATTTCACAAACGGGTAATTTGATTTGGAGACAGAAACCATATATAATAATTAAATACGGAAGACAATCATCACATAAAAAGCCAAATATACAAAACTACACCACCAACCATGCCGACAAGAAATGTATCGTCATCAATATTGTTGAAGGGGTAAACACTATGCAGATCATGCGTTTCCACTTGTGATGTGAAATGTTTCATTTTAGATAAAAACACGTTTGATAATGAGAAAATTTTACGCAGGAGCTGTACAAGAAGAAAATAAAAGAAAACATAATTAAGCAACAACTAAAGAATCAAAATGAAGAAAAACAAGGAGAGAAGTCATCAATCAAGAAGATGATCATCTCATAAGGTGAGGTAAAATCTCTTGTTCCTGATCTAAATCCCTGAAGAACGACATTTGCAAGTCATGGAGGACGTGTCATCCTGAATAGTTGCTTCATCTTAGAGGACCTCATCTTCTAACTGATAATGAAGGATGTATCAGTAAATCATGCACTTCTACGTAGATAATATTATGTTCGCCTCAGAACATGTCCATATTGATGGAATTGATAAAAACGGTAGTGAAACTTACTTGAATTTTCATGGCCTCCTTAAGTTGGAATACAACCTCAGAAATCGCAGGTCGTTCTTCTCTGAGTTTCTTGCAAGCATTGATACGCAATAGCTGAAAACTTGTACAATGCTCTTGGCTTAATATCTTTCTTTATTCTATGATCAATAATCTTATCCAGCTCTCCATTTCTGTAGCAAGTTCGGGCCAAATGGTGGAGGAATGGCCGCTCATCATGGTAATTTATGACACACGCCAGCCTTCCACACAAAACTTCAAACAAAACCACACCGAAGGAATATACATCCGATTCTTTTGTTAAAAGACCTGTTATTTCGTATTGTGGGTCCCAATAACCATGCGTTCCAGCAAGGTTAGTGATCACTACGGTGTTACTTTGGTTTGCTAGTCCTATCCTAGCCAACCCAAAATCCTAAAGTTTTGCATTCCAAATCTCATCCAACAAAATATTCGCGCTTTTTATATCACGGTGTATTATTCTATGTTTTTCTGCCACATGATTATGAAGATAATCCAATGCAGAAGCAACACCAACACATATTTTGAGCAGTTGTGGCCATGAGAGTTCACATGACATAGCAGGGTCATGTAAATACTTGTCGAGGCTTCCACGGCGTACGTATTCATAAACCAAGATCATTTCTTTGTTAACATCACAAAACCCTATTAGGGTTATAATGTTTTCGTGCTGAAACTGTGAAAGCATTGTGAGCTCAGTGTGGAACTCCTTGTTACCTTGAAACCCGGTGACATCTAGCCGTTTTACAGCAACTAGCTGGTGTACATGATTTGCCCAGGTGAAAATTCCCTTGTAGACCCTTCCATATCCACCCTTCCCGATGCAATTTCTTTCGTTGAAGTCTTGGGTACAATCTTTTATAGCCTGGAAGGGGATTTTGGGGTGGTTTGGCTGCTTCACATACATGAGACATGATGTAGACTAATTAATAACAATATGCATATATACATGATTTAAATAAGAAACCTCTGGATGTCTTACCAGCGGTTGATGTGAAGTTTCAGTGTCAAGTGGATGGATATTATGAATATGCAGTGCTGCTTTCTCAGTGACCTGTTTGTGTAATTCCCATATCTATGCACACGTACATGGTAATAATTCGCAAAGATTGAATCAACAAATATAACGAATTGTCAAATGAATGTATTCAGTAACCAGTTCGTGTAATTCTCATACCTCAGGGTACACCTTACTCATAGGGCATACAGCCACCAAAACCTCATAATGAATAGCAGCAGTTTGATAAGCTTTTGTAAGACGGGTACGGACATTACTGTAAATTTCTGCAATCAGTATCAAAATGAAAAGAAGTCACATAACCATGAAGATGTTTACCTATCAGTTTTATCAGCATTTTGTAAGCCTTGAATGTACTTTTCACAATAATACTGATAAAAGGCCATAATTTCACGAGGATCGCTGCGTTTTTGTACTCCAATTAAAGTGGTTTCTTCTTCCTGAATAGAATACAAAGAGGGAGTTCAAAATTAAATCTATGAGAATTAATGTAATATGGGATGCAGTGGCACTGTTTTAATACCATACAAAAATTTGACCTCCTTGTTATAGACTAAACATAGGATCCTGTTATACAATTAATAAATTAATCTCTCTAACAACATAAAATTTTGTATTTCACTATTTTCTTCTCATCTTTAATCGTTTGAATGTTTTGTGTATGTCGATTCTTATCCCTAACGACATTAATTCCAATAATATATTTTCAATAGAAAAAAATAAACTTGTAAAAATAATATGTTTATAAATAAAATGATATAAACAAAAACTTTCATACAAATTGGAGGATTAAACTTGTAAATTTTATAGGTTAAAATTACAAATAAAAAAAGTCGGTGGTCTGCAAGGGAGCTACACAAAAAGTGACCCTAGTTTTGCAAAAGGTTTATAAGCTAACCCCACTTATGCAAAAATACTTCCAATATTTTCCACCATTATAGTGTTGATTTGTTAAAAAATAGTTATGAGAAATTGATGAAAGAAGGAAGAGAAGAGAACACATACCCTTCCTAGGCGAGGAAGCAGGAGAGACTTCAATTGAAGAACAGCATCATCATCAGGTGTTGGATCTAGCTTGTGAACTAGCTCAAAGGCATGGAACCGACCTGTTTTTGTTTATAAATAAGTTTTTAGTTGCCAAATAACTATCGGTCATTATAATGATGATAAAATAACTTTGTGAAAGCTTATATTATTATGATAGAGAGCTTTCTATGGCTCTTCTTACAAAGAGAAGATTTCTTGATGAAATGGTTTATATATACTAATGAGGTTTAATTGTACTCTAGGAAGGTGGACACTCACATATAGTAGACACTTCATTGCTATCAGTGGTGGTGAAATTTGCTAGGAAGTTCAAAGTTCAACCATAACATTTATACAATTAATTAATATTGGTTGTCATACAATTTATCAAATGAGATCACCATTTTTAATAATTATCACTAAACATGTCATTTGCAAGAATTCATTCCAAATCATATTTCTTTGAATCGCTGTAATGCCTTAATTAAATAAAATGACTTGGTTGTGGCTCTAGGCTCGTTACAAATAACAGGTGTTTTGTCTCAAATATTAGCATAACAAGAGTTTGGGCTTTATTTTATATTGGGTATTATGTTGGCCCATTAGCTAGGAAACCCTAATTAGTTATGTTTTTTCCTTTTCATTGTAATTGTACTTCTCATTTTGATAATAATACGAAACCCTAGCCGTTCTATGTCTTTTACTTGTTATATAGTTCATATCAAACATTTTCAAAACTTTTATCTTTATTGTGCTAATATGGAATGGGGACTTACAAAGGTAGGCAACCCTCGGATTGACCCACTCAATTTCATTGGCAACACGAAGAATAGGCCCAATCCGAACAAGAGATGGAGGGAGCATCTCATTGTCCAAAAATGCAATTCCATCTAAATTCCATCTGTTTGAGTCCCCAACAGCAGCTCTTTGTTGCTCATGAGCCATAGTTTCTTCAAATTCTTCTTACAGAATACCCCAAGTATATATATACAGTTGAACTGAATTCAGACATAAACCAAAGAGAAAGTTTAAACTTTGTAAAAAGACAAGATTAATACACCATATATCAAAAACGCCCTTTTCCCTAAAAAGACATTATCTATCCCCAGACAAACAGTGGACTACTCTCTTGGTAGTTAGGAACATCAGATGCTGATTGAACAGATCTGTTTCATCTGTTACGTTAATGGATGCAGTTTATTTCTAATTACAACCATAAGAAATCTAATTTCACCAAACATATCATATCAAAATTTTCAATATCGTTTTCATTAGTTAACATTCAAAGGATGAAAATCTTACAGTAGTTTAGTTTGTCTTCTTCGACAGGCTGAGTATTCGGGAGATAAAGATACGATCATGTAAATAATAGATGAAAATGACGATTATGAACTTATTAGAAAGTAACTGACAGCATCACACTTTCACAGCAACAAGCTTCTCATCAGTCATCATGATAGTGATCTAAATCCCTGAAGAACGACATTTGCAAGTCATGGAGGACATGTCATCCTGAATAATTACTTCATCTTAGAGGATCTCATCTTCTAACTGATAATAAATAAAAATAAGTGATGTATCAGTAAATCATGCACTTCTATGTAGATAATATTATGTTCGCCTTAGAACATGTCCATATTGATGGAATTGATAAAAATGGTAGTGAAACTTACGTGAATTTTCATGGCCTTCTTAAGTTGGAATACAACCTCAGAAAAAGCAGGTCATTCTTCTCGAGTTTCTTGCAAGCATTGATACGCAATAGCTGAAAACTTGAGCAATGTTCTTGGTTTAATATCTTTCTTTATTCTGTGATCAATAATCTTGTCTAGCTCTCCATTTCTGTAGCAAGTTCGGGCCAAATGGTGGAGGAATCGCCGCTCATCATGGTAATTCATGGCACATGCCAGCCTTCCACATAAAACTTCAAATAAAACCACACCGAAGGAATATACATCCGATTCTTTTGTTAAAAGACCTGTTCTTTCGTATTGTGGGTCGCAATAACCATGTGTGCCAGCAAGGTTAGTGATCACTACGGTGTTACTTTGGTTTGCTAGTCCTATCCTAGCCAACCCAAAATCCGAAAGTTTTGCATTCCAATTCTCATCCGACAAAATATTCGCGCTTTTTATATCACGGTGTATTATTCTATGTTTTTCTGCCACGTGATTATGAAGATAATCCAATGCAGAAGCAACACCAACACATATTTTGAGCAGTTGTGGCCATGAGAGTTCACATGACATAGCAGGGTCATGTAAATACTTGTCGAGGCTCCCATGGCTTGCATATTCATAAACCAGGATCATATCTTTGTTAACATCACAAAACCCTATTACGGTTATAATGTTTTCGTGCTGAAACTGTTAAAGCATTGTGAGCTCAGTGTGGAACTCCTTGTTACCTTGAAACCCGGTGACATCTAGCCGTTTTACAGCAACTAGCTGGTTTACATAATCCCCCCAGGTGAGGATTTCCTTGTAGACCCTTCCCTATGCACCCTTCCCGATGCAATTTCTTTCACTGAAGTCTTGGGTACAATCTTTTATAGCCTGGAAGGGGATTTTGGGGTGGTTTGGCTGCTTCATATACATGGGACATGATGTGGACTAATTAATATTAATGGACCATTATATATATATATATATATATATATATATATATATATATATATATATATATATATATATATATATATATATATATAAAACAAACATCTGGATGTCTTACCAGCGGTTGATCTGATGTTTCAGTGTCAAGTGGAAGGATATTATGAATATGCATTGCTTCTTTTTCAGTAACTTGTTTGTGTAATTCCCGTATCTATGGACAAGTAGACAGTAATAATTCACCAAGATTGCATCAACAAATATAAAGAATTGTCAAATTTATTTTTTGCTAGAAAAATACCTTGTATTTTTTTCATTTTTTCCTAACCCGCCCTTTTAGTCATTTTTTCCAAAAAAATTGTAAAATGTAAGGGTTTTTTTTCGAGAAAACTAAAAAAGTTCAGGGTTTATTTCGAAGCATCTAGAAGGTTGAGGGTTTTTTTTTCGGAAAAAAATGCAAAGTTGAGGGTTTTTCGGAAAAAAAACGTTAAAATATAGTCTTTTTCAGACAAAAAATAAATTTCAAGTTTAATCCAGAAAATAAAACACAAAATATATGGTTTTTTTTTAGTTGAACCCACTTTTTTTTGGAGAAAAATAACTAAAAGGGCAAGACTGGAAAAAATACAAGGCCTTTTTCATGATACAAATAAAGATAAGGTTTAATACAGAAAAAAACACAAAATATAAGGTTTTTTAATGAGATTAACGATTTATTAAATGAATTTCTTGAAAAAACAAAAATGTCCAACATTACCTCCTTTGCCACCTCAACTCCATCTATCAGATTGACAACCTTTGATACCTCAAAAAGAACACCAGCAGTTTGATAAGCTTTTGTAAGGCGGGTGTGGACACTCCTGTAAATTTCTGGATTCAGCATGCTGAAAATGAAAAGAAGCCACACAGCCATGAAGATGTTTACCTCTCAGTTTTATAAGCATTTTGCAAGCCTTCAATGTACTTTTCACAATAATACTGATAAAAGGCCAAAATTTCACTACCATCACTGCGTTTAAAACTAATTAAAATTGTTTCTCCTTCCTGAATAGAATACAAAGAGGGAGATCAAAATTAAATCTAATTAAAGTTGTTTCTCCTTCCTAAATAGAATACAAAGAGGGAGATCAAAATTAAATCTTTGAGAATTAATGTAATATGGGATGCAGTGGAACTATTTTAAAACCATACAAAAATTTGATCTACTTGTTGTAGACTAAACTTAAGATCCTGTTATATAATTAATAAATGAATCTCTCTAACAACATAAAGTATTTCACTATTTTCTTCTCATCTTTAATCGTTTGAATGTTGTGTGTATGTCCATTCTTATCCCTAACAACAGTAATTCCAATAATATATTTTCAATAGAAAAAAAATCAAGTAAATATGATATGGTTGCAAAAATAAAATGTTTATAAATAAAATGATATAAACAAAAGCTTTGATATAAAATGGAGGATTAAACTTGGAGATTTTAGGGAAATCTCCAGAAAAGTCCTAAAATTTTATTCCAATTTATGAAAAAATATCAAACTAAATTTTGTTTACAGAAAAACACTGAATACCGGCTAAAACTTCGAAAAATCCTTTTCTGCCGGTTTCGCAGATTTAGCCGGTATTCTGTCCTTTTTCGTTAGTTTGCTCAAAATTTTAGGACTTTCCCGTAAGTTACTCGATAACCAAAATATTTGGACTTTTCTGAAAATTATCATGGAATTAATAGATATTATAATTAACAAATCATTTATAAACATAACAAATATTTTTATTATAAAAAAAGGAAATACATTTGTTGCAAATAAATTGGTGGTCTAAGTACTTCTCTATAACTTGTTGAGCACTTCAAACTCTCTATGTTCCTTATATGTATCGTTGTGGGTATGATGGCGAGATGTACTCAGTGAGTGTTCATCTAATGTTCGTGTTCCTCTTATGTTGTTTAACCTAACTATCACCCGACATTCATACCTTACATGGTAACAACCATTGGCTAACACTCATCTATCCAAAGTGAAAAAGTGAACCATGGGTGATAGTTTTGTAGGATTAGGTGTTTAAGTCCATAACTATAATTTATATAAACTTTAATTGATAGTAGCACTGTCCTTTTGAGTTGCCCTCAAACCTAGCAATTGAAAATGATAGCTTTTAGAGAGAGATTGGTTTATTAATTTATTACTTGGTTAATGAATTAATTAGAAATTAAATAAATGATTTTTTTGATATACTATGAGAACAATATATTAATTAGAAATAGTAATATTTAATTAAGAATTAATCAGACATTAATTGGAATTAATTTTAGGATTAATTGGATTAATTAAAAGTATAGGAGTTGAAGTATAATGGTTCAATAGTTGAACAAGAGGCATCCTATAGCCTCACGCTTAATAGCAAGTAGACACTTATTGATTGTGTATTAATAAATATTATCAACTCTTGTATTTAATTGAAGAAACTTACATAGTACATTTCCCAATGACACCCACAATGATGCATAGGAGGAATATAGGGAGTTTGAAGTCGTTAGCAAACAATTAAGGAGTACCTAGTCGACCATTCTATTCATAAAAATTAGCAACAAATATATTTCATTTTTTTATAATAAAAAATATTTTTTATGTTTATTAATGATTTGTTAATAATAATATCCATTAATTCCATAGTAATTTTCAAAAATATCCCAATATTTTGGTTATCGAGTAATTTTCGGAAAAGTCCTAATATTTTGAGCAAACTAACGAAAAATGACAGAATACCGCTAAATCTATGAAACCGGCCAAAAAAGGGTTTTTCGATGTTTTAGCCGGTATTCTATGCTTTTCTGTAAACAAAATTTATTTCGGGACTTTTTCATAAATTGGACTATAATTTTAGGACTTTTCTGGAGATTTTCCTAGATTTTATAGGTTAAAATTACAAATACAAAAAGTCGGTTGTCTGCAAGGGAGCTACACAAAAAGTGATCCTGGTTTTGCAAAGGGCTTATAAACCAAACCCCATTTATGCAAAAAAAAAAAAAAAAACAAAAACAAAAACTCTCAATATTTTCCACCATCATAGGTTGATTTTTTAAAATATGGTTATGAGTAAATGATGAAAGAAGGAAGAGAAGAGAACACATACCCTTCCCAGGCGAGGAAGAAGGAGAGACTTTAATTGAAGAACAACATCATCATCAGGTGTTGGATCTAGTTTGTGAACTGTCTCAAAGGCATAGAACCGACCTGTTTATGTTTATAAATAAGTTTTTAGTTGCCAAATAACTATCGATCATTATAATGATGATAAAGTAACTTTGTCAAAGCTTATATTATTATGATAGAGAGCTTTCTATGGCTCTTCTTATAAAGAGAAGATTTCTTGATCAGTAGGCTGCTAAAGCCATAGCACACCCAAGTTAGAAAAAAAACATAGAAAAAAACTTAACACAGTGCCTTTAAAACGAATCAGTTAATTCTAGTCTTGGTTGCAACATAATATGCCAACCAAAATAATAAAAAGGTACTCAAATTAGCAACAACACTTACTGGGAAACAAAGGAGTTTAAAATCAATAGCAAGTATGAAAACAAATGTAAGAAGTAGCTAAACAGACTATTCTATGGTTCAAAACACCAGTGGCATCAACATGGACACTATGGAATGGAATATCATATTCCAATTCTATCAGAATCCATGAAGTGTAATTCTATTGCAGCCAATGATATATGATTGGGTCAAATCACGATGCATGTTGACATAAGAGGACTGATTACTGAGATATACGTAAAATTACTCAACTACCTGTAGCTTTAAGCAACAAATTAGGAACTTACTTTCCATAGAGCAAAACCAGTTGGATATCTTTTCCTAGAGTTAATTGTCACTGGCATGATTATCTTCCAACATCTGCCTAGAAATTCATCACTATTCAGGACACCAATAAACTGAAAAATACGCAACACCTTCAACTCTGTACGCACGTCCATTATAAACGGTCTATGATAGATGTAAACATCAATCAGAAATCAGAAGTATAATAAGTACTTTCATTTCATAGAATATTTTTGTTGGGTTTAATCTTGACAGGTTATTTTAGTTTAGTATTTAATTTAGTAATTGCATAAAACGTAGTAGGTCATGGGTTGAATGAGTCATATGGACCAAGTCTTTTGGGCCTTTTAGATCGGTAGTTAAGGTGCTAGAAAATAGTAAACGTGGGATTGTTTTTGTTTGGAGTCATTAGGTTTTGTAGGCTATAAAAGCCATCTATTTTCTAAATAAAGTTGTAGCCATTTTGAGTCACTATTACTTCTTCTTCTTCTACATATTTCTCACGTAGCAAACATGGGTTGAATCTTTGGTTTTGTAGTTGACAAAAGAGGGGCCTGATTCCAACATTTGGTATCAGAGCGGGTTGAAGCAGGTTTGAGAGTCGGTGTAGAGAAAGGAGGAGCAGCCCTTGGCTGTAGGGCTGAGAACGGAAAAGAAGAAGCATGTGAGATCAGAAGATAAAATGGTGAAAGGAGAGAAGAAGAAGAAGAAGAAAAAGAAGAACATGAAGGGGTTGAGTACTCAAGTGAAAACCCCAGAAACTTTTAAGACCAAGAAGTACTCAGTCACAGCCAAGAGGAAGGGTCATATCTGGTTTGTAGCAGAAAGAAGAAAGACCGCTGCACAGCAGCAAATTAGAAAGAAGAATGAAGAATTGAAGATTGACTACTACAGCAGCGAAGACTGCTAGAAAGAAAGAAGAATGAAGAAAGAAGAAAGAAGAAAGAAGAAATAAAGAAAGATAGAAAGAAAGAAAGAAAGACAAGAAAGAAGAAAGGCCAGTTGCTTGCTTATCTGAGAAAAAAAAACAAGCATCAAGGTGAAGATTGTGACATGCAACTTGTTGGATGTTGCTTTCTTGAGAATGAAAGAAACACAGAAAGGAGGATCAAATCAGGGTGGTTTTTCGACCGTGGTGTGTTCTAGCTCTGCTGTGGAGTTAATGGCTCGCAGTCTTGTTGACAGTCCGACTTTGAAGGTGTGATCCCGAAGATTGAAAGCAGGTGGAGATGAAGAAAGATGTTGCAGCAGAAGGTTGTTGTATGTTAGCAAGATTCAGTAAGCAAGAGAAGCAAGTAGCAAGGTTGATCATGCTTTGTTGATCACAGGAAAAGGAAGATATCAAGCAAGAGGTTTGTAGCAAGTAGCAAACCAGAAGTCTGTAGCAAGTAGCAGACAATAGCAAGTAAAAAGTTCTGGGTTTGTAGCATGAACGATTGTAGCAAGATGCAAGAAATTTTTTGGAACTCGAAAGTTAAGCAAGAGCAAGATATAAGAACTTTGTGTTCTCAAAGCAAGTAGCAAGATTGAATAAAATGATTTGGATAGCAAGAGAAGTAAGATCAAGATTGTCAAGATTAAGGGGGTGAATGTTGGGTTTAATCTTGACAGGTTATTTTAGTTTAGTATTTAATTTAGTAATTGCATAAAACGTAGTAGGTCATGGGTTGAATGAGTCATATGGACCAAGTCTTTTGGGCCTTTTAGATCGGTAGTTAGGGTGCTAGAAAATAGTAAACGTGGGATTGTTTTTGTTTGGAGTCGTTAGGTTTTGTAGGCTATAAAAGCCATCTATTTTCTGAATAAAGTTGTAGCCATTTTGAGTCACTATTACTTCTTCTTCTTCTACATATTTCCCACATAACAAATAGGGGTTGAATCTTCAGTTTGCAGTTGACAAAAGAGGGGCCTGATTCCAACAATTTTTATCACTTCAATGAACATTAAAAAGATATCTAGTTTAGCATATCAATGATTTGGGGCATGTGATAAAAAACTTAAGAATCAACTTTAGGAGAAAAGCAATGAATATATATCATGTCTCGATGAAATTCCTACACAAAATCGTCTACTAAAATCCAACCATTCCCAAATATCGATCTTCTTGGGTTTCCATCTCTTTCTGGTATTGAAACGATGGTGCTAGGTGATTGAAGACGTAACCATTAAAAGGAAAAAAGTGTGTCTCGAATAAAATCAAAAATCTACAATGAATTTCACAAAGAAAATCTACTTAATTTATAAAATCAAATGAAAACCAGAATAAAGAGGAAACCAAAACCAACTCCAAAAACTTTTAGAAAAATAATTAAACCAAATCATCAAAGGAATAAGATTCCGAATATATATATATATATATATATATATATATATATATATATATATATATATAGAGAGAGAGAGAGAGAGAGACGTGTTTTTAAACGACGACTAAGTCTCAGTTCGAGGAGGAAGAAAAAATTAGGAGATTGGTGGTAGTGGTGGTTTCCTTAACTGATGACGGAGATAGTTTCAATCGTTAGGACGATGACTAATAAATGTTATGAAGTTGGTGTTTGCAGTGTTCGATTTAGGGTTTTCAGGAGAGAAAATTACAGAAATATGTTGAGAGATGGTGAGTGTGGCTGAGGAGAGATGGTAGAAAGAATGAGCATTGCAATTCTTAAAATAGGAGAGATATTGGTGAAGTCAGGACAGAATGGCGAGATCTTTGCCTAGATATGACGATTTAGCATAGACTCCAGATTAATGGGTTGAAATTGAGGAATACTAATTCAAAGGCTCAGCAAAATGTTAACTTTTGTTGACAAATATGTGTTCAATGCACAAAACGTTTGTACTTTATGTTGTAAATTTTGTACTACTTACAATTAAGAATTTCTTATACCAAATTTTTATCTACAATGAATTTAGGTACCAAATTTCATATATGCATGCAATTATATATATATATATATATATATATATATATATATATATATATATATATATATATATATATGCGAAAAGTAAATATACATTACAGACCCACCTAAGCTTAGGTACTAAACCTCATGAAAATACATTGTTTTACTACAAAAAGATTGCAATTAGGAATTCACGATTAACACTTGAAGATGTAGCTTCACGATATACACAATAGCCTTGATACGGAAGCAAGAACATTGATTATCTTCGACCTTTATGACGATAGAAAACAATGTTCACTAGGGTGAAGTAATAATCGATAATGGAGTAAAGAAAACAAGGATAGTAAAAGGAAAATGGAGGAAAAAAATGTTATTGGGGACGATATATTTACCAAGTGAAAACCAAATCGAGTATAATTATTAAGTTAAAACAACATATTTTAGAGATTTAGTACCTAATCTTAGGTGAGGCTGTAATGTATATATATATATGCAAGTAGATTTGCGTTTTTTAAATGTAAATATGTACAAAGAAATATCAGTATGCATTAAAAATGCATTTTTTAGAAAAATTTCTCTTTTAAATCTTAATTTCAAAACATAAGGTATATTTTCGTTTATTTCAAAAAAAAATATTTTTTTATTTTTATTTTTTTTAATTTATTAAATAAGCAAAAATATTTATTTCATTTTGAAATTAATATTTAAAAAAAAAAGAATTATTCAAAAAAATGTATTTTAATATATATATATATATATATATATATATATATATATATATATATATATATATATATATATATATGCACTTGAACATTTTTGAAAAATATTTTTAATGACTCTATATGCATAAGAGTAATGATATAAATATACATATGAATAAATATATATGCATATGCATATGAATACTTCATACACATATGCATATGCATATGTATAAAAATAAGTATAAGCATAAGGCAATTCAATAAATATGATTATTATGCATATGTATATACATAAGAATAAATATTTGACATATGCATATTTATAAGTATATGCATATGCATATTTATAGGTATATGTATATTCATATTAATAAGTATATGCATATACATATGCGTATGCTTATACATTATTACTAGTTCGTTTGAATGACGTCAAGCTTCAGTAAAAAGCAATCTTTTGATTTTATATTTTAATCTTCTATATAAAAAATAGAAGACGGTCTCGCCAACCACGTATAGAATTGGTTGTGAAAAAGAATCACAACTTTGTTTACATTAGAAAAAAGAATTAAAAAAAGCAAAAAATATAAACATGAAGGGGGCAGGGTTATAATGGGTAAAAGATTATTAATCAACTTCTGTTTTATCAAATTACCATGAAAATGTTTAATAATCAACACTCAAAGTAGCCAAATCCTAACTAAATTTCATATGAAAATTAAACCAACAAACATCCTCTTATTTCTCAAAATAAATACGAGGATTCCTATTTAGGAACTAAGTAAAAAAGAGAGATTATAGGACACGAAAAAAGACTAATCAAGTGTAATTGTAAATCATTTGTTGCAATCCGCATACAAGCTTACTTAGACTTATCAACAAGAAAGCAAGACAAAAAAAAAAAAAACTAAACGCTTGCCATTACAGAAATATGGAATACCAATAATGTAAAAAATAATATCATCTTAAGACTTGAAAAAACCCCAGCAAAATAGGAATTTTTCTTAATTCGTATGACTCTAATTTAATAACATATGCATGAAGAGACTCACCATAATCAGTCCCAAAAGAGGGGATTATAGACAGGAAAGTGAACATATGAGGTGTGAAGTGATCACGAGTCATTTTTCTGAATAGCTTAGTTACATAATGAGATTTCTAGTTTTTGAAAATTTTGATTACTTAAAACTTTGAAATCAGGTGATTACTTACAGGTGGGCTCATTGAGATTATTGTTCATTTAGATCAAATCGTTGTTTTACTTTGAATGCAGAGAACATTCTACAAATCGTCTCATCTTGGGAATATATTTCTATGAGTAGATTCATCACACTGCAATATATACAAAAATGATTTTTAGATTTTTTTATAATAAAAGTGTCGAGAAGAAAGTAGTTAAAAACTACGTGCTTGTGGAAGAGCTTAAATCATCTAAATTAAGAAAATATCACAAAGTAACATCACAATAGGATGCAACATTTCTCCACTAAGTGAAACAATGGTAGATGCAGTGGGAGTTAAAGCATATGTAGCAACTGTTCTCACATCATCATAATGATCTTCTAGTCCTGCTTTACAAGTTGGGAGGGACAAGCCTGATGCAAACCCACACCTGTCTATAAATGATCCAATTAAAATACCCGATGGACCGGTTACGAGGGCACGAGCTAAAGCATTCAAGGAGGCTTTAAATGGGTTGATTAGAGAAGTTTGTACTCAAGAAAGTGTATGGAGACCCATTAGACCTGATCAAAATTGGATTACAATAATTCAAGTCCAAGAGTGAGTTACAAGATCCAATAAGAGCCATTAACAAGCCCATTTTGTTTTTTTATACTTTAATATTTAATTTTCGTTTTTATTTCTCCTAAATAAGTGTTGTAAGATAAAAGGGTCTTAGGTTACTTGAACTTTGTGATAAACCTTGTCTAGATTCATAGTCTTAACTTGGGGGTTAAATGACTTTAAGTTAATGACAATTCTTTAATTCATGGCTCTCTATGTTCTTCCCCCCTGTAAATACGTGGTCTTGTATCCAGTTTTGAATAAATCAAGTTTTGAATAAATCAAGTTTTGAATACAATTTGTGAGTTTTTAACACTTTTCTTTCTTTGTGATCTTTAGAACTTATCAGGTTTTTATAGCTTGTGATGTTCAAACTTATCAATCAACTTGGTGGGTTGATTGTGGCGTTTTATACCAAGGTTCTTGTCTCTTTATAGACAATGGGTCGTGGTTTCAACCTTTTACAATTCAGCAACCAATAGAATGATCAGGCAAAACGTGTTCAGACCACAATTTTAGGTGAGATCACATCATTTGGTATCAGAACCAGTTCTTTGTGTTGCATATCTATTTTGTTTTTTTTATCTTTATTTTCTGGATTACTTAAGTTCTAAGATGCATATTGGTAGCTGGTCTTGTCACAAGTTGTCAAGGTTCTTACTACTGACTTTTGAATTTCTAAGTTGTCAAACATCTAAATTCTACATTTCTTTTTGTTTCCTTTATATTTTCATTGGGCTATTAGCTTCCTCAAAAAAAGGAAAAACACAAAAAACATGTCAAAAAAATTAGACCAAAAAAAAAAAGAACTGAAAAAAAAAAGATTTACAAAAAAAAAAGGAGAGGAGGAACAAGTAAAGCCTTTGTCTATAAAGTCAATCTGAATTCCAAGTGGAGTCATTTTTTAAGCCATTTTTAGTTTTTATCATTCGCCAAGCCAAGTTTGTTTAGCTTTCTTTTTTTTTATATTGAGGTTAGTTTGTTTTGGATACATTTTTTTTAAATTGTTTGGTAAGTTCGAATTCCTAAAGGCCACAAGTTCAAATTTGATAATTGTTTCTTTAGTTTGTTAAGAACTTTAAGATTTAAAAAGAGTGGTAAAAGATTGTTTGGTGATACTAAAAGAGGGTAAAAGTCATTCGAGGGATACATGAGGGTTGAGTGAATTATTCTTGAGAGAAACACGTGAGAGAGTGTTGGGAGGAAGTAACTTACTTTTTATTGGCAAAAATATAAGATGGGTGATCAAAACCCCCCATCAAACCTTCAAGTTCAAGCTATAATGGATGAGATGCGACTTTTGATGACAAATGAATTTAACCAAGTACATGAAAGAATGGACCGAATGGAGGCACATTCACAAAGAAATTGATCTCGAGCATCATCATAGGTTTCTAACGGGGAAGAGGAGGATGATGGCTGGGAACCTAAAAGGCGACCGAATAGAAGGAAGTCAAGAAGAGATGACAATTTAAGATCTATGAAGATGAAAGTCCCTTCTTTCAAAGGCAAATCAGACCCGGATGTGTACATTAAATGGGAGAGAAAAATGGGGTTCTTATTTGATTGTCATGAATATTCCAATCTTAAGAAGGTAAAACTAGTCGTAGTAGAGATTTCTGATTATGCACTAACGAGGTGGGAGTAAAGTTTGATCACCAGACGTAGATATGGAGAAATGTCTATTGAGACTTGGGATGAAATGAAGAGGGTCATGCGAAGATGGTTTGTGCCAAGTCAGTACTTTCATGATCTACACAATAAACTTCAAAGCTTCAAACAAGGAAGCAAGTGTAATGAAATGCATTTTTGTGTTGAAAGTGAGATAAGAGAAGCTTTCAAATCTGATGCGACATCCCCAATTTCATGGTCAGAAAAGACCGATTTGTATATGCTTTATTTTGAAAATCAGAGTATCTTTTAAGGAAATATTTTGCGGAATTTGTTCCCAGAAAAACATGATAAATACGTTATCAAATCATTTCCGAATAAATGTATTTTATTCATTTTAAAACATTGGGATGTCATCGTCAATACAGAGACATAAGCATAAACAGAACTTACATTCATTTATACTAGTGATTTTCATCTTCTTAATCTCTCGGTGTAGTGTAGCTTTATATCGACACATGTGACACAAATAAACTGAGTGGGTCAGGTTGGGAAACCTGGTGAGTATATAGGTTTTTCAACCCACAATAATATAATTATGTTTAATCATTAAACAATCAACCCAATTACCCATCCCCAGTATCTTCTTTATTTCTTAAGGATCTACCCTAAGAATCATTTATCATTCACTCATTCAGTCCTAAGGATTGTCCTAAGGAGTAGACACGAAGTCCATCGTTGCCAATGACACACCTGTCAATATTATCTATTAAGCACATCTGCCAGTATTATCATTTAGGCGCAGCTGCCAGAATTGTGACATTCTCTATTAAGCGCAGCTGTCGATATTGGCATTTAGGCGCAGCTGCCAGGGTTATGTTGTTCTATATTAGGCACAACTTCCATTATTATCCTTTAGGCGCAACTGCCAGGATTTTTAGAGTACATCTGGTGAACACGTAGTTCAAAAACACCTACATATTGTGGCGGAGCTGCCAATGTTCATCTATAAGTAGACCTAGCAATCATTGTCTGTGTGTCGTGTATTCGTGTCGGACACGAATTTACACGACACAAATTTGTTAAACACAAACATGACACGAATTATAAAACGTGTTTATGGTATCAAACACAAACACGACACGTAAATAATTTGTGTGACACGTGACACGACGCAGATAGACACGTTTTTTATCCGTGTTACACAAAACACGAAAAAAACACAAATAGACACGTTTTTAATGGCTTTTTTAAGCTAGGGATATAAACTACTTATTAACTTTTACGAAATTGGTCCCTACTACATTATAAATATAAAACTTAATCCTAAAGTATATATATGTATATATGTCACAACTAGGAATTTTGATGCTTTGTAACAACAACAATGATAACATTTGTGAACCAAAAATGTGAAAGCATGTATGATGCTTATTCAATAACAACAAAATCCCCATCAAACACTCTATACAAGCACTTCAAATAGTCAACAAAGAATTGGAAACCCTAGAAATCCCGGTTTAAGTCCATTATGGACTAGGATTTCCTTATTGGGCCTAATGGGCCAATAAGCTTCCAATTTGACTATTTTGGTCTTAGAACTCTTAAATGGGCCCTAATTGGACCCACTTTCATGAAACTTAACATTTTGGGCCATAATGGATCCAAAAATGGATTAGTTTACCTATAATGGGCCTTATTGGGCCATCAAAGAATTCAATTAGCTTTAATGGACTCAAATCCATCCCTTTATGCTAAATTGGGCTGTGAACCATCCAAAGGAGCCCAATGGGCCGAAAACCATTCTAAGAACCTCATAATTTCGAACCTAGGTTAGAAGTGGGCCAAAACTCATTTATACCATCTCCCACTAGGCCCATTTCGGCCCATGTGTATAAAAAAAAGAGAAATTTTGCATGGAAAGGGGTTGACACCTCATTTTTACATATGGGATTTCCATACAAATTACACCTCATGTACCTAGATTATGATGCTAATCCATCATGCAATAACCCACTTGGAAATCCTCCCCTCTCTCTTTATCCCTCTCGGCCGAAGGTAGTAGCACACACACACATACCAAACTCCATTCCAACACTATCAAATTCTCTCAAGAACATCCCCCTTCTTCCTTCAAAATTTCGAGACTTGCTTGCATGCCAAGAAGATCTTTCACTCATAACACAAATCTTTGGTAAGTTCTTACTTAAATCCAAAGTTTAACTTCTATACCTCATCAAAAATCACCTTTTAATTCATTCAAATTCATGATCATACTCCTTAGAAGCAATCTAAGCTCAAAGACTTCTAAAAAAGCTTGTTAGGCCGAAATCTTCTCTCAAATCTTCATCAAAACCAAATCCAAACCTCAAGGTGAGTTCATACCCCTCTATTTTCGGTTTTCATATGTTTTATGGGGGAGAATACAAGTAAAATGTGTAGATCTATGTGTATGTGTATGTTATGTGTGATTTCATGTGTTTTTCAGGTAAATGTGTAACAAAAAGAATAGAAATTCGAGATCTATGGCTTTAAGAGGAAGATAAAAATGATCTAAGATGTATTACACTAAGACAAGTCAAGAAAAATTACCCTCTAAGATTAAAGTATACATATTGCAACATAAAACTCACTTTTGGGCTAAAATTGTCAAACAAACAAAAGTTGGGTTGAAAAATTGCTATTCAAGGTTTTCTCAAGGACTAAAAGAGTCAAAACAGTAAATATAACTGTTTTTATGAATATCATACTCTTTTAAAGGTTAGAAATGAAATTTATGGCTTAATGGGCCAAATTTTGGGCTTTTCGGCCCAATGAGCCAAAATTTGCTAAAATTACAACTTTCAAGGGGTTGAAATGATAAACTTCACAAAAACAGGGGGGTAAAAGGGTGAATAAAACAAATTCAGGGGTTAAACTGATGTATTTTCCAAACAAGGATCAAAATTGTAAACTTTTTGGATTTTGGGCCAAAATTATAAAAACTGTGAAAAGTTTGGGCCTAAACTGAAGGATTCTTTTCTGGAGGGGCTGAAACTGCCAAAGAGTAAATTTTGAACCAAAAACATCATCTAAACAAGTCTAGGGATCAAGAATGTCAAGAAAATGTTTTAAGGGCCCAAAAATGTCTTTTTTTTATATAAAGGACTAAAATTGTCAATTTTGCCAAAGAAGGGCTGAAAGGGTTCAAAACAATATTTTTTTTAGTCAATTATTTTATTTTTAAGATATTTGAGTTAAAAGAAAAAAAATACCAAACTACAAATCATAAAAATGGAAAGATGAAAATACGTAGAATTTCAAACATCGTTATAAATAACCGACCGGCCTCGTTCCGGTGCGAAATTAACAATTACCCAATCAAACATTCCAACAATTATACCATACCTAAAACAAGTAAACATTCAAATCTTTGGGCTTGAAAGTGCCAATCATGCTTGTTGTGCCTTTGTGACCCAGTAACATGATTTTTGGGCCCAAGAGATAATAATAAATGTTATTGGGCCTTCAATGACCAAATTTCATATTTAAGGGACCCTCGATGGCTTTTAAGTGCTATTGGGCCTTAGTGGCCCATTAGCATTGCTAGTAAGGTCCGAGTAAATCAAATGCGAAATGGGCCAACGTGTCCTTCGTATACCCAATAGCCATAAATAATACGTGGGATTAGTAGGACCTTGTAATCCTCTTCTCCTCGTTTATTAGGCCTACCTTCAATTCAGTAAACATATGCAAGTCGTTAATCAATGGTAATCAAATTCATGTTAATATTTAGTGAGTAATAGCGGGCGGCACCTCTATGGGTCGTCTGTAGTCTGTAGTTATAATCAAAGTCTCCTGGAGGGAGAGCGAGAGTTTGTGTATAGATCTATACGGGGGTGACTCCCCCACACCTCAGCTGTTCGCTACAGCTAGACTCGGCCAGTCTAGGGTGACAAAATCTTAAGATCAATTCCGGCGTTCGTTAGAATGCCAAGACAGACGAACTAGTCATTATCATGTATGGTTATAACAACTCACAATTAAACAAATCTAACACTATCCGAGTAATCAGGGAAAAAGTCAAAATCATTCGTCGTGACGGTATAACAATTTGAAACAATTATATATTTTTTTTCTTTATCGGAAAACATCGGGTTTTTCGAGGAAATCAACATCATTCATTTGTATTTTTCAATAACTATAATGCAAAACTTTTCATTTATATACGCTTTGAAATCATTCATGCATAAACTGATGGATCTTCACACTTTGGTATGAACAATTGTCTTTTTCAGAAAATATCGGATTTTCTGGGTTTTATAAGCTATACAAACATTTTCAAAACAACCATGCTTATGAACTCACCAACATTTCATATGTTGACCGTTTTCAAAATAACTTGTATTCTCAGGTAACAGGTAAGTCGAGGAGTAACACCGAGTATGTTAGGATGTTACGCTTTTGGAAAAACTATCAAACAATTTATATTATGGATATGTAATGATTAAACAATGTACTTGATGTGAACAATGTCAGTTGTAATGTATTGATGCATGGTGATGTTTATGTTATGATTCATGTATAATCATTGTGATGATATTCAATTTAAGTCACGCAAGCCCTCGGACGTTTCCGCCGTCTGGTTTGGTGGTGTGACAGGTTGGTATCAGAGCTCTGTTTATAGTGAACTAGCATATCTAACCACACATTGATATGCAACTATAAACCAAAGAGGGACCAAAAACAACTCTGAACAAAACGAATAAAACACAACGATAAAACACCCCTACTTGTACAATATAGGGAAAATAACATAATACCAAATCAAATGAGATAATGTTGGCATCTCGGTTAAGTCGGGACTATTCATAGTGGTATTAAGGGGGTGAATGTAGCCTGATCAACTACATTTCCTCCGAGGTGCAACTATCACATGCCCCGAGGAAATTGCGATGGTCGGTAAACCTAAAAACATACCCCTTTATCACCAAGAAGAGAACATCAACTCAATTTATACAATAATTAAAACATCTTAGGAATAATATTAATATATTTATACACTCTCGCAGACAGTATGGCCGGTTTCCATCACCCCGGAGATCCGTATTTCCCTAATCAGGGGAATAACGGATGGTTGGAAGAGTCTGAAGAGGAACCTGAAGAAGACCCCGAGGAGGAGTCTGAAGAGGAACCTGAAGAAGACCCCGAGGAGGAATCCGAAGGGGAACCTGAGGCGGAAGTCGAGGGCGGACCTGCTGAGCCAGTGGTGGACCTGGAAGAAGAGGAAGTCGAAGAAGACCTCGAGGAGGAACCCAGCGATGACGAAGACGGTGATTCGGAAGCGGAGTCCGAAGTCATCAACCCCCCTTACCCGATTAGGGTGCCCGCTCATCGAATGGGCCCCACTGGTCCTACACCCCCCCTAGGGTATCGACCTTTGGAGATGGAGCAGACAGCAGGGACAGCGACCCCCGTTCGGCATGTCACGCGAGTTCTATGACTTGAGGGAGGGAGGACCGGCTGATCGCGCGCTTCTGGTCATGGTGAGACAATTGCGGAACACTGGCGACCTAGCTCAGAGCACCGCCGATCAGATGCACCAGATGCGGACTAGAGTTGAGCGTGCAGAACTAGAAACGAGAGAGGTCATCTGAGAGTTCCACATGAGGCAGGCGAGGTGGGAGACTCGACTCCGAGATCCGGAACGACAGGTGGCTCGCCTTCAGGGCGCATCCACTTCCTCGACACCACCCCCTGGCACATCCCACCATGACTAGGACTAGTCATATCTGTCTTTAGTATTATGCTACTATGATCTATGCTATGTACCGTCGACTCTATGTTTAAGTGATTACACTACTCATAGAGTCGTTATGCTGCCGAACTTGCACCCCTTAAGTACGCTCTTTCGAGCAAATTTTCATGTATCAAAGTACGGATATTATTAGTGAAAAATATATGTGTTCTATTGTGATGTTGTTATGTGTTATGTGTTGTGTATCCATAATTGTATGTTAACATGTGAAACAACTTAAGTACATGCACTACACCTAGTTTATAGGACCACAAACTCGCAGAAATCCTAGACACTCAACATCTTTCCGTTCCATGACAGAAAGATGCCTCAACGACCAACCTGTGGAAACGCTACGCCAACCCCACCCGAGGTCAACTCAGCTGCATTCCAAGCAGCTGTATCTGCTGCGGTCACCGCAGCCATGGCACAAATTCACCAAGGGGAACAATAGAGGAGGCAATGGACAAGGAGCTGGAAGTTCGAACAATGGAATAAATCAAAGCCCTACCAAGACGTGCTCTTACAAAGATTTCACCAATCCCAAGCCACGAACCTTTAATGGCACCGGGGGAATGATAACCCTAAAAAGATGGATAGAGAAGGTGGAATCTGTGTTCGAGATATGTGAATGCCCTGAGGAGATGAAGGTGAAGTTTGCCGCATGCACGTTCGTTGATCAAGCTCTCACCTGGTGGAACGGACATATAGAAGCCATGACTCTCCCCGTAGCCAACTCTATGCCATGGGCGGAGTTGAAAGAAATGTTGATGGCCGAGTACTGCCCGCGAGGCGAAATTCAGAAGATGGAGCAAGAGTTGTGGAACCTTACCGTCCGAAATTCCGACATTGACGCATATATATCAAGGTTTAGCGAACTGTCTCTGTTGTGCCCTGGCATGATTACTTCAGAGGGAAAGAAAATCGAAAGATTCATCTGGGGATTAACTTCCCCAATCCAAGGAAATGTGATAGCTGCAAATCATGAAACCTTCGACAGTGCCAAGAGGTTGGCTAAGAAACTGTACGACCACAACAACAAGAAGGGCGAGAAGGCAAGAGAAACCGAAAACAAGAAGGAGAGTGACAACAAGAAGGGAAAGAATAACAAGAGGAAGGGACGACAAGGCTCGGAGTCGTCAAAGAAGCAAAAAACAGTGACAGTTAATGCTGCAACCACCCAAGTTCCCTCCACACCACATGCTCCAGTCTCAGCTACTCCAAGTGCTCCTAGGCAGTATTCCGGAAATCTCCCAAAGTGCAACAAATGCAGTCTCCATCATAATGGCGAATGCAGGGAGATGCATTGTACCAGTTGCAATCGGAAGGGTCACACGGCTAAATATTGCATGACCTATCCTCCCCAGAACCAGCAGCAAGGAAACAATAACAACAACAACAACCGCAACAACAACATCAACACCAACAACAACGGCAACAATGCAGGACCAACCCACACCTGCTATGGATGTGGAAAGACTGGACATTTCCGTCGAAACTGCCCCAACAACAACAACCCTAGGAATGGAGGAACAGGAAGAGTGCTGACCATGGCTCTGGGAGAAGCGGTTCAGGATCCCGCTGTTGTCACCGCTACGTTTCTCCTAAACCACACTTATGCATGCATCCTATTTGATACCGGAGCAGAACGAAGCTTCGTGAACAATAGATTTAAACACTTGTTAAAAAAAACAACCCCAGAAGCTTAATGAAACCTTTACGGTGGAAATGGCCAATGGGAAAACAGAATCCATTGGGGAAATCTACATCGGATGTACCCTAACCTTGAACCAACATATCTTTCAAATAAACTTAATGCCTGTTTCCATTAGGAGTATTGATGTGATTATCGGCATGGACTGGTTAAGCCCCCACCATGCTGAAATTTTGTGTCACGAGAAGGTCGTTCGCCTTCACCTTCCAAATCGCGAAACCCTAATTATATTCGGAGACAAACCCAGCACAAACCTTCGTCTTATCTCGTGCATCAAGGCACAAAAGTATCTACGAAAGAAGGGCTTGACGTTTCTGGCTCATATTGTGGATAAGTCCAAAGAAGATGTCAATATTCGGGACATCCCTATGGCTTGCTAGTTTTCGGATGTCTTTCCTGAAGATCTTCCGGGGATACCCCCAGAAAGACAAGTCGAGTTTCGAATTGATCTTGTACCAGGAGCTACACCCATCGTCAAATCGCCCTACAGATTGGCTCCTGCGGAGATGCAAGAGCTGTCCAGCGAACTCAGTGAGCTTTTGGACAAAGGATTCATCCGACCCAGTTTCTCACCCTGGGGAGCTCCGGTTCTCTTTGTTAAGAAGAAAGACGGATCCTTTAGGATGTGTATTGACTACAGGGAACTAAATAAGCTCACTATCAAAAATCCCTATACCCCTCCGCGAATTGACGATCTATTTGACCAACTCCAAGGAGCAAGTTACTTCTCTAAGATAGATCTGCGATCCGGATACCACCAACTCAAGGTCCGGGAAGAGGATATCCCCAAAACCGCTTTCCGAACTCGTTATGGACATTACGAATTTGTTGTCATGCCCTTTGGTCTAACGAATGCCCCTGCCGCATTCATGGACCTAATGAATCGAATCTGCCGACCATTCCTCGACAACTTTGTCATCGTTTTCATTGACGACATTCTAGTTTATTCTCGAAGCGAAGAGGAGCATGGCCAACATCTCCGGCAAATCCTGGAAACCCTGCGAACCGAAAAGCTATACGCAAAACTCTCTAAATGTGAGTTCTGGCTCCGTAGTGTGAACTTTTTGGGTCATGTTGTTAGTCAAGAAGGGATACACGTGGATCCTTCAAAGGTCAAAGCCATTGAAGGATGGGCAATCCCAACGACACCCACATAAATTCGTCAATTTTTAGGTCTCGCAGGCTATTACAGGAGGTTCATCCATAACTTCTCTAAGACAGCCAAGCCACTTACCTTGCTTACGCAGAAGGGTGTACCCTTTGAATGGACAGATAAGCAAGAGGTTGCATTCCGAACTCTGAAGCAAGCACTCTGCAGTGCACCAGTACTATCGCTACCAGAGGGAACAGAGGACTTTGTAGTCTACTGCGATGCGTCGAATCAAGGTTTAGGCTGTGTGCTTATGCAGAGTGGGAAGGTGATAGCTTATGCGTCCCGACAACTAAAAACAGACGAGGTGAATTATACCACCCATGATCTCGAATTGGGAGCTGTAGTCTTCGCCTTAAAAATCTAGAGGCACTACCTTTATGGTACAAAGTGCACCATTTTCACTGACCACAAGAGTCTCCAACACATTTTAAATCAAAAAGAGTTGAACATGAGGCAACGAAGATGGGTTGAGCAGCTAAACGATTATGAGTGCGAGATCAAGTACCACCCATGCAAGGCTAACGTGGTAGCTGATGCCTTGAGTAGGAAGGAATACTCAAATCGTTGTGTGAAAACTCTCTCCATAACCATTCAATCCCACCTGACCTTGCAAATCAGAGCATCTCAGTCCGATGCCATGAAGACAGAAAACAAAACAAACGAAGCATTACATGGAATGGAAAAGAATCTCGAAACGAAGGAGGGCGGAACGTATTATTTCATGAACCGCATTTGGATCCCTAAGCTTGGGGGATTCATAGAAGTAGTCATGAATGAAGCCCACAAGACACAATACTCCATCCATCTAGGTTCTGATAAAATGTACTTGGATATCAAGCAACATTATTGGTGGCCTAACATGAAGGCAGAAATTGTCACTTACGTTAGCAAGTGCCTCACGTGTGCTAAAGTAAAGGTGGAATATTAGAAGCCCTCGGGATTACTACAACAACCAGTAATACCCGAGTGGAAATGGGAAAGGATTACTATGGACTTTGTGACCAAATTACCCAAGTCAACAGATGGATTGGATACCATATGGGTAATAGTCGACAAATTGACGAAATCCGCTCATTTCCTGCCCATAAAAGAATCCTACAAGATGGAGAGGTTGACCAGGATATACATCAAAGAGGTGGTGAGGCTTCATGGAGTGCCCATATCTATCATCTCCGACCGAGATAGTAGATTCACTTCGCGTTTTTGGCAATCACTTCAGAAAGCGCTGGGAACACAACTTGACATGAGCACTGCCTACCACCCACAAACGGATGGTCAAAGCGAACAAACCATTCAAACCCTTGAAGACATGCTTCGCGCGTGTGTAATAGACTTTGGAAAGTCGTGGGATACTCACTTGCCTTTAATCGAATTCTCATACAACAACAGTTATCACTCAAGCATCAAAGTTGCTCCTTTCGAAGCACTATACGGGCGTAGATGCAGATCACCGTTGTGTTGGGCTGAGGTGGGTGATACTCAGCTAGTAGGAAGACAGACATCAAGCAATACATTAACGGGATCAGAGATCATACGCGAAACAACGGAGAAAATAGTTCAGATCAGAGCTCGACTGCAAGCATCACGAGACCGACAGAAGAGCTACGCTGATAAACGGCGAAAGCCCTTCGAATTTCAAGTCGGGGATCGGGTGTTGTTAAAAGTCTCTCCCTGGAAAGGGGTGATTCGTTTTGGGAAACGGGGAAAACTAAACCCACGATACATTGGACCCTTCGAGATTCTTGTCCGAATCGGTCCAGTGGCTTATAGACTGCAGCTACCTACCGAGCTCAGCAATGTTCACCCCGTGTTCCATGTTTCCAATTTGAAAAAGTGTTTATCCGACGAAACACTCGTCATTCCACTTGAAGAAATTGAAATCAACGAGAATCTCCTGTTCATCGAGGAACCAGTCGAGATCATGGACAGGGAGGTGAAGCGTACTAAGCAAAGTCGCATTCCGATTGTGAAAAGTACGGTGGAACGCGAAGCGTGGGCCAGAATTCACATGGGAACGCGAAGACCAGATGAAGCAGAAGTACCCTCACCTATTCTAGCCTTCTCGAATCTAGCTTCAAAAAGAATTTCGGGACGAAATTCCCTCTAACGGGGGGATGATGTCACAACTAGGAATTTTGATGCTTTGTAACAACAACAATGATAACATTTGTGAACCAAAAATGTGAAAGCATGTATGATGCTTATTCAATAACAACAAAATCCCCATCAAACACTCTATACAAGCACTTCAAATAGTCAACAAAGAATTGGAAACCCTAGAAATCCCGGTTTAAGTCCATTATGGACTAGGATTTCCTTATTGGGCCTAATGGGCCAATAAGCTTCCAATTTGACTATTTTGGGCTTAGAACTCTTAAATGGGCCCTAATTGGACCCACTTTCATGAAACTTAACATTTTGGGCCATAATGGATCTAAAATGGATTAGTTTACCTATAATGGGCCTTATTGGGCCATAAAAGAATTCAATTAGCTTTAATGGACTCAAATTCATCCCTTTATGCTAAATTGGGCCGTGAACCATCCAAAGGAGCCCAATGGGCCGAAAACCATTCTAAGAACCTCATAATTTCGAACCTAGGTTAGAAGTGGGCCAAAACTCATTTATACCATCTCCAACTAGGCCCATTTCGGCCCATGTGTATAAAAAAAAAGAGAAATTTTGCATGGAAAGGGGTTGACACCTTATTTTTACATATGGGATTTCCATACAAATTACACCTCATGTACCTAGATTATGATCCTAATCCATCATGCAATAACCCACTTGGAAATCTTCCCCTCTCTCTTTATCCCTCTCGGCCGAAGGTAGTAGCACACACACACATACCAAACTCCATTCCAACACTATCAAATTCTCTCAAGAACATCCCCATTCTTCCTTCAAAATTTCGAGACTTGCTTGCATGCCAAGAAGATCTTTCACTCATAACACAAATCTTTGGAAAGTTCTTACTTAAATCCAAAGTTTAACTTCTATACCTCATCAAAAATCACCTTTTAATTCATTCAAATTCATGATCATACTCCTTAGAAGCAATCTAAGCTCAAAGACTTCTAAAGAAGCTTGTTAGGCCGAAATCTTCTCTCAAATCTTCATCAAAACCAAATCCAAACCTCAGGGTGAGTTCATACCCCTCTATTTTCGGTTTTCATATGTTTTATGGGGGACAATACAAGTAAAATGTGTAGATCTATGTGTATGTGTATGTTATGTGTGATTTCATGTGTTTTTGTGGTAAATGTGTAACAAAAAGAATAGAAATTCGAGATCTATGGCTTTAAGAGGAAGATAAATATGATCTAAGATGTATTACACTAAGACAAGTCAAGAAAAATTACCCTCTAATTCCCGAGTGGAAATGGGAAAGGATTACTATGGACTTTGTGACCAAATTACCCAAGTCAACAGATGGATTGGATACCATATGGGTAATAGTCGACAGATTGACGAAATCCGCTCATTTCCTGCCCATAAAAGAATCCTACAAGATGGAGAGGTTGACCAGGATATACATCAAAGAGGTGGTGAGGCTTCATGGAGTGCCCATATCTATCATCTCCGACCTCGATAGTAGATTCACTTCGCGTTTTTGGCAATCACTTCAGAAAGCGCTGGGAACACAACTTGACATGAGCACTGCCTACCACCCACAAACGGATGGTCAAAGTGAACAAACCATTCAAACCCTTGAAGACATGCTTCGCGCGTGTGTAATAGACTTTGGCAAGTCGTGGGATACTCACTTGCCTTTAATCGAATTCTCATACAACAACAGTTATCACTCAAGCATCAAAGTTGCTCCTTTCGAAGCACTATACGGGCGTAGATGCAGATCACCGTTGTGTTGGGCTGAGGTGGGTGATACTCAGCTAGCAGGAAGACAGACATCAAGCAATACATTAACGGGATCGGAGATCATACGCGAAACAACGGAGAAAATAGTTCAGATCAGAGCTCGACTGCAAGCATCACGAGACCGACAGAAGAGCTACGCTGATAAATGGCGAAAGCCCTTCGAATTTCAAGTCGGGGATCGGGTGTTGTTAAAAGTCTCTCCCTGGAAAGGGGTGATTCGTTTTGGGAAATGGGGAAAACTAAACCCACGATACATTGGACCCTTCGAGATTCTTGTCCGAATCGGTCCAGTGGCTTATAGACTGCAGCTACCTACCGAGCTCAGCAGTGTTCACCCCGTGTTCCATGTTTCCAATTTGAAAAAGTGTTTATCCGACGAAACCTCATCATTCCACTTGAAGAAATTTAAATCAACGAGAATCTCCTGTTCATCGAGGAACCAGTCGAGATCATGGACAGGGAGGTGAAGCGTACTAAGCAAAGTCGCATTCCGATTGTGAAAGTACGGTGGAACGCGAAGCGTGGGCCAGAATTCACATGGGAACGCGAAGACCAGATGAAGCAGAAGTACCCTCACCTATTCTAGCATTCTCGAATCTAGCTTCAAAAAGAATTTCGGGACGAAATTCCCTCTAACGGGGGGATGATGTCACAACTAGGAATTTTGATGCTTTGTAACAACAACAATGATAACATTTGTGAACCAAAAATGTGAAAGCATGTATGATGCTTATTTAATAACAAAATAATCCCCATCAAACACTCTATACAAGCACTTCAAATAATCAACAAAGAATTGGAAACCCTAGAAATCCCGGTTTAAGTCCATTATGGACTAGGATTTCCTTATTGGGCCTAATGGGCCAATAAGCTTCCAATTTGACTATTTTGGGCTTAGAACTCTTAAATGGGCCCTAATTGGACCCACTTTCATGAAACTTAACATTTTGGGCCATAATGGATCTAAAATGGATTAGTTTACCTATAATGGGCCTTATTGGGCCATAAAAGAATTCAATTAGCTTTAATGGACTCAAATCCATCCCTTTATGCTAAATTGGGCCGTGAACCATCCAAAGGAGCCTAATGGGCCGAAAACCATTCTAAGAACCTCATAATTTCGAACCTAGGTTAGAAGTGGGCCAAAACTCATTTATACCATCTCCCACTAGGCCCATTTCGGCCCATGTGTATAAAAAAAAGAGAAATTTTGCATGGAAAGGGGTTGACACCTCATTTTTACATATGGGATTTCCATACAAATTACACCTCATGTACCTAGATTATGATCCTAATCCATCATGCAATAACCAACTTGGAAATCCTCCCCTCTCTCTTTATCCCTCTCGGTCGAAGGTAGTAGCACACACACACATACCAAACTCCATTCCAACACTATCAAATTCTCTCAAGAACATCCCCATTCTTCCTTCAAAATTTCGAGACTTGCTTGCATGCCAAGAAGATCTTTCACTCATAACACAAATCTTTGGTAAGTTCTTACTTAAATCCAAAGTTTAACTTCTATACCTCATCAAAAATCACCTTTTAATTCATTCAAATTCATGATCATACTCCTTAGAAGCAATCTAAGCTCAAAGACTTCTAAAGAAGCTTGTTAGGCCGAAATCTTCTCTCAAATCTTCATCAAAACCAAATCCAAACCTCAAGGTGAGTTCATACCCCTCTATTTTCGGTTTTCATATGTTTTATGGGGAGAATACAAGTAAAATGTGTAGATCTATGTGTATGTGTATGTTATGTGTGATTTCATGTGTTTTTGTGGTAAATGTGTAACAAAAAGAATAGAAATTCAAGATCTATGGCTTTAAGAGGAAGATAAATATGATCTAAGATGTATTACACTAAGACAAGTCAAGAAAAATTACCCTCTAAGATTAAAGTATACATATTGCAACATAAAACTCACTTTTGGGCTAAAATTGTCAAACAAACAAAAGTTGGGTTGAAAAATTGCTATTCAAGGTTTTCTCAAGGACTAAAAGAGTCAAAACAGTAAATATAACTGTTTTTATGAATATCCTACTCTTTTAAAGGTTAGAAATGAAATTTATGGCTTAATGGGCCAAATTTTGGGTTTTCGGCCCAATGAGCCAAAATTTGCTAAAATTACAACTTTCAAGGGGTTGAAATGATAAACTTCACAAAAACAGGGGGGTAAAAGGGTGAATAAAACAAATTCAGGGGTTAAACTGATGTATTTTCCAAACAAGGATCAAAATTTTAAACTTTTTGGATTTTGGGCCAAAATTATAAAAACTGTGAAAAGTTTGGGCCTAAACTGAAAGATTCTTTTCTGGAGGGGCTGAAACTGCCAAAGAGTAAATTTTGAACCAAAACATCATCTAAACAAGTCTAGGGATCAAAAATGTCAAGAAAATGTTTTAAGGGCCCAAAAATGTCTTTTTTTTGTATAAAGGACTAAAATTGTCAATTTTGCCAAAGAAGGGCTGAAAGGGTTCAAAACAATATTTTTTTAGTCAATTATTTTATTTTTAAGATATTTGAGTTAAAAGAAAAAAAATACCAAACTACAAATCATAAAAATGGAAAGATGAAAATACGTAGAATTTCAAACATCGTTATAAATAACCGACCGGCCTCGTTCCGGTGCGAAATTAACAATTACCCAATCAAACATTCCAACAATTATACCATACCTAAAACAAGTAAACATTCAAATCTTTGGGCTTGAAAGTTCCAATCATGCTTGTTGTGCCTTTGTGACCCAGTAACATGATTTTTGGGCCCAAGAGATAATAATAAATGTTATTGGGCCTTCAATGACCAAATTTCATATTTAAAGGACCCTCAATGGCTTTTAAGTGCTATTGGGCCTTAGTGGCCCATTAGCATTGCTAGTAAGGTCCGAGTAAATCAAATGCGAAATGGGCCAACGTGTCCTTCGTATACCCAATAGCCATAAATAATATGTGGGATTAGTAGGACCTTGTAATCCTCTTCTCCTCGTTTATTAGGCCTACCTTCAATTCAGTAAACATATGCAAGTTGTTAATCAATGGTAATCAAATTCATGTTAAGATTTAGTGAGTAATAGCGGGCGGCACCTCTATGGGTCGTCTGTAGTCTGTAGTTATAATCAAAGTCTCCTGGAGGGAGAGCGAGAGTTTGTGTATAGATCTATACGGGGGTGACTCCCCCACACCTCAGCTGTTCGCTACAGGTAGACTCGGCCAGTCTAGGGTGACAAAATCTTAAGATCAATTCCGTCGTTCATTAGAATGCCAAGACAGACGAACTAGTCATTATCATGTATGGTTATAACGACTCACAATTAAACAAATCTAACACTATCCGAGTAATCAGGGAAAAATTCAAAATCATTCGTCGTGACGGTATAACAATTTGAAACAATTATATATTTTTTTTCTTTATCGGAAAACATCGGGTTTTTCGAGGAAATCAACATCATTCATTTGTATTTTTCAATAACTATAATGCAAAACTTTTCATTTATATACGCTTTGAAATCATTCATGCATAAACTGATGGATCTTCACACTTTGGTATGAACAATTGTCTTTTTCAGAAAATATCGGATTTTCTGGGTTTTATAAACTATACAAACATTTTCAAAACAACCATGCTTATGAACTCACCAACATTTCATATGTTGACCGTTTTCAAAATAACTTGTATTCTCAGGTAACAGGTAAGTCGAGGAGTAACACCGAGTATGTTAGGATGTTACGCTTTTGGAAAAACTATCAAACAATTTATATTATGGATATGTAATGATTAAACAATGTACTTGATGTGAACAATGTCAGTTGTAATGTATTGATGCATGGTGATGTTTATGTTATGATTCATGTATAATCATTGTGATGATATTCAATTTAAGTCATGCAAGCCCTCGGACGTTTCCGCTGTCTGGTTCGGGGGTGTGACAATATACGTGTTTGTACGTGTCACGTGTCAACACGAATTTGTATCGTGTCTTATACGTGTCTAAACAAGTAAATTCGTGTTTAACACATGTAAGACACGAAACACGAATTTAAAATACATGTCAGACACGAATAAACACGAAACACGAATTTCTAAAACACATACATGGAAAACTCGTATCGTGTTCGTGTCGTGTATAAAATTGCCAGGTCTATCTATAAGGCATTAAGTCCATAGCTGCCAATGTTCATCTATGTCATCTTTCATCTCTCATCATTCATCTACCCATCTTTACCCAATATTTTTATAGGTATAAAATACATATACAGTTAAAATCATGTAAAACATGTATATTTGGTTCATCCAGCATAGATATCAAGAACACAGATAATGTGCACGCATAGCACGTAATTTATATTAAACACTTCAGATCTATGTGTAAGATGAAAGTAACTATGCACTCACGTGACTAGTTAGTGAAAACTAACTACTATTTTGGCACCAAGCTCAAAACTGCTTGCCAACTTATTATATTGCCTAAAATGTCTAATTTGTGAAGTGATATCCATAAATAATTTCTTGAAAGTCTTTCGTTGATATATGAAAATAATTCAAGATGTTGCTATTTATACTAGAATTCAAACCGCCTATTTCTTATCTTTCGTACGACTTAAAATGCTTACTCATTTAAAATTATTGACACGTATAACTCTAGTTACAAAACACGTCTACCTTTTCATTGTACGATCACATATTTAAACAACACGTGTTATCTTTAATTAATAAAATATGTACGACCTTTCTTATATTTCTTACAGGTATGTTGGTTTACGATTTACAAATTATGGTTACATTTATGGCCCCTCATTTATTCTTGTATTAACATAATATATCTTTCAAGTTACACTATAGTCCCTTAACTATTTATTAATAAAATCATTATACCCTTTATAATAAAATCTTATCTAAATTATTTAATTCGTTCTTATCCACAATCTTATCCATATTATTTAATTCAATCTTATCCACAATATTATGTACATTATTATCCATATTATTTAATTCGATTTATCCACAATCTTATCCATATTATTTAGTTCATTCTTATCCACATTATTTTATCGCTTTTCGATAATTCTATACAAAGATTTATACAAATATTACATATTCATAACACGTTTATAATAAATAAGTATTATATTACTCGTAACAGATACATATAATAATCATCCTATTCGAGGATTTTAATTATTCAATAAACTAAATATTTATTTATTATTATCCCTTAAACGTCTAGCCCTAATTCTCGGGCGTTACAATTCTCCCTCACTTATGATGATTTAGTCCTCGAAATCACAAACTTAACAAATACTTATGATAGACGTTTTAAATCCTCCTTGTCACTCCGAAAAGTTACATGCTAGTTCTAATACCGTAATTATACGTTTAGAATCCTAAACACATGAAGTCTCCAGATCCGGTCAGCAACAGACCATGGATCCGATCAAATAATAGCATATAAGGCATCTCTATAGCTATAACATAAATAATTTAGAACACAAAAGCAATATAAGCATTTATTTTCCTAAAGTAAGCTAGTGTTTGTGCCTAAAATATAGCAGACACTCATCTCACAATCATCGCTTAGCATTCTAAGTTTAAGTCTAGAAATAAATCCTTATTCATAGTCTGCATAAACTAGTGCTCTGATATCAACTGTGACATCCCTAATTTCACGGCCAGAAAATACCGATTTGTTTATGCTTTATTTTGAAAATCAGAGTATCATTTAAGGAAATATGTTGCAGAATTTGTTCCCGAAAAAACATGATAAATACATTATCAAATCATTTCCGAAGAAATGTATTTTATTCATTTTAAAACATTGGGATGTCATCGTCAATACAAAAACATAAGCATAAACAGACCTTACATTCATTTATACTAGTGATTTTCATCTTCTTAATCTCTCAGTGTAGTGTAGCTTTATATCGACAACTGTGATACAAATAAACTGAGTGGGTCAGGTCGGGAAACCTGTTGAGTACATAGGGTTTTCAAGCCAAAATAATATAATTATGTTTAATCATTAAACAATCAACCCAATTACCCATCCCCATTATCTTCTTTATTTCATAAGGATCTACCCTAAGAATCATTTATCATTCACTCATTTAGTCCTAAGGATTGTCCTAAGGAGTAGGCAAGAAGTCCATCGTTGCCAATGACACAGCTGTCAATGTTATCTATTAAGCACATCTGCCAATATTATCGTTTAGGCGCAGCTGCCAGAATTATGACATTCTCTATTAGGCGCAACTGCCGATATTGTCCTTTAGGCGCAACTGCCAGGGTTATGATTTTATCTATTAGGCACAACTTCCATTATTATCCTTTAGGCGCAACTGCCAGGATTTTTAGAGTACATCTGGTGAACACATAGTGCAAAAACACCTACATGTTGTGGCGTAGCTGCCAATCTTCATCTATAAGGCATTAAGTCCATAACTGCTAATGTTCATCTATGTCATCTTTCATCTCTCATCCTTCATTTACCTATCTTTACCCAATATTTTTATCGGTATAAAATACATATAAAATTAAAATCAAGTAAAACATATATATTTGGTTTATCCAACATAGATATCAAGAACACAAATAATATGTACGCATAACATGTAATTTATATTAAAAACTTCATATCTATGTGTAAGATGAAAGTAACTATGCACTCACGTGACTAGTTAGTGAAAAGTAACTACTATTATGGCACCAAGCTCACAACTGCTTGCCAACTTATTATATTACCTAAAACATCTAATTTGTGAAGTGATATCCAAAAATAATTTTTTGAAAGTCTTTCGTTGATATATGAAAATAATTCAAAATGTTGCTATTTATACTAGAATTCAAACTGCCTATTCCTTATCTTTCGTACAATTTAAAATGCTTACTCATTTAAATTTATTGACACGTATAACTCTAGTTACAAGAGGCAATAGGAAACATAACACGTATACCTTTTTATTTTACGATCTCATATTTAAACAACACGTATTATATTTAATTAATAAAATATGTACGACCTTTCTTATATTTCTTAACCGTATGTTGGTTTGCAATTTACAAAGTATAGTTACATTTATGGTCCCGCATTTATTCTTGTATTAACACAATATAACATTCAAGTTACACTATAGCCTCTTAACTATATATTAATAAAATCATTATGACATTTATAATAAAATCTTATCTAAATTATTTAATTCGTTCTTATCCAAAATCTTATCCATATTATTTAATTCGATCTTATCTACAATATTATTCACAATATTTAATTCGATTTTATCCACATTATTTAATTCGATTTCATCCACAATCTTATCCATATTATTTAATCCATTCTTATCCACATTATTTTATCGCTTTTTGATAATTTTATAAAATGATTTATACAAATATTACATATTCATAAGACGTTTATAATAAATAAGTATTACATAACTCGTAACAGATAGAGATAATAATTATCGTATTCGAGGATTTTAATTATTCAGTAAACTAAATATTTATTTATTATTATCCCTTAAATGTCTAGCCCCAATTCTCGGGTGTTACATCTGAAATGCAGTTTGTGCTTCTGTTGTTCAAGGAAGCTCAAGTAGCCACTAACATTTGTGACAACCGTCAAATTCAAGTCAAAGTCAACAAGTCAAGTCAAAGTCAAACCGGTCAAACTTAACTTGTACTTCTATGATAAAAGTTATTTTATGTATAAAAATGTGCATTTGTATGTCAAGACAAGTGTCTTCGAGAATTTATGTGTTTCGCAATGTAAAACCTTAAAAGGGAGTTAAACGCATCAAAACACGACTAAGGACCCTTTCGGGGACTTAAAACAATCATAAACGAAGCATAACGAGGTTCATGAACCTTGCATTGCGAGGTGATACAATAATAATGGCTAAAATTAAATCTCTCCCAAATCTCTCTCAACTTTTTATAGTCAACCGGGTCATCCTGACCATTAACTTGGCCAAAAACCGCTTGAAACGGGAAGTTAACTTGAAAATCAGCTAAATAGGGCCGAAACCCTTCTTAGGAACCGAACCCTCTTAGAGGGAACCTCTTAGAGCCGAAGCCTCTCAGAACCGAACTTGTCAGAAGCGAACCTGTCAGAACCGAACATCCGAACCGAAGTCAGTTGGACCGAAACCCTCCTTTCGGGTTCGAGACCCACCTTCGCTTCTGTCACCTTCGGGACAGAACCTTCGCATCTTCGGTCCCTTCCTTCTCCCACTCTCGGTTCTCAACTTCTAAGAGCCGAACCTCGCAGGTTCGGTCCATAATACCCGGTTTTCGACTACTTTCGCTTCTTAAGCCCGTTTTTGACGGGATTTTTTCACCAAATTCATATTTTTACCATTTTAAGCCCCCAAAACTCATATTTTATTTATTTCTCAAGGATTTATTAATTGAAAATCATTATGTTATATTAAGAGGAGTATTCTACCCCACAAGTGGGTCAAGTGTGCCCACTTGCCTCCATGTGTCATCCTCTCATTATCCCAACCTTATCCACATCACACAAACCAAGGTAAACATCATTTCAACCTTGCCACTTGCTCTAGCAACATCTATATAAAGAAATCCCTGGAGGATTTCTTTGTTCACTTGGATCAATCCTTCACTTACACACTTCTCAAACCACGTCAAGAAAGCTCTTTTCTCTCTACTTCGCACCACTTTGTGCTAGTGTTCTTGAGCTACTACTTCACTTTTGGTAAGTATTCCTTCTACACTCAAGTGTTATTCCATGTTTTCATAACATCCTTGAATCATCTACACACATTTTAACACCAAAGAATCGTTCTTAGGATCATCCAAGCTTTCACGTGTTCATCAAGTGTTCTTGACTTGATACTCCTCGTCTTCGACCTTCCACTCTTCAAGAAATCACTCAAGGTGAGTTCATACCCCTACATTTTCCAGTTTTCTTTAGTTTTCAGGGGGGAATACAAGTTAAAACACAAAAACATATTTGAAACTTAACTTGACAGGTTACAACAGAAAAGTTGTGACCTGTTCACGAACTGTTTTACCCAACTTAAACTTAATATTTTTCAAAACTGTTTAATATGAAAATAGTTCAGGTTCATACCTTTAAAATGAATACTTGCACATCTCCATACGATTTTTCTACAATTTATGGTGAGTTTTACAAAACTACGTAGAACTGCAGCAACGAAATCGGACCAGGTTGTGAAGATGAACATTTTCACAGTGGTTTGAGACCACCAAAAATTATAGGAACATTTATGAACACAGTAGACTCTTTTTCCAAATTCTCTGAGTTTACGGATTCAGTTTTCTTCTTACGATGATTTTTCTATAAATATTCTAAGACAGTGACAGTTAAGGGCAAAACTGTCAAAACAAGGTTAAGAGTTATTCACACCTTGTAACATGCTGAGCAAGGTGTGTAAGATTTTATACTTAGTATTTTCAATGTCATTTTATTGAAATACAAAGCCATGCATAACAAGGTTTCATTTAAAACATAAAACACTCTTGATAAACTATAATAGGTATAGTTTGGACACTTTGTTTAACAAAGAAACAGTAACACAATCGATTTACAAAACGGGTATTTCATTACAAATTACGTGAACATGTTAATGAATAAATTTGTGAGACATTCACCTTCGGGGTACTCTTAAGTACAACAGAAAAGTCCTGTAGTTATAGCCAGAATCTCTTGTAGGGAGAGCGTGATAGTTGTGTATAGATCTATATTGGGTCTGACAAACCCGCACCTAACCTGCTTGCAACAGCTAGACCGGCAAGTCTGGAATGACAAGTGTCATAACATTCCGACGCTTGAAGAACGTCGAGTACGAGGTCTTTGAGTCTTAGCATGGTTATAACAACTCACATGGGGAATTAACAAAACACACAGTTCACGGGAATTTAAGGATTTCACAAAAAGGAGTTTTATTTAAATATAAAACCACGAATAAGTATGACGATTTACTTACATATACTAAGTCTTGGTTCAGTTAAAACTTCAACAAACCTTTTAGGAAATATTGGATTTTCTGGAAACAAACTTATAACAAATTTTAAGGAACAACATTCATTTTTCATTCATAAATTGCTTATGAACTCACCAGATTTAATGCTGATACTCTTTCAAAAACAACTTGTATTCTTAGGTATTCAGTAATACAGGTAACCACAAGGTTTTTGAAGGCAAGACGCTAAGACGCAGATTTCTTTTGAACTATTTTGACATCATATGTAATTTATTTGGAAACATGTATTTTTGCAACGATGTAACCTTTTAAATTATATTTATGATGGTTGTGTTTACTTTCTTCACTATGGTTATGATACTGAGCATGACGTCCTCCGCCCTCGAACGTTTCCGCCGTTTCGGTTTGGGGGTGTGACAGATTGGTATGAGAGCTTTGTTTATAGTGAACTAAGTATATCAAACCACGTAAGATATACAAACTATAAATACAACGGGACAAAACTTCTCTCACGTAACTTTTCAAAAAAATACTTTAAAAATAGAAGTAGTATTTTTATAAAAGTATTCGTACAATCGCACTCATTAGTTCAGTATCATAATGTCAATAACATCAAAGTATCGAGGCAAGTTGGGCACCATGATCCAGCTTCAAGGTATGAAGTCATATCTTGGATAAATATAGTCTGATCAACTATATTTAGCCAATGTATGACCAACATATGCCGAAGAAGAATCATGATGAACAACAAGTCTTCAACTTACCAACAAACTTGAGAATCAAACATAAAAATACTATAGCAGTATTTTAAAACAAATAATCACATTATATATTTGCGATAACTAATTTCTTATACCAAAATTTCTCGCGATATCCATCTTATCCCTATTCTCGTACAGGTGCGATGGCAGGATTTCACTTGTCGGGTGATCCCTATTTACCCAACCAAGGGAATGTCGGTTGGATTGTGGAAGACCCAGAGGAAGATTGTGAAGAGGAACCCATGGAGAATGAGGAACCCATGGAGGATGAGGAACCCATGGAGGATGAAGAACCCATGGAAGAGGAAGAATCCGTAGACGGTGAAGAGGAAGAAGACTCAGATGGAACCGAATCAGAACCCGAAGTTTACAACCCACACCCTGCCCCTATCCCTCAACAATACTTCCAAGACCCGACACCCCAATGCGCCGAAACTATACATCGATGGAGCAGAGAGCAAGGTCAACGACCTCCCTATGGCATGGAACAAGGTTTTTATGACCTTAGCCAAGGAGGGTCAGCTGACCGAGCCCTTCCTATCATGGTTCACCGTGTCGCACGCCACGAGGAGCAAACTAGGGTACACACCCAACATCTCATGGAAGTTGGTGCCACCAGCCAAGTCAACTCCGTTCGTATTCGTCGGTTGGATGATGACCACGATCGAACTCGAGACCGCACCGAGCTTCTTCGACGGGAAATGGCCGCGACCCAAGCTGAAGTGTAAGAACTCCGAGAACATCGAGCCGCTCTAGAAGGACGTCTGACAGACACAGAACTCCAGGCAGCTGAATCCAGAGCTGAAATGAGGAACTTCGTGTCTTCACTTCGTGATCCTCAGAGCTTCAACCACCGCAAGTAGTGTTTGCACTGCTCGCTTCAGCTTAATCTAGTTTTGCGGATACATATTACTATTATTTTCTAGTATGTTATGTCCAATCTCGCGATTTAAGTGTTTGCACTTCCGAGATCTGTTAGACGGTCACAATTTTTCCATACATTGATCTAACATAGATCCTTATAGGGTCAAATTTTCCCAATATTGTATACTAAGTTATATCAATGAAATTGACACGCTATTTGCTATATTACATCAAGTTCATGACAAGGATTGTTTTCAGACTAAATTTACTGGTGGCCAATTTATGATTGTTTGATGCATAAATCAAAGTTATATATAATTAAGACCATGTCGACCTAGAAATGGTGGTTCCGCCTTGGATCATGTTCCTTGTTTGGTTGTGGGCCCAGGGCAGACCCATTAGATTCGAAAGTTTATTTAATCTTAATTATATATAAATATTATACATCAAACGATTGATGGATGGGCCCAGTATGGATTCTATCACAGACATTTCATGTGAATCAAATCTATCAGCATTCATAAAGTCTATATTTTATTATCTATAGACCTATAGTATGAATGGATTCATACAATATATTTACAAGTCGAAATCATGATGCACATACTAATAATGTTTAGCTTAACTCTCGTTTTTGAGTGCTATCAAAGACTTATTGTCTTTTCATTCTTGTTATGGCAGAAAATGCCACCTCGTAGAAATCCTAGACGTGGCGGCGCCGCAGGAGCTGCACCACCGCCACCACCACCTCCACCACCCCCTCAGTTCGACTCGATAATGTTCCAGGCTGCTGTAACAGCCGCAGTAGCAGCCGCAATGTCCCAAATCAGCACCAATAATGCGGGTGGTGCGAGTAATGGTGCCATAAATTCTAACAACAGGGACAGTCAGGGACGCTCGAGAGAGTGTACCTACAAAGACTTTACTAATGCCAAACCCAAAACCTTCAATGAGAGTGGAGGTGTCATAGCACTGCTGCAATGGTTCGAGAAAACCAAATCCGTCTTTGAAATATGTGCATGCCCTGAAGCAAACAAGGTCAAATTTGCAGCATACACGTTTTTTGAAAGGGCACTCACCTGGTGGAATGGCCACGTCAAGACATTGACACTGCCGGTGGCTAACTCGATAACATGGGAAGACCTGAAAACCATGTTGATGGAGTAGTACTGCCCAAGGGGCGAGATACAAAAGTTGGAAGAGGGACTTTGGGGTCTCAAAATGACAGGCTCTGACATCCTGTCTTATACCTCAAGGTTTAGTGATCTAGCCATACTGTGTTCAGGGATGGTTTCGTCGGAAAGCAAAAAGGTGGAAAGATACATATGGGGACTATCCCCCCAACTTCAAGGAAACGTATTGGCCTCAAAGCCAACTACCTTCGACAGTGCCGAAGAACTGGCACAACAACTCATCGACCATAAAGCCAGCCATGACACTGTGACAACCACCCCCGAGCAAGCGAAAGGGGGAAGCAACAAGAGGAAGTTCTGGAACAAGAAGAAGGGTCAACCTGCTCAAGACCCTGCCAAAAAGCAACAGGTGGTTGCTGTGCACGCCGCCACAACCACTGCCAACCCAACTCCGATAACGCAATACGTCGGGAACCTACCCAAGTGCAACAAGTGCAGCTTTCACCACAATGGCGCATGCCGCGAAATGCATTGCACCAACTATAACAAAAAGGGGCACACCGCTCGATTTTGTAAAACTCCAGTCCAACAAAACGAAAAAGCTGCCAACGCCGGGGAAGTCGAACCTGATATGGTTGTGGAGAGGCAGGACACTTCAAGCGTAACTGCCTGAAGGCAAGAAACCCCAACCCTGGTGAAGTGGACAGAGTTCTGGCGATAGGTCATGAGGAAGCAGTTGCAGATCCAACTGTGGTCACCGGTACGTTTCTCCTCAATAATACATACGCATAAGATCTCAGCAAGTTTCTTCTCAAAGATTGACCTTAGATCAGGGTACCATCAACTACGAGTTCAAGAGGAGGATATTCCCAAGACTGCCTTCAGAACGCGTTATGGTCACTACGAGTTTATAGTGATGCCTTTCGGCTTAACAAATGCACCCGCGGCATTTATAGACCTGATGAATCGGGTGTGTCGGCCTTACTTAGACAAATTTGTGATTGTTTTCATCGATGATATACTAGTCTAGTCCCAAAGTAAGGAAGAACACAGCTAGCATTTACGTCGAGTCCTGGAGACGCTGAGGGCGGAGAAATTGTACGCAAAGTTCTTAAAGTGTGAGTTCTGGATTCGAGAGGTGAATTTCCTCGGACATGTAGTTAGCAAGGAAGGAATCCATATGGACCCTTCAAAGATCAAGGCAATTGAAAGCTGGGCAGCACCAAGAACACCCACGGAGATCCGACAATTTTTAGGACTCGCCGGTTACTATCGAAGATTCATCCAAAACTTCTCCAAAATCGCAAAACCACTCACCACCTTGACTCAGAAAGGAGTGACTTTCGTCTGGGGGATAAGCAAGAGGTTGCGTTCCAAACGCTGAAACAAGCCCTGTGCAGTGCTCCGATCTTGTCCCTACCAGATGGAACAAAGGACTTTGTGGTTTATTGCGATGCATCAAACCAAGGTCTAGGATGTGTGTTGATGCAACGAGGAAAGGTCATTGCCTACGCCTCAAGACAGCTGAAGATGCACGAGATAAACTATACGACGCACGATCTCGAACTAGGAGTAGTAGTTTTCGCCCTAAAAATCTGGAGACATTACCTCTACAGCACCAAGTGCACTATCTTCACTGATCACAAAAGCCTTCAGCATATCCTCAATCAAAAAGAACTCAACATGAGGCAAAGACGATGGGTGGCATTACTAAACGATTACGAATGCGAGATTCGTTATCACCCAGGAAAAGCCAACGTGGTTGACGACGCTTTGAGCAGAAAGGAATACTCGGGCCGCCGAGTAAAATCACTAACCATGACCATCCATTCAGACCTTTCCACGCAAATCAGAGAGGCACAGGAAGAAGCATTAAAACCAGAGAACATGGCAGGAGAAGCGTTGAGGGGAATGGACAAAAATCTTGAGGTCAGGGATGATGGAGTTCGTTGTCTCATGAACTGGATCTGGACACCAAAATTTGGTGGATTCAGAGACGTTGTCATAAACGAAGCTCATAAAACTCGTTACTCAGTGCATCCCGGCTCAGACAAGATGTGTTTAGACCTCAAGAAGCTGTAGTGGTGGCCGAAAATGAAAGCCGAAATAGCTACCTTTGTGGGCAAGTGCCTGACTTGTGCCACGGTTAAGGTAGAGTATCAGAAGCCCTCGGGACTACTTCAGCAGCCAGAGATACCCGAGTGGAAAGTGGGAGCGTATTACAATGGATTTCATTACCAAGTTACCCAAGACAACGGGTGGGCTTGACACCATTTGGGTAATTGTCGACAGATTAACCAAATCTGCACACTTCCTACCGATAAAAGAGACAGACAAAATGGAGAAACTGACAAGGCTCTACATTAAAGAAGTCGTGCGACTTCACGGAGTACCGATATCCATTATCTCTGATAGGGATAGTCGGTTTACGTCACGATTCTGGCAGTCACTGCAGAAAGCTATGGGAACTAGGCTGGACATGAGTACAGCCTACCACCCACAGACCGATGGGCAGAGTGAAAGAACCATTCAGACGTTAGAAGACATGCTAAGAGCTTGTGTGATAGACTTTGGTAAATCATGGGATGCTCATTCACCCCTTATCGAATTCCCATACAATAATAGTTATCACATTAGCATCAAAGTTGCTCCGTTCGAAGCCCTCTATGGCCATAAGTGCAGATCACCTATGTGTTGGGCTGAGGTGGGCGATATGCAACTAGAAAGAGGGAAAGTTCCTAACAGCGCACTCACTAGCCTGGAGATCATAAGGGAGACAACAGAAAAGATCATACAAATTCATGAACGGATGAAGGCTTCGCAAGACCGACAAAAGAGTTATGCGGATAAGAGACGGAAGCCTTTGGAGTTCCAAGTTGGGGATCGAGTACTACTAAAAGTATCACATTGAAAGGGATTAATACGTTTTGGAAAACGTGGGAAATTAAATCCAAGGTATATCGGACCATTCGAAATCCTCGCCAGGATTGGCCCGGTGGCATACAAACTACGATTACCACAGGAACTCAATAACGTTCATCGTACCTTTCATATGTCAAACTTAAAGAAATGTTTGTCTGATGAGACCCTTGTCATTCCTTTGGAAGAAATTGAGATCAAGGAGAACCTCCACTTCATAGAGGAACCTGTTGAAATCATGGATCGAGAGGTCAAATTGACGAAACAAAGCCGCATTCCTATCGTAAAGGTCCGTTGGAACGCCAAGTGAGGACCCGAATTTACATGGGAATGTGAGGACCAAATAAAACAAAAATATCCACATCTATTCCCCAACCCTTGATGTCCCACTCAAAATGAAAATTTCGGGACGAAATTCCTTCTAACGGGGGGATAATGTGACAACCGTCAAATTCAAGTCAAAGTCAAACTGGTCAAACTTAACTTGTACTTCTATGATAAAAGTTATTTTATGTATAAAAATGTGCATTTGTCTGTGAAGAATCCAAGTGTCTCGGAGAATTTATGTGTTTAGCAATGTAAAACTTTAAAAAGGGAGTTAAACGCATCAAAACACAACTAAGGACCCTTTCGGGGACTTAAAACAATCATAAACGAAGCATAACGAGGTTCACGAACCTTGCATTGCGAGGTGATACAATAATAACGGCTAAAATTATATATCTCCTAAATCTCTCTTAAAATCCCTCTCAACTTTTTATAGTCAACCGGGTCATCCCGACCCTTAACTTGGCCAAAAACCGCTTGAAACGGGATGTTAACTTGAAAATTAGGTAAATAGGGCCGAAACCCTTCTTAGGAACCGAACCCTCTTAGAGCCGAAGCCTCTCAGAACCGAACTTGTCAGAAGCGAACCTGTCAGAACCGAACATCCGAACCGAAGTCAGCAGGACCGAAACCCTCCTTTTGTTTCCGAGACCCACCTTCGCTTCTGACACCTTCGGGCCAGAACCTTCGCATCTCGGTCCCTTCCTTCTCCCACTCTCCGTTCTCACCTTCTAAGAGCCAAACCTCGCAGGTTCGGTCCATAATGCCCGGTTTTCGACTACTTTCGCTTCCTAAGCCCGTTTTTGACGTTTTTGACGGGATTTTTTCACCAAATTCATATTTTTACCATTTTAAACCCCCAAAACTCATATTTTATTTATTTCTCAAGGATTTATTAATTGAAAAACATTATTTTATATTAAGAGGTGTACTCTACCCCACAAGTGGGTCAAGTGTGCCGACTTGCCTCCATGTGTCATCCTCTCATTAGCCCAACCTTATCCACATTACACAAACCAAGGTAAATATCATTTCAACCTTGCCACTAGCTCCAGCAACATCTATATAAAGAAATCCCTGGAGGATTTCTTTGTTCACTTTGATCAATCCTTCACTTACACACTTCTCAAACCACCTCAAGAAAGCTCTTTTCTCTCTACTTCCCACCACTTTGTGCTAGTGTTATTGAGCTACTACTTCACTTTTGGTAAGTATTCAATCTAAACTCAAGTGTTATTCCATGTTTTCATAACATCCTTGAATCATCTACACACATTTTATCACCAAAGAATCGTTCTTAGGATCATCCAAGCTTTCACGTGTTCATCAAGTGTTCTTGACTTGATACTCCTCGTCTTCGACCTTCCACTCTTCAAGAAATCAATCAAGGTGAGTTCATACCCCTACATTTTCTAGTTTTCTTTAGTTTTCAGGGGGGAATACAAGTTAAAACACAAAAACATATTTGAAACTTTACTTGACAGCTTACAACAGAAAAGTTGTGACCTGTTCACGAACTGTTTTACCCAACTTAAACTTAATATTTTTCAAAACTGTTTAATATGCAAATAGCTCAGGCTTATAACTTTAAAATGAATACTTGCAGATCTCCATACGATTTTTCTACAATTTATGGTGATTTTTACAAATCTGCCTAGCGCTGCAGCAACGAAATCAGACCAAGTTGTGAAGATGAACATTTTCACACTGGTTTGAGACCACCAAAAATTATAGGAAAATTTATGAACACATTAGACTCTTTTTACAAACTCTTCGAGTTTACGGATTCATTTTTTGTCTTACGATGATTTTTTATAAATATTCTAAAACAGTGACAGTTAAGGGCAAAACTGTCAAAACAAGGTTAAGAGTTATTCACACCTTGTAACATGCTGAGCAAGGTGTGTAAGATTTTATACTTAGTATTTTCAATGTCATTTTATTGAAATAAAAGCCATGCATAACAAGGTTTCATTTAAAACATAAAACACTCTTGATAAACTATAATAGGTATAGTTTGGACACTTTGTTTAACAAAGAAACAGTAACACAATCGATTTACAAAACGAGTATTTCATTACAAACTACGTGAACATGTTAATGAATAAATTTGTGAGACATTCACCTTTGGGGTACTCTTAAGTACAACAGAAAAGTCCTGTAGTTATAGCCAGAATCTCTTGTAGGGAGAGCGTGATAGTTGTGTATAGATCTATATTGGGTCTGACAAACCCGCACCTAAGCTGCTTGCAACAGCTGGACCGGCAGGTCTGGGGTGACAAGTGTCATAACATTCTGACGCTTGAAGAACGTCGAGTGCGAGGTCTTCGAGTCTTAGCATGGTTATAACAACTTACATGGGGAATTAACAAAACACACAGTTCACGGGAATTTAAGGATTTCACAAAAATGAGTTTTATTTAAATATAAAACCACGAATAAGTATGACGATTTACTTACATATACTAAGTCTTGGTTCAGTTAAAACTTCAACAAACCTTTTAGGAAATATTGGATTTTCTGGAAACAAACTTATAACAAATTTTAAGGAACAACATCCATTTTTCATTCATAAATTGCTTATGAACTCACCAGCTTTAATGCTGATACTCTTTTAAAAACAACTTGTATTCTCAGGTGTTGGGTTTAATAAGTGTTGCGTCATGGGCTCGGTCCTTAGCCCAGTTTTGGTATCCGGTTTGGGCCTGTCCAACCGTGATTGTTTTGTCTAGGGTTTAATATTTAAGGTGCATGCATGCAGCCTTAGTGAGGCGCACATTGATTATTATTATTTTGATTTTGTACTACAAACCCTAGCTCGCCTCTACAACGGAAGTTCTTTGTCGAGCTCTGCTGAGGCGTGACTACATTTGAATCATTAAGCATTATTTGATTCTATATCTTGCTTATTGTGTTTGTTTTGCTTATTTTTTTTACCTGTTGAAAGATCTGATCGATCTAAGAGTTTTTCAACTCAACAATTGGTATCAGAGCAGGAGACTGTGTAATTCTTACACATCTCTTCTGTTGAATAAGATCTTAGGGTTTTCCGCTTAGATTGATATTTAAAGAGCCGTCATCTGCTATTGACGTGGTTCTTTGAATATTTGATCTTACCCTAACGTTATTTACAAGTCTGATCATAAGCAGGTTTAAACAAGCATCAACCATCCATGGACGATTCTCAGTCTAATCCAATCAACATCTCAAACAGCATAGGATCGACGACAAGAATTCCTATCTTATACACTCAAGATTATGAGGTTTGGGTGAATCACTTTGAAGACTATGTGATTGGCTCAGAAGATAATGGATACTTGATCTGGGAAGCTATCACAGTCGGTCCTTTTGTTCATGCAAGTACCTCAAGAGTGGTCAAAACTCAAAAGGAATACAATCAACTCATCAGTGACGTGAAGGATATACCTCAAGATGAGAAGGAAAAGTTTCAATGCAGTATCAAAGCTTTAAGGATGATAAGGTTTGCATTACAGTCAGACACATTTCGGTTGCTAAGCTTATGCACGACAGCAAAGGAAATATGGGTCAGGTTGAAAGAATTGTACTCTACAGATGAAGATCTTTGAGCACTCGATCCAAACACTGTTGCTCTCAGAATTTGGTGATTTTAAGCAGAAGCCTGAAGAGAAGCTCGTTCAATCCTTCGATCGCTTCAATCATCTCTTAAGTAAGATGATCAAGCATGGGATCGAAAGGAAGGTCATTGAACAAAAGGTAACATTCATGGATGGCCTTAGATCGGAATGGATGGCTGTAGTGTCAGCAGTGAAGACTCATGAACAGTTCAAAAGTTATTCTCTTGCAAAACTGGTGGGGATACTGAAGTCGCATGAGAATGCCTTGACTAAAGAAACGAATGCGGTTTCTAGCATGGGATCCTTGGCCCTAATCTCAAAAGGTAAGAACACTACTGAGGAATAAGAAGATTTAGATCTATCTGAATATGATCTAACAAGCGAAGACTATGCTCTGATGGTGTCAAATCCCAAGAAGTTCATCAAGAGAAGGTTCTCAACAAATAAGAACCGAAACTGGCAAGGCAGTTACAGCGCTGAGAAAGCAAAGGAGGAACCGAAAAGTGTTTCTCAAACGGAAGAACCAAATAAGGAAGCGAAACTTAGAGGTGACTCTGGCTTTACCTATCACTACTGTGGAGGCAAAAATCACTTCGCAAAAGATTGCATGCTCAAAAAGATCTGAAAAGAACGAAGAAGAGGACGAGGAAGCGAACCTCACAAGGCGTTTGGAGGAAATCAGGAAGAAGAAAGCAGGATCTAACAACACTATGAATGCTCTCATTGTACAGGGAAATGTTGCTGATGATGAATTTGGAGGGGTTGAAGTTTGGTCGACTGATTCAGAGGACGAAGATGTGAGGAAGCCGACTCATGGCAGGGCTCTGTTGGTGAAGGAAGAGAATGCTAGAGGAAGGTGTTTGATGGTGAATTTTGGGGTGTCACACATGCGAGGCTACACCACTGACGAGGGACATGATGAAGATAAGGAGAAAGAAGACCGCTGTTTTGCAGCGAAACCGGTCAGTCAGCAGATCAACGAATGCGACGAGTTGATCCAGAAGGTACAATCTGTTCTCATCTCTCTGAAAATTCCAATCACTGACTACGAAAATGAACTCAATGGATTAAAATCTAAATTTTCTAGTTTAAGTGGAAGTTTAACTCAAACTCGCGTCACAAACTCTAACCTAACTGATCAAATCAGCAGGGTGTCATCGAAGAGTGAGGAGAGGCGAATGTGGATTGAGCAGAAGGAGAAGGAGTTAATTAGGTCTAGGGATGAAACAATTTATTTGCAAAGAGATAATTTGAAGCTTTTAAAACAACGAAATGTGTTTTGTTTAATTGCTAAGCGGTTATATACCAATATTACTCAATTGCATCTTGATTGTGAAATAGGGAAGATGATTCATCGTATGATTTTACCCTTCCTTGAGTTAAAGGAGCATGAAATCGATGCTGATGCATATAACTGTGAAAGCGTTGTTTCTTCTGAAGATACTTCCCCTGCTTATAGAATCGGTCTTGACAAAATAGAGACCTCTATAAAGTCCAAAGACCATAAGGACATGCTCAAAAATTTGTTGGATGAAAATGACAAATTGAAAATCCAAACTGAAACCGTACATAAATTTGACTTGTTGAATGCTAAGTTGAGTTCAAAAAACAAAATTATTGTTGAAAATACTTCTGAATTCGATGAGGATGGTAATATGAGTGACATTTCGGTGGATGATGTGGTTGATTGTTCAGAATTTGTCAAGAGTGAACCCGAAACTAACAAAAATCTTATTTCTGAAAATTCGGTTGAATTCGCTCGTTTATCCAAAGACAAGACCAAAGTCCTTAAAGAAAAGGCCGTTGTGTATCAAAAGGTCCAAACTACTTCCAATCAGGTATACAAAGTTAATGGAGTCGCTCAGCAACAAACAGCCGAACTGACGGCAATAGTAGCAGAAGATTATGCTGAAGCCTGTGATGAATTTTTCTGGTCAGCACCCATTGACAACGCTGATGAAACAGTAGGTTTGTCACAGAAAACTTCATGGAGAGTAAAAGGAAGATATGTAGCCGAACCTCTCAATGATCCTACTCGTTTTGATGAGCCTAGCACAAGTGGTATCAAAAGGCCTTCAACTGGACAAGTCGCCGTCTCAAGTGAAACCTCTTCATTTAAAAGCGATGCTTATGCTCAATCATCTGAGAAAAAGGCTAATATTCATAGAAATCCAAAACAGGTGAAAGATCTAAAGCATCAAAGGAATGTGAGGTACAAGAAAAACCTTACTGAAAGGAAGCAGTTCTGGCGTTCTCAAAATCCCAACTATGTTCGCTACGAAAAACCTTCTAAACAAAAGGAGGTAGGAATCGAAAATTCTTGCACTCGCACTCATGGCGAAATCAACCGAAAGAAGAGTTTCGGTCCTAAGTATGAACCCAACCGAAAGCAGAGTTTCGGTCCTCAGAAGAGTTTCGGTCCTAAGTATGAACCCAACCGAAAGCAGAGTTTCGGTCCTCAGAAGAGTTTCGGTCCTAAGTATGAACCCAACCAAAAGCAGAGTTTCGGTCCTCAGAAGAGTTTCGGTCCTCAGAACAATCTTGACCGAAAACAAAGTTTCGGTCCTCAATATAAAACCAACCGAAACCAGAGTTTCGGTTCACCGATGAATGTCAACCAAACTCAAGGCTTCAGTTCTCGACATGAGAAAAATCAAACGAATGGTTTCGGTTCTAGACTAAGCAGTGAGCAGATGCGAAGAGAAGGTAAGTTTCGCTCTCAATCACAAAAGAGCCAAATCCGAAGAACTCACTCTGTTTCTAAATCTCATTTCTCCAGCTCTAATCTTCAGTCTCAGAATGATCAAAAGGGAAAAGAAAAACTCTGTCTAGAAAATGCAGAGGATTCATCAATCCAGCATAATGTTGATCGAAAATATGCTAACGTAAAATACACATATTCGGCAACTCCACCTAGAGATAAAATCAAAGTTTTCACCTTAAAAAGAAAAGATGAAACAACGTTAATAAAAAGAACCTTTTTAGTTGATGTTTCACTTACGAATCCCTGTTCTGTAAAAAACTCACGAGGACCCAAGACACTTTGGGTTCCTAAATCTGTTTGATTTTTGCAGGTTATACGTGACGAGCAGTTTGATGATGAATGGTACATAGACAGTGGCTGCTCGCGTCACATGACAGGAAGAAGAGAAGAACTGAGGGAATTTCGATCTCTTACAAATGGTGGAAGTGTCAAGTACGGTAACAACTCCTATGGCACGATCAAAGGTTATGGAATGATTACCAACGGCGAGTTCTCGATAAGAAAGGTGGCATATGTTGAGGGGTTGCAACACAACCTTATCAGTGTTTCTCAACTGGTGGTTGGAACAGGACTAAAGGTGTCTTTCGATGACGAGGGATCTGAGATCACTGAAAAGAAGTCAAACAATGTTCTGCTGAAATCAAAGCGAAAAGGAGAAATGTATCTTTGAATCTCAATCCAATACGAGGAAAACCAGCTATCTGCTTGCTCTCAAAGGCTTAATCAAATGAAAGCTGGCTTTGGCACCGAAGGCTCTCCCATCTGAATTTTAAAGACATCAACAAATTGGTGCTTGGGGATCATGTTCGGGGTCTTCCTGTTCTGAAATTCGATAAAGAACACCTGTGTGCTGCATGTGAAATGGGAAAGCAAAGTCGGCAGAGTCATCCTTCTCGCGTCAACACTAAAATAATTGAACCACTTGAATTACTTCATATTGATTTATGTGGTCCATCTTCAGTCGAAATTGTTGGTGGCAACAAGTATATACTTGTCATAGTAGATTACTTCTCACGATTTACATGGGTATACTTTTTAAAACTGAAATCAGAGGCTACTCCAAAACTAAAGCTCTTCATCAAGCAGGTCGAAGTCCAGCTGAGAAAGGTTGTTCGTAACATAAGAAGCGACAACATGCTGGAGTTTAAAAACAAAGACTTTGAAGAGTTTCTTGCAGAGAAAGGAACAACTCACAACTTCTCGGCCCCATACACTCCACAACAGAACGGTATTGTTGAAAGGCGAAACCGCTCTCTAAGTGAAGCAGCCCGAACAATGCTGAACTTTGCTTCACTACCTCTGTATTTCTGGGCTGATGTCATTGCTGCTGCTTGCTTTACAAAGAATAGATCTTATCTCAACAAACGTTTTTCGATCACTCCTTATGAGATCTTAAACAACCGAAAGCCAAATGTCCAGTTCTTTCATGTGTTCGGTTCAAGGTGCTTCATCTTTAATTCAAAGGAGCACCGAAATAAGTTTGATGTGAAAGCAGATGAAGGAATCTTTCTAGGTTATTCCTTAACCTCAAAAGCATATAGGGTTCTCAACAAACGTTCAAAGAAAATCGAAGAGACCTATTATGTTACCTTCGACGATAACTACGTCAAGAGGCTCAAAACCGCAAACGGCTCTGTGTAGGATATATTTCCAACGTCTGGTCAAGTTACTATACCGATTTCTAACCTGTTTGAACAATACATGCTGCTGTTTGATGAGCCCGAAAAGGCTATTCTCTCTGAATCCAAAGCAGCAGACAATAAGGTAGATAACATGAAGAAGATAATCGATGAAGCTGCAGCAAATATGGAAGAAGAAAACCAACCTGTTGGATGCAACAAGCCACTCTCTAGTGAACCTCAAAAAGATTGCTCTCATGCTCAGGGGGAGGGTTCGTCTGATATTCCAAACCCTGATTCAACATTCCAGGGGGAGAGCTCTGCAACCGAAAGTCAAGTCCAAATGGAAAATTCTGAGCCCGAATTTGAGGTGTTATCACCTTTCGAAGGGAAGTATTCTAATCCTGCAACGGAAGACGTATCATCGCTCGAGGGGGAGAATGTGAACATTAACGATGATGAAACTCAGTCGGAGTTCGAAGAAGAAGTAAATGCTGAACTGGATCCTTCATTCGATCCAAATTATCCTCCACTCATCAAGTGGACCAAAGATCATCCCCAATCTCAAGTCATTGGTGATTCCACAGAAAAGGTTCTCACACGATCTCAACTAAAAGAGAAACGGACAGCCCTCTTCTCTAAAGTAGAATTTTGCATGTTTAATTCTTTCGTCTCAAAAGTTGAACCCAAAACAGTCAAGACTGCACTTGATCATTCTGATTGGGTGCAAGCAATGCAGGATGAATTACATGAATTTGAACGAAATAGAGTGTGGAGACTGATTCCAACACCAAAAGATGCTTCTGTGGTGGGATTAAAATGGGTGTTCAGAAATAAAATGGATAAAGAAGGGAACGTGATACACAACAAGGCGAGGTTAGTTGTGAAAGGCTACTGTCAAGAAGAGGGAATAGACTATGAACAAAACCTTCGCTCCAGTGGCAAGGCTAGAATCGATTCGTATTTTTCTCGCCTATGTTGCACACAAAAACTTTGAAGTCTTTCAAATGGATGTAAAGTGTGCCTTCTTAAACGGCGAACTGGAAGAAACTGTGTATGTAGAGCAACCTCCTGGCTTTGTGAACGAAAAATATCCAGATCATTGCTACATCCTGGATAAAGCGGTCTATGGTCTCAAGCATGCTCCACGGGCCTGGTATGAAACTCTAACTAGATTTTTGAAAATGTCCAAATTTAAACAAGGTTCGGTTGACCCAACCTTCTTTCATAAGAAAGAGGGTAACCACCTTATGATCGTTCAAATTTATGTTGATGACATCATCTTCGGCTCCACAAATCCAAGCTTAACTGCTGAGTTCAGGAAGCTGATGGAAACTAAATTTGAAATGAGTTCAATGGGTCCTATTAACTTTTTCCTTGGTCTGAATATAAGACAGGGACCAGAAGGCATTTTTATTAATCAAGAGGCCTACTCGAAGACATTGTTTTCCAAGTTTGGTATGATGGGAGATTCAAAAGGGAAGGTTCCTATGGCGTTCGGCACTAAGCTCACTCCTTCACTGGACAAATCGGCCGCAGACATGACTCTTTATCGTCAGATGATTGGGTCTCTAATGTATCTCACCGCTAGTCGGCCAGATATAATGTTCTCTGTTTGTTATTGTGCCAAGTTTCAAGCAAATCCACGCAAACCTCACCTGTTGGCTGTAAAGAACATCTTTCGGTATCTAAAACGAACTACGTCTCTTGGGTTGTGGTACCCAGCCAAATCAGGGTTCTTTGTCCAAGCATTCTCAGATGTTGATCTTGGGGGATGTGGACTAGACCGAAAGAGCACCACTGGAGGATGTCAATTTCTAGACGGCAAACTCGTAAGTTGGCAATCGAAGAAACAAACATGTGTTTCTCTCTCCACAGCCGAAGCAGAATACATTGCCGCAGCATCATGCACATCTCAGGTCATATGGATACAAAGTCAACTTCGTGACTTCGGGCTGAACATGAAGAAAATCCCACTATATTGCGACTCTGAGAGTGCAGTTAGGATTTGTCACGACCCAATGCAACACTCAAAGACAAAACACATAGCACTGAGGTATCATTTTATCAAAGATCATGTGGAAGATGGTAACGTTGAAATTACTTTTGTAAGAACCACTGATCAATTGGCTGACATATTTACTAAGGCCTTGCCTGAAGCAAGGTTTAACAAAATCCTACATGGCTTAGGAATGATGGAAGCTGAATCAGTACCAAAATCTCCAACGCTTCAATAAAAGTTCGAAGCGAAATAGAGCGAACGCTCGGTCCATTTCGGGTTCGGTTCTTTTGGGAACCGAAATGCACCGAACGCTCGGTCCATTTCGGGTTCGGTTTCACCGGGATCCTTTCGCCTCTAATGTCTTATGGTTTTGGTTGTATAGTATGTACACTCTTTTCTTGCAATTTCCTTTATGCATTTCTTCAATGTTTTCTAAAATCCAAAAATATTTTTTTCTCTCTGTTCTTAATTCTTTTTTTCAGAAAATTTCATAAAATCCAAAAACATTTCTTTCTGTTTTTAATTCTTTTTCAGAATATTTCATAGAATCCAAAAATATTTTTTTTCTTTTTATTTTTCATGCTTTCTTTATGTACTAGCTTTCTCTCACTGACGGAGCTGGGGCAGGTATCAATCTCACTCTATATATTAGCTAAGTGTCCCTAGAAGCATGCTGCTGTATGTTGACCAAAGCCTCAAACGATTTTGAGTAAAGCCTTAATGACTAGATATATACAAATCTTGTCTCACCAATCAGGCTGTCATATTTACTCTAATCTTGAGCTGCTTTACTCTTCTCAAATTGAGTCAAGAGTTTTTCTGCTTTGTCCATCTTTTATGGCAGAGGCACATTCGGTTCTCTTACCCACCTCATTTTTCTCCATCACGGTTCGCTTCATATTTTGTACCCCTTGAGACTCTCAGAAATAACCACTAAGGTTTATGGTTACACAATTTCTGTGTTGATGATCTTTGATTCGTCCACCACGAATTAAGTGAAACCCAAGATCTAACTCCCATAATGAATTAACGGTACTGTGGAAATCTCAAATTTTCTTTTTGCGAGATCTTTATGAAATTGTTTTTCACCAAGACTATTTCTTCCAAAAGGATCCAGTTTTTATTTTTTTTCTTGAGATTTCAAGTCATAATATGTCAACAAGTCACTGAATATGTTTCCCACCTACTTGTTTAACATGCCACATTGGTCTCACAAGTACTTCGTTCTATTTCGGTCTTATATCAAGTATCCAATTCATGAATTGAAGAGAAAGCCACCCTTAATAGCTTTAATTAAAAAGATGCCTTTCAATGCTTCTTAACAAGTACTTGATCGTTATTTCACGAGAACCCACACAAGCACTTTGAAGTCTCTCTTGACTTTGAAGGAAGAGATTCGTGCCCGGGATCAATCGTTTTATGTCTTAACAGGACATCACAGATTCCCACAAATTGTTTGCTTTATTTCTTTATTATTTACACTCTTACGCACACAATCTCTAAATGTGAGTGTACCGTCTTTGCAAGTTAATGCGACGGTTTCGAAATTTAAACCGATGGGTTGATGTATCGTCTTAGCGTTATTATGGAAATGGCATTTTCTTAAAAGATTCATCTGATGACTCAGCAGGAAGTTTAAACGCTTGGTTATTTGAATTATGGATAAGTTTGGGAAGCGCCAGAATTTGAATTGGTCAGCATGCGTCATCTCTACTTTATCGGGGTTGCAAGCTGTCAAAATCACGCCTTTTCAGCAGTTGTTTCCAAGATTTCAGCAATCATCACATACGATTTTTCTCTCTCCTAGATCGTATATAAGGGCTTCCTTCAGTGTGACTGTTCCTTACCACACTTCAATTCTCTCATGCAAAAGAAGACGATCGATTTATTACTGTTCATCATTTTCCTCGACACGCTTCGTCAATGGCAGAATCATCTTCAGTTCAGGAAACCACAGCACGATCCACTCTTCTTGCAATCAAGCCAAATCAGAACCTGCTGATCGATCTCTCTCCTTTTCTCTATGATACGTACATGTATCAAGTGGTGGAATGTCTGAAATATTCCCCACTCGCCAAAGCCCTAACCACCGTCGAACTTGTTCCGATGTCTTGTCTCTCTCAAATCTATTCTTCTGCAACATATGACAAAGGGGCATGTAACATCCCAAAATTCAAGCCCGAAAATTTCATTTTTGAATTAATATGTTTAATAAACATTTTTCCAAAACATTGTCGATAAAACAACACCTTACAAAATCATAATGTTGTGTCTCAAATCATGACATCAAAAGTAATAAAAATCATAGTACAATCCTAGAAGCTCAATGCGGAAACCATGTGTGTGTGTGATGCGCTACTACACCGCCGGCTCCTTCCCCTTCGACGAAGAGGTACCTGAAACCAAAACCAAAACTGTAAGCACGAAGCTTAGTGAGTTCCCCCATCATACCACATACCATACAATAACGTCGGTATCTTTCAACCGGTAACCTTCATCGGTATCTTTCAACCGGTAACCTTCATCGGTATCTTTCAACCGGTAACCTTCCTCGGTATCTTTCAACCGGTAACCTTCCTCGGTATCTTTCAACCGATAACCTTCATCGGTATATTTCAACCGGTAACCTTCCTCGGTATCTTTCAACCGGTAACCAACATCGGTATCTTGCAACCGCTAATCATCATCGGTATCTTTCAACCGGTAACTGGGGACTATTTCACCCCCTATCACTAGCATACAATCAACAGGTATAAACATACAGTCAGGCATATCCGGGTACTGACCTACCCTTGGGTCCTACAGACCTCTGTTAGGGAAACTAATCCCTACTATACACATAATGTATCATCCAGATAAATCTCATAACCAACACATAACAAAACCAAGATAATTATCACAAAGACCATTATCTTCTAAATACCCCTTACTGGTGGGCCGGTATTGTGGCCTTAGACCCACCCCTACTGGAAGGTGACTCACCTCAATGTCGTGCAGTGTTTGAATTATCCTCGGCGCACAAGTCGACTCCCTTCGACTCCTTGATCCCGACACGACAACCTTCAAATCAACACACAGCAAGTACAACCCTAAACAGGGTTGGTCCAAGTCTAGTCAAAGTCAACTTCAAGTTGGCCCGACTCGCCGAGTTGAGCCGTCAACTCGCCGAGTCCCTCACCCTTTACTCGTCCTTATCCATGACCCGACTCGTCGAGTTGGGCCGTCAACTCGACGAGTTCCACCCTTACATGAACATCTCATGAAACTCATCCGACTCGCCGAGTTGATGAACAACTCGTCGAGTTCACCTTCAATTGAAGAACAAGTTCTATCCTCGACTCGCCGAGTTGATGAACAACTCGTCGAGTTCATCTTCATCCTTAAGAAGATTGCCTTAGACTCGCCGAATCTGTTCTAGCACTCGCCGAGTCCCATGAACTCCAGCTCTTAAACTAAGTCCAATGTGTTGGGTCATTCTTTCTGTCCTGCTACAACCTTTCTAACACCCCACTGAGTTCTTTTGACCCTCAATAGATATGGGACTCAAAGCCTTGGACTCGCCGAGTCCCAAGAACGGATTCGCCGAGTCAGTCAAGTCCACACTCTAAATCCTTGATTCTGATGTACAACACTTGTCCAAATGATAGATCCAAGCTTCTATAATCGATCTAGCACGTAAAGTTACAAACTTTACGTGCTTGCATGGGACTTTGAGCTCAAAAGACATAAAACAAGCTCCTATGGTGCATGGGACCTTTCATGGGTGCAAAAGCAACCCAAATCTGCCTAGTGACTCCTTTAATGACGTGATTCAGAAGCTTAAACCCCCAACCATGTTTGCAAACATGTTTGGCCACTAAAAATGGCTTATAAAAGCCCTAAATCACCTCAAAGAGGGATCTAACAAATGAATGAGCAAGGTTACAGCTTTTTACCTTCAATGAGCTGCAGAAGGTGCACAAACTCGGGTTCCCTTGGTGTTTACTTGTTTCTTCAAGCCTTTCTCTTCCTCCTTATGGTCACAACTAGCAAGATCCACCAAAAATGACTTAGTTCTTCTCAAAACGGCTAGGGTTTGCTGTGAGGGGTTTCTGGAAGCATAAAGGGGCGATGGGGGCTGCATAAGGTTGTTTAAATACGGTGCAAACCCTCAGATTAAGGTTTTTGTCCAGACAGAGCCTACTCATCGAGTCCGGGACCCGACTCGACGAGTCCATCACTTAAACCCCGCGTCTCATCCCGCTTCTACTTGGCGAGTTGGTCCTTCAACTCGCCGATTCCAAGGCCAAAAATGCACAAATACTTAAATAAAATACATACCAGGAACCAGGTGCTATAGGGCAGACAAAATTTTCTTCGATGTTCTTAACCAAAAAGCTTCAATTTCCAAGAATCGCTTCTGCACTCTTCTAAGGCTTCCATATGAAGACTCCATGGTTAATCCTGATTCTATTGCCACAGGTCAACTTTTCTCAATGTTCTACAACATGGGTTATACTGAAACCCTAACGACTGTGACAAGGTTCAAGAAGTCCTGCCTTCCTCCTCAATGGAATGGCCTTTTCAC